>NC_142038.1:56101384-56407425 GCF_982192425.1 Myodes glareolus
GCCCAGGTCACTGGCTCAGTCCTGCTTTTGTGGTGTTTGCTACCTCAGGCCTGCTCTGGCCCAGGTTGCTGGCTCAGTCCTTCTCCTGTGGAGTTTGCTCGCATGAGCTCTTAATCTCTCCCTCAAACCCATTCTCAACACTTATCCCTTGAGTTCATCACCCTTTATCTCTGTAAGACTCAGAGTTTCTTCTCCTCCAGCAAACAGAGCATTTCATTTGTAGGCTGACTAGGAGAGGCTATGTCTCCAATGCTCTATAAACGAAGATGGGTTTGACATATTTCTAATCCAACCCCCAAGGCTCTCTAAATGCTGTACTTCATTGACTCAAGCAGAAAAATCTTATCCCCCATATTTTTTTATTAAAACTGCTATTTTTAATTCAAATATCATTCTCATGTCCTTAGGTATTAAAGAGAAAACAAAGATAGAAAATTGTATTTGTCTCCACTGAGTGTTGTGCTACAAACTACCCATTGCCAATATCACCAGGAACCCTTACAATTCCAATTATAACAATGCCTGAGCCATCATTATCATCCTCAAGTCTTATACATCTTTCCATATGAGTATGTATTCTTTTAAACCTCTTAATCATTAATAAAATGGTAAACACAGTATGGCAAATGGAAGAATAATCTAGAATACTTTCACCATTTTGACAACAATCTGTGATTTATCATGGTGGAGAAAGCCATTTAAACACTTACTAACCCTATCAATCATCTTTGCTGTCATGTTGTATTTCTCCATTTGTCACCTGGGATTACAAGTCAAATACCTATCTGATGTCCTTTTTCATGCATGGTTGTGATTCAAATGCCATCACACATTTCTTGGATTCATAAGACACCATTAATCACACAAAATAGTTTTTCACTCTGTTGAAGGAGACCTCAAGTTTAACACCATATCTTGGGGTTTCAGTTTCTCTTTACAAATGTTAGTTCTATCTTCTGGTTCTCAATAGGATTCTCCTACAAAAAGAGAAAATAAGAAGTCTGGAAAATATAGTATTTCTAGCAGTTGTCAGAAGTCCACCTTGCCTTTTTTTTAATCATTTTGTTTCCCTAGATGCATTGCCTTTGTGTCTTCTGTGAGTCTTCTCTGAAGAATAATATAAATAAAGCTAAAAAGCATCTAATAATGTGGTAAGATCCTTAATACACTTTGATTCACATACTGTTTCCGGCTCTGTTTCTGTTCTCAGATAACTTTATAATGGCTGGAAGTGTAACTGGTTTTAGAACTCACTTAACTTATCAACTTGGACAATTGACACAGATTTCCAATATAAACACTCTTCTGCTCTATGATCATGGAAACATCTTTTAACTGCCAATGTATGAGTCATATACACTAATAAATAACCAATTATCTCTCTCCATTTCTAAAATCCATATCCTCTGATTCTTTTCACTGGTGGGTAGTTTGTATGTGTATGAGTATGAGTGTAAAATTAAGATTAAGGTAAAAGAAACTTCTGCTTTCACAGTCTAAAACAACTTATGTTGTTATGAGTATTGACATTTCAAAAAATATATGCCTAAATTTTGAATATCAAATTAATATGAATTGATCGAAGTAGCAAAGGACATTGATTTTCTATTATTTAGTACCTACAAAAATACATAACTAAGACCGTGTTAGATTTAAGGAACAGAAGTTAAAAGTGAAGAATATCCTGAATTTAGCAAACAGTAAAGTTTTCTGCATAGAAAATTATAAATTATCTTTTCTGGATAGTTGAAAATAGGTCGTGAAACCACTTTGAACCTGATAGAAGAGAAAGTGGGAAGTAGTCTACAAGATATAGCCACAGGAGACCACTTCCTAAGCAGAACCCCAAGGGCGCAGACAATAAGAGAAGCAATGAATAAATGGGACCTACTGAAACTGAGAAGCTTCTGCAAAGCAAAGGACATTGTCAGTAAGACAAAATGGCTACCTTCTGACTGGGAGAAGATCTTCACCAACCCCTCATCAGACAAAGGTCTGATTTCCAAAATATACAATGAACTCAAGAAACTAGACACTAAAATTCTAATTAACCCAATTAAAAAACGAGGTACTGAACTGAACAGAGAATTCACAACAGATGAACTTCGAATGGCAAAAAGGCACTTAAGGTCATGCTCAACCTCCTTAGCGATCAGGGAAATGCAAATCAAAACCACTTTGAGATATCATCTTACACCTGTCAGAATAGCCAAACTCAAAAACACCAATGATAGCCTATGCTGGAGAAGATGTGGAATGAGGGGAACACTCATCCATTGTTGGTGGGAATGCAAACTTGTGCAGCCACTGTGGAAATCAGTGTGGCGGTTTCTCAGGATACTGGGAGTCAACCTCCCTCAGGACCCAGCAATTCCATTCTTGGGAATATACCCAAGAGATTCCCTAACATACTACAAAAGCATTTGTTCAACTATGTCCATAGCAGCACTATTTGTAATAGCCAGAACCTGGAAACAACCTAGGTGCCCCTCAATAGAAGAATGGTTAAAAAAGGTGTGGAACATATACACATTAGCGTTTTACTCAGCGGTAAAAAACAATGACATCTTGAATTTTGCATGCAAATGGATGGACATAGAAAACGCTTTACTGAGTGAGGTAAGCCAGACCCAAAAAGAGGAATATGGTATGTATTCACTCATAAGTGGATTCTAACCATAATTAAAGGTCTTTGAGCCTATTATTCGTGTTCCTAGAGAAGCTAAATAAGAAGGTGAACCTGATGAAAATCATGTAGCTATCTGCCTGGAGATTGGAAATAGACAAGAGTCCCAGGTAACCTCGGGTGCATGGGGGGGTGGGAGGGTTGTTGGAAGGGGAGAGGGTTAGAGAGAAGGGAGTAGCGGAGAAATGGGGAAAGCTCGGTGGACTGGGATGGGGGGAGGGAGGAAGGATGGATATGGCATCAGGGAAGAATATATTTCAACTAAGGGAGTCATTTTAGGGTTTACAGGAGACTTGATTATAAATGGGATCCCAGGTCCAAGGAGAGATCCCCAGTTTGTTCTCTGGACAGAGGAGAGGGTGCCTGAAACGGCCTTGGCCCATAACCATACTGATGAATATTTTGCTTATTACCATAGATCCTACATCTGGCGATGGATGGAGATAGAGACAGAGACCCACATTGGAACACTGGACTTAACTCCCTAGGTCCAAACGAGAAGCAGAAGGAAAGAGAACGTGAGCAAAGAAGGCAAGATCAGAGAGAACCTTCATCTGACGATGGATGGCGATACAGACGGAGACCCACATTGGAGCACCGGACTGAGGCCCCAAGGTCCAAATGAGGAACAGAAGGACGAAGAAAATGAAAAAGGAAATAAGGACTGCGAGGGATGCGATCACCCACTGATACAAGGGGACGGATCTAATGAGAGTTTACCAAGGCCAGTTGGACTGGGACTGAACAAGGACGCAATTCAACCAGATTCCCTGAATGTGGCCGGATTCTCTGAATGTGGCTGGCCTGGAGTCTTTCTGAAAAACCATTGACAATGGCACTGGGACTTGCTTCCTCTGCATATACTGGATTTTTGGGATCCAGTCTGTCTGGACACTCACCTTCCTGGACCTGGAGGGAGGGGGGAGGAACTTGAACTTCCCACAGGTCAGGAAACCCTGACTGCTCTTAGGGATGGAGAGGGAGGAGGAGAGGGAGTGAGGGGAGTGGGAGGGTGGTGGGAGGAGGGGTGGAAATGGAAACTTTTATAATTTAATAAAATTACTTAAAAAAAAGAAAATAGGTCGTGAAAAGAAAATGATATGTTTATCTTCTCCAGTTATAAAAAAACCTTTTCATCTATAGAGCATGGCCAAAAGACCTAGATTCATAGTAACATAGTCATCACTCTTTCAACTTTGTAAATTCTTTTCTTATGGTGA
Source organism: Myodes glareolus (assembly GCF_982192425.1). NCBI lineage: Eukaryota > Metazoa > Chordata > Mammalia > Rodentia > Cricetidae > Myodes > Myodes glareolus. The sequence continues at coordinate 56,105,291 of NC_142038.1, forward strand.
GAATAAGAAGTGTATTCACTGACTCACATATTGAATGCTTGATTCCCAGGGAGTGGTACAAATCTGGGAAGTTCTAGAAACTTAACAGGGTGGGGACTAGCTGGAGGAAATAGGTCAATGGGCTCTGACTTTGTAGGTTATACTTAGTCCCTGTTAATTGCTTCCTTAGTGCCTGGTTCCATTCTTCCACGGGGAGAAGCCGCTTCTCTGGCCATCATCTTAAGTGTCATGACATTCTTATGTCTCCAAACTTATGTCTCCAGGTGTCCACCCACTGAAACCTCTGAAACCATGATTAAAATAAAACTTGCCACATTTTAAGTTCTTTATATCATCCATTTTCCACAGGGATACAACTAGCACCCCCTTCAGATCAATCTTTTCTTTCTGTTAGGAAGTTTAGCATCAGAAATGTTGGTCCATGCCTAAATTAACTACTCAGAATGAAGAAGCAGGAGAATGTCAAATTTAAGTTTCTACCTAATCTACAGAGTGATTTTTAGTATTAGTATTATTAGTATTAGTATACTACCTCTGTCTCAAAGCACGTTTAAAGAGAGTCCATTGATATATCTCAGTAGTACATTTTCTTAGAAGATATTTGGCACTAGGTTCAGCTCCCAATAAGAAGCAACAATAAAATACTTTGTTCATAATCAGAAAGACCTGTAAATTATTTTTTGACCCCCTTAAGATTTTGTTTTCAAAGCACAGTGGATTCTGAGTGCCTCCTTGCTACTGAAGGTGGAGCACTCTTGTTTTTATAAATTCTTACTTTCACTACCTTCGTAGCTGGATTTGCATAGATCTGGGTCTTTAGTTTCAGCTTATACCTGTACCACTTATTCCTCTGAGCTTTTTGGCTTGTTTACATATGTTGAACATCTCAGTATTTATTTTAGAATGTTTCTGGACAAGTTTATTTGGCCTTCCAGTTTATTAAAATGTAGATTACTAATCCAACTCTGGACTAAACTAAGATTTGCATTTCAACAAGATCTTTAAAGAATCTACTTTTATGGGAAGGTTTTCAACACTGATTTATCTTATTGTTCAAGCTACAAACACAAAACCAATAAAAGAAACCATTCTTCTCCCTATGGAAATTTCATTTTTACATCCCTTAGAGGGTCTAATAGTTTAAGAATTGTCAAGTTTCACAGAAGGCAAGTATGGAATCACTTATGTAGATTTCGCCTGTGCTAAATTTAGTTTTGGTGTCTATACATGGTGTTCAGTTGCTTTAACTCTGCTCAGCATCAGTACATAAAATCGCTTCACTTTTCTCATCAGTTTAAGAAAGAAACTAGAAGGAAATGAATGCCCCCCCACGTGAACACAGCTCTTCAGGATATTGCTCCCACCCTGAATCCTCTCAGGTCTTGGTGATCACGCACCTTCTGCTCCATTTTTATTCACTGGCTACTCTGCTGTTTCTGCATCCAAGGCTGTCCGCAGTACTTTTTGACCTTTTCACTTCTATCATGCCTGGTGATCATTCCCTCAAGGCCGCATTCTTCTTTCTCTCCTGACAGCTAAGCTTATCTTAAGATCAAATGTGATCTTAGGATAAGGTGTTTATGGTTAATGTATTAATATTTTACCTCACTTTTAATTTTATTGGAAACTAAGTTGTTCATCTTAGAAGGAATTAAGCACCAGGATGGACTTTGGGGGATCATGCTATACCAGTAGAAAAATATTTGGGAATATAAAGGATCTTTGAAATCATTCCATATTCCATCCCCACGGACTATATTCATTAGCATTATCAGAAAATTCAGAAAGCTATCAGGACGTGAAATTAAATTGGCAAAGAAACTGGACAAGAATATGATGACTAAATAACAAATTTCTTTATATAGCAGTATATATCTATATCTTGTAAATTCTTATATATAAATTATCATTCAAAATTTATACGTACATATGTATATAAATACATAAAGTATGTATATAAACACATATATGTAAATTCTATGTCATATACAGATAATATATTTACAAATTTTAATTGGTCAAATTATAGAACTCATTTTTTGAATAAGGGTGAATAATATTTTGTCATGATGCAAAAAAGAATAAATAATATAACAAATGAAAAAGAAATAATGTCTACAGTATTATAATATGAATCGTAACAGAAAAAACACAGATACAAATGTCCACAAATATAACAGTTCCTAACCTAACAAAGAAAATACATCACTGAATACCTTGCCTCCTTCTCCTGCATACAAGAAGTTTTCATCTTTTTAGTGTCTTGTCTAAATGCTTTCTGTGTTCTGAATACGCACCTTTGCTGCTCTGCATAACTTATACCACAACATGGCTTGCAACTTCATTCTCAGATTTTACTTATAGCCTTCACAGAAACTTTGTGACCATCTGTGTCCTTCAGACCATGGTGAAGAGGCTGCAGGTCTTTGAGACTGACTATAAAATTGGTCTTCATTTCTATGTAAGAATTACGAAGAAGTAATCTGTTTTTAAGCCCACTCTGTGCTACAGAACCTCTGAAAGGCAGCTTCCACAATGATTAACAGTTTCATCTTGGCTTCGGTGAGCGAAGACTTGGCTTGGAATGGTATTACCCACTAGTGGACTTCTGTACATTCCTATTTCCTAGCAGCGTCCTTAAGTCTGTGTGGATGATGCTAGTACATTGATCCTGATGTTAGTGTCAAATACAGATCACGGCTGGAGGCACGACGTCAATCTGCCGAAGACTGTTGGCAGACCCTAGGGTATGTGATATTCTACTACCTTGGCATGAGGCTTTTCATCAGTAGGGCATCAGCACCCTAGCAGCAGGTAGAGCTAGAGGTTGCCGACTTCCCCCACAAGAACCCATCTTCAGGTTTATGAAAACATTTTAGCTGGTGCTCACATCAAATAAAATTGTCCCAGCGATAAATAAACTAGATTCCATTCTCACTGTTAGAATTTGGGAAAACAATCCATAGTGCCTCCTAGTTCCTGTGCAAGCCCAGGGTTCAGACCTTCATGACAGCACCATCTCAGCCTGGTCAGTATGGAGAAGGGGTTCCTTTCTTATCCTGATTCATTCAATAAATGAGACTGAGATTGCTTTCAAAACACTTTTTACAGCCCGTAACCTTAAATATTCTGGATATTTCCCTGGATGATTATGATCATGATGGGGGTTATAGCAGAGTTTAAGTAATTTTATATCTCTCCTCCTGAAACCTCAGTCTTCCTCTCTGCTTTCTGATGAAACTTCTGGGGACTAAGCAAGCTCAACAGTAAATCCTATGAGTGTTCTTTGCTTTCTGCCTAAATAAATTAACTTCTAAAAGTTTGAGATAGAGCACTTAATCAAGGTATAGTGTGATTGCCTGCTTCTTTTATGCATCCCCCTCAAATTGCAGACTCCATGGGGGTAGTCACAGCTGATGACTTTTCAACATTGTATGCAATGTGCCCATCAGAGTTGGAGGGCACACTAACACTCAGATGCTCAGTGAATTCATTGTTGATAAACAAGTTGATCCAAATGCAGATTTGTATCCATGTTGTATCCTCTGGGTTTAATCAAGACAGGAGAGTTAGTACTGTCCATTTCCAAGACTTCTACTCTGCATATATATGTATCATGCATGTGCACAATAAATACGTATACACACAGATGCCCTCATATGTACAACAGAAAAGATTTATGTAAGAAGACCTCCTAGAAAGGCCCCCAAATACCTTAGTTGAGCCTTTGCATTATTTATTTCCTTTTAAAAATATTGGGCCAAAGAATATTGTGTCAACAATTGCTATCTTGGAGAAATACACCGGCTCTAATTTATAGAAAAACAGTTTCAGTGAAATATTTTCAACAATATAATTAAATCATGAAAAAAGTATTCAAGTATTATAATATGTTAAAATCATGTAGTGAAAATTCAATAATATCTTCTCAATTACATATTTTATGGCTTTAAATGGCCTTATATTTACAACTAACATATTTTTAAGTTACTTATATAAATACAAATTACTCTGGGAAAGAATTAAAAGGTTTTCCGGAATACTTCATGCATTTTAAAGTATCCAAATATCCAAAAATATATTTGATGATTGTTGAAAGTACATCTTGTTAATCCTCTGTGATTTTCTGCTTGGTAAATATGCATTATATATGTACAAACAGAAATAGCAGACAAGATTTTTGATTCATGTAGTTTGGCTAAAAATTCACAGCATAGTGTATCTTGAATGTGAATTGTGCTTTTTTGTTTCCAATGTACTATGACGTGTGCTCCTCTGTAGAACCATGTAAGAAGTCTTGTTCTTTATGTACAGTTATCTACACTTTACAAACAAGGCAGATGGCTGACCAACACAGTATACATATACTGTGATGGATTAAAAACTTAAATATAAGCCTTTATTGTTTTAGTCGATAAAATTCTGCTGTAGGAGCAGAGTGAAGAACAGATACTCTGGTCTCATGTTAAATACCTGCACGTCGAGATGAATTTTAAAGTGGTTGGTGCCTCCATGAATGCAGTACTATAGTGCTTTTCTGTTTAAAGAATGTAGCATGCAGCTGTGATCATTTCTTCCTGAAGATGCTTTGTGTACTTTTAGCCTTTTGCTTGGGAAGATAAATGAGCTCACTTCAGGGTAGGCACTATAGGCAGATGGTTGAAATTCAGGAAAGTGTTTCTATGCATTCAACGGAGTGTTTCTGACAGTCTGTTTCTGCATGGGTAGCCTCAAAGGGAGTGGATGAATGGGAACTGAAAGAAAGATTGTTTATGGAGAGGAAATGAAAGGGATTAGCCTCTATTCAGGCCAGAAAGGTGACCCAGATTTCTCATACTAGAATGTATACATGGATGGATATATCTAAAAAAACAGAGAAAAAAGTCTTGGCTCCCTGGCCCGATTTTAGTTGCTAGCTGGTTTACATCTATTATTTTTGAAGACATTTTCTGATCTCGAAAGAGGCTCCTGTTTAATGCGAGGCCCAGGTGCTGGCTTGTCACAGCGTCAGATGGTCACGCAGAGGGCCCCAGCCTTGGTTACTCAGCACCCCAACCTCTGCAGGCTGCTTCCCAGGCCTTTGCATTTAAATAAACAAGCATGCAATCTGAGGCTCACTTGTAATCCTCACTTCAAGAAACTGTTTCTCTGTTAGGAAATTAAAAATTAACTGTATGTACCATACAAATAAAAACAAAACAAACAAGCAAAAAATCCTGTGATCCCACAGATACTCTCTTTATAAAGTGGCTGAAAAAAAAGAATAATGGAGCAAAAAAAACCCCTTATAATTCCTATGATTGTGCCCTATTAAGTGTTCTTTGGGTTCTGTCTGTGTGATTCTTTGTCTATGCACATCACATATGTGTGTGGACATGTGCATGTGTGTCTTCTATCTCCCTGAGCAAACAAGCATTTAGTTTGTTGGAGGTTTCCAGCACTGCTCATCAGAAAAAACATCTCTTATGGTTGATCATTATTACTTTTTGAATAAAGATATTTTGAAATAATTCATTTGTCCAGTTGCGGTTGAAAAACAGCAGCCTGATAATTATTGATGTCTCCAAAGTGATGCTCTAAACACTTTCTGGCAGTGGATCTGTCAGCCTCTTCTTTACAACATAAACAGTGAGCAGGGCAAAATAAGACCTTTGGGAATCCATGAGCTCAAGGTCCCCAAATTGCCAGATGACCTTAACCCACTGTTACACTTCAACAGACTGCAGTCTGTTGTGGTAGGTTAAGCGCAATAAGAACATACATGGATATAAATAAAGGAAGACACTCAGAGGCTTGTCCAGGGCTTCAGACCCAGGCAAACATGTTAGTTATCTTTATTCAATGATTCATAGACATGCATACTCAGTATCTCCGATACTGAAAGTGTAGTACTTTCCTGCCTTCCTTCTCTCAGGAAATATCAAAGCAATCTCTTCAGCTGTGAATATTAGAAATATAAAGGTTTCTATAATTTTGTGGCCTGTCCAAGAATGAATTTCCAAATCCAGCATCATAATGCTTCTCCATATAAGATTTTGCTTTTGTTTGTTTGTTTAGACACATTTATTTTATTTTTATGTGTAGAATGTTTTGCTTGCATGTATGTATGTGCACCATGTGTGCGTGTGAAGCCCACAGAAGTCAGAAGAGGACATCAGATCTCCTGAAACTAGAGTTACATACAGTTGGTTGTGAGCCATCATGTGAGTGCTGGAAAATGAACTTGGCTTTTTTGGAAGAACAAAGGCTCTTAACCACCAAACTACTGTAGGAGGAAAGAGCTGCTTGTTGGTTCCTGCTGCTCAGAACCAACATAATCACACAGAAACTGTACTATTTAAATCACTACTTGGCCCATTAGCTCTAGCTTCATATTGGCTAACTCTTACATATTAATTTAACCAATCTCTATCAATCTGTGTATTGTCACATGACTGTGGCTTACTGGCTAAAGTTCTGTGTATCTCTGGTAGGGCTACATGGGTTCTCTCTAACTCCGCCTTTCTTTCTCCCAGCATTCAGTTTAGTTTTTCCTGCCTAGCTCTATTCCTTGTGCAGGCCCAAGACAGTTTCTTTATTAACCAATGGCATTCACAGCATACAGGGGGAATCCCACATCAAACTACCTCTCTGGCCCTGCCTGGCTTGTCACTCCTGACATAGATCAGATAGCCTCAAACTCACAGAACCCTACCTATCTCTGTCTCTCCAGGGCTGGGATCAGAGGTGTGTGTCACCACACCTAGCATTCTAAGACATTTATAGATCTCATTATCAACTCTGTTATATTCTTTGCTTTCTTCATATATTATTTAAATAACTTATCAGTAACTTAGAGTGTCTTTTTACAAAATTTCAAATTCATCCCCAGTTTTTCTGTGGAAAACTCATAAGCGAAACTTTGTCTTATGTTTTTCAGAAGATGCTTACAAAACCCAGGTGAGGATTGACAATGAGCCTGCTTACTTAGACATCTTGGACACTGCTGGTCAGGTAGATGATGTTTTATTTTTAATAATACTTGTTTTATTTTTGAAAGTATAATATAATTACATTATTTCCCCTTCCTTTTTCTCTTTTCAGCACCTCCCAAGCAACCCTCCCCAACTCTCTCTCAGATTCCTTTCCTTTAATTATTGTTTAGATGATACGTTTAATAAATCTGACCAATATCAGATAAGTCTGTGCTTAGCTTCTTGCACACTGACTGTAAAATAGATGACTTTCATGCTTCAAACAGGAGAAATAATTTGCAATATCAATAGTAGATTAAAGATGAAAAATAATTGATTTGAAAAGGTAAATCATATTTAAAACTCCCTTTGATAGTCTAAATATAAAATTACACATTCAATTACTGCATTGCTAATGAAATTACAAAATCAAGAAAATAGCTTCTTATTTTTACTCAAATGTAGGAATTCTGTTTGAAAGCAGGAAGGGGAGGAGGGTAAAGGATATAAATATGGTGCACCAATGTGCATAATTCTTAAAAAATGAAACAGGAACAGAATAAACAAAGTAAAAGTACTCTAGAATAATTATAAGAAGAAATATGAAGAAATACATTTCAGATAAGCATGTCAAATGTCTTGCTGTGTAGGACGGTGAATGCTTTATTTAACTTTATACTTTACAGATGATTATTAAAATAAACCTGTGTATTAAGAGCCAGGTATAATCCATAAAAATTGAAAATAAGCAAAGTAATGAGACAAGTCTACATAAGAAGGTTTTAATGCACGAAAAGAAAAAGGCCTGAAAGATAAGGTAAGAAACCCATGTGCATAGTATGTACCTATGAATATGAGCAAACCAGAAATCACAGTGAATGGATTCTTGTGCTGGAACAGGTAGCAACCATCAGTGGTTTATTAAATAGAAGCCAGTCTCATCCATATATATTGAGAAGGTATAAAGTGAAGCAGAACTTGGATGCAGTCCACTTGTCTAGAGTGGAAGTGACCCATGTCCCCATACACAAAAGGAAAAATGAGCTAAACCTTGCAACCTCATCAGAGGATAGACTTTTTTTCATTTCAAAGCAACTTTAGCTGCAAAGGTGACATTTTGTAGTAGTAAAAAAGCAAACAGCTTCAAAATTCTAATTTTAATATTAAGGCCAAATGGTGAGCCAAATTTAAAGAGAACATTAAAAATCATAAAAATTCTGGATTACAACAGAAGTCATTAGGGTTGAGACTCTGTTGTAGACAATTTTTTTCTTTCCATTACTTTTGAACTTAAAGATTCAAAGCTTGCATATACAAGTTACAGAGGTACATCTGATCCCAGCATCAATAAATAAATAAAGTTTAAATTTTCATCTCTTTTGTATAGCTGCTTCTGAATGCCTGTGGAAATTAAGGTGTTGATGGTGAGCAATACACCAGAATTGACAATCAATTTCTATATTATAAATTGTATGCTAACCAACTCATTTGTTTCTAGGGACTTTGAGCAACGAACTAATGGAGAAATTTCTAAAGACTTTGGGGACATTAAATCGGAAATTTATCTCAATTATTCAAAAGTATATTCTTATGTAGGACAAAGCACACTAATTTCCAGAAGAACTAGAAGCCTAACTGGAGAAAAACAGAGTAGGCTAAATTCCAATCAAAGATGAGACATTTTAAAATATAATTATCTTCAACCACTCAAATAGTTATTTTGATAAGTCAACTCAACATAACTGAAAATTTTGATTAGAAATATGTTTTATAGAATGTGAATCCTTTCATTTGTTGAATGAAAAGGTTGGTTCTCTTCTCCACTGATCACAGGATCATGTTATCACAGATGATGTTGTTTTACTGGAGAGTCAGTTTGTCTGTGGACTTTCTAGCTCTGTTCTGCTATTTCCCCAAGAAAAGAGCATATTTTAGATGACCTCTGGTCTACAAAAGAGAAGGAATCAGGGAGCGAACCTAAACTCATGAGCAATGTGAATCAGGTCCGGCTTCACCCAGATCTGTTCCCATTGCTGCATAGATTTGAAAACTAGAAAGTCATAGCATTGTTACTTCATACTTTGTTAAATGCTGCTATTATGTAGCTGATCAGTATGGCATATTAATGGAGTATGTTTTGTTCAGTACAAACGGAGGTAGAGAATAGTACCAATCTGTGGGCCAAGTGGTGAGCAATGAAACATAAATCCGAGATTCTGATAATACTGAGAAACCTGGGGTATACAATTTAATAGAAAAGGGTGTTAAATCTATATGCCACTACATACTTGTCAAGCCAGGTATTAACTGTAGCCAAACATAGTCAGGAGTACATAATACTAAGCAGATGGTGATATGTTAGCTTTTACACTATTATTAAACCTGCTCACACAGGAGGTGGTCTATGCAGCTGATTTAACAGAAATTATATCTCTGTAGGGGACATGTGAAAACACCACTGAAGTATTTTAATAATGATACATTGCTTGATTTTGATCACATTAATTTCCATATAGGTAGAAATTTATTAATTATACAATAAATGTGGAGTGGAGATAGAAAAACTGTTACTAATGTTATCACCTGGAATTCGAGGATCATGGTATGCAAGTAGGTGAAGTGGCTGTCCTCTTAGAGGCAACGCTGAAAGCCACATCCAAGCTGGTTTGTGTTCATGTCTGCAGAAGACAAACAGAACAACCCCTTTTCCACCTGCTGCAAGTCTTATGGAGGACATGACAAAACACACAGACTAACAAGAGAGGTCCAACATTTTTAATTAACCCAGATCTTATGTACATAAAAGTTTCACAGAATAAAGATATATCTGCATTTTCAAGTAAACCTTGAATTTTTAAGCCTAGATTTTTTTCCACACATGGTCAGCTGTGTCAAAAATGGCTGGGCACAAAGAAGGTAGAACTTAAATGGAGGTAAAGACACTAGGCTTGCTTGTTTATATTCCTTCTGGCCTCTTCCTGCCGTATTTCTTTCTCCTGTGGTTAGGCAGGATATGTGTCATGTATAGGTCTTCAGGTGGTAGTGGGCTGGGCCGATGAGTTGGCACATTAGGCAAAGGTGAAAGAGAACCCTCATAGTGGAAGGAAAGCTGATCCCTGCAAACGGTCATGTGACTCCAAAGTCTGTGCCACAGCACATGTACCCTCCTCCAAGTAAATGAATAAGAAAGTGTAATAAAATGCTTTTTAGTAGAAGAGTAGGCAAGAGACGATCAAGCAAACTATTGTATTTCTGTAGTTTTGGCAATTTCCAAGATGGCGTCCTCAGGCGCACATTCCCTAGTCATCATTTCGTGCTGTTCGTATAGTCTGCAAACTCTAGAAATGTTATGGGGGAAAGTGGGGGTATCACCACATTGCGAGTTAGCCTCTTCCTCCAGGGTTTGAATTAGTATTTTAACGTTCAATTTTCCCATAAATGCTTGTGAATGTTTATTTATCTTCTCCCCTTTTTAGGGATTATATTTCCAAAAGTAGCTAGCCAGTGAACAGCTATAATGACTAGAAGGACTTTTCTAGCAGCAAACTGAAACATTCTTGTCTATAGCTTTACATTGGCTCTAGGTGCATCTCTTGAAAAAATATATTATGTATTTTGTAAATGCGGTGTTTGAGGCTCAGGGAGGATATGTGCTTTGTCAAGGTTGTGTACTAATTTGAAGGCGACTTCAGACTCAGGCAAGAGCACAAATTCTTTCATTTTATTTCTTTTATAAAATACCGTACTGTATATCAAGAACTTCATAAACAAAAAATGCAGGAGGTAATAGAAGGGGTGTCTGTCCTCAAACACCCTGAGATTTGGGGCAGTAGGGATGACACAGCAACAAAGGGAGCCAATCGTGAGAACGATTACAGTGGATTTATACAAGGCTTGCTATTAGACTTCCTGAGATACCTACAATGCCTCGATCAAGACCAGGAGAGGTACACATGGCTTCAAAGGAAATCTAATTAAATATGCACATCAAGCTTAATTTAACTATAAATTTATTGAATCATGTCCATCATTATAAGAAATAATGAAAATAGTTCTCTAATACTTTTCATACCTTAACATTTATTAATGTGCTGTTTTACCAAGTAACTGAAACTATTAATATGCTATTCTATTCAGTAAATGAGACAAGAGATGGAAATGGCTGCACAGTTGGCTACTGCAGGGGCTCGATCAGGGCAGAGTGAAAGGAAATACAGATTTATCTGGTTTGCCCCCACTAGCTCTGCAGTCAAAGAGGGCCTCAAACCAACGTGAAGTTGCCCCTCTGAGAAACAAGAGAACTAGACTGGATCTCTGAGGTGCCGTACAGATTTCAAGCTCTGTAAATTTCTGAATTACTACTGGCTTGGTTGGTGTTTAATTCCTCTATTAAAGTTTTAATTGTCAGTTTGGCTCCAACTTTGAACTTCATGTATTTGTGGCCAATCCTCACAGAGAGGATATAGGGCATGGCCTTTTCCCTGAGAATCATCTCACTCTTCAAAATGTTGTGGATTCTTTCAGGATTGGTAAATGGAATTTGAGATTAAGTGCCCCAAGGTAGACATAAAGTTCTGAGATGACCACGATATTCCCTTATGTCCCGAGGTCATGAAGAGCCCCTTCAGTTGGCTCTTATTGTGTGTTAATAGTTCTGACCATCTTGCTGAGTAGTTCTCTCAGTCAGTCGATATAATTTCCGATGAGGAACACAAAGCTCAAGGAGTTAGACTTCCGTGAATTTAAGCACTCTCCCAAACAAGGATAGTGGTAGCTTTCACTGTGAGTGGATGCTGTCAAAGCCATGTGGGATGTGCTGGTTCCTTGATTCTTTTCCAGTTAATTAGGATTCTTAGCCCCCACCCACCCAACATTTCAGCAGTGGGTTTCTAAAGTAAAATAGTTTGACAATTTAAGTTTAGAACAAGAGAAGATATAAGACTAAATACCCCTCTTCCTGAGAATTAGAAGCTTGAATGTGGCTCAATGGTAGAGTTCTTCCTTATCATCTCTTGCATCCCGAGCTAAATCCTTACCACACTAGGAAAAAAAAAACCAAAACCCAAAGCAAACAAAACCAAAAATATAAAATTGTTTTAGAGTGTAGCAATGTGTTTTAAATGCTTGTATTTCTACAGTTGGTCAGGTGCCATACTAAAATTTACAGATAACACCACAAGGGAACCCACAGAAACAGCTAACCTGGGCTCATAGGAGCTCATAGAGTCTGAACCAACAGCCAGGGAGCCTGCATGGAACCAACATAGCCCTCTACATGTGTGTGACAGTGGAGTAGCTTTTCTACTTGTGACTTGTGGGATCCCTAGCACAGTGGGAGCAAGGACTGCCCCTTGCGTATTTTGGCTGGGTTTAAGAAACCTTTTCCTCATGGGCAGTAGCCTTGCCCAGCCTTAATACAAAGGAAGAAGCCTAGTACTACCTCGAATTGATATGCTATGCTTTGTTGATACTCATAGGAGGCCAGCTCCTTTCTGAACAGAAACATAGGAGGAGTAGATTGAGGGGTGAGAGGGCAGAGGGTAGGAGGGGAGAGCAAATGGGAGGAGAGGAGGGTGGAGAAACTCTGGTCAAGACTTAAAATAAGTGAATAAATTTAATTAACAACAAAAAAAGAAAAGAACTTTCAAAAACATAGTCAAGATTTACATGACCTGCTAAAAAATTACAAGCTTTTTTAAAAAGTAAACTTTTTTTATCCAGAGATAAAAATCACTTACATTATTAATTATAAAAGATCTGAAAATGACTATGATTTTTGTGAGCAGTATGCTTTCTTAATGTGATTATTTGGGTTCTAATATATTTGCAGCGTTAGATTTTTGCATACTGAGATTAAAAGTAAGTAAAAAACTCTGAATTTCTTGGCCTCGAAGGACTTACACTTTTATTTTTGTACGTTAAGAAGGAATTAGACCCAAAATTGAAGGAAGAAATATTTCGTTGCATATTTTAATCCTATCATTTCTTTTTATATTTAATTTCATTATGAAATCCTGATTTAAATATGATTTATTTGGTGTGTAATATACAGAACATTAATATTTATGTATTTATCATGTGCATCTTAGCTGATATTTGACAATTTTCGACATCAAACTAGGCATATTAAAAAAAAACATGATTTGTAGCTTGCACAGACTCTTAAGTAGAATGATAACTATGAATTCACTTCTGTGTGTGCTGGGGATGGAGCTCAAGGTCTCGTCTACACTAAGCAAGCACTTCACCAAGCAATGTACCCAGCCCTTGCCAAAACTCTTTTATGCAAACTTTCAATAGAAATGCCTGATAATTAAAATTTTTCATAATTCACTCATAATTTGTGTCTCAGACTCCGGGTAGCAACTAACATGAAGCAATCATTTCAGTATTCTACTGTGGAGGGCAATGTCAAACTGTGTTAAGTAGTTAGTGTTCGGGCACTGTGCATAGAATTGCCATTGAGAGAGGCTCTTACACAAACACTTTAGGCAACAGAGAAACATTTCTGAGTTAATAGTCATGTAAATGGTTATAACTGTGCATAGAATGCTGAAGATGCCTTAGAGACCACATATTTTAGTCTTCTCAGTTTACAAATCGAGCATATTATAACTCAGAAGTGACTTAATCGAGACCTAGTGTCTAGTAACTCACAGGGCTGGGAGATTTTCACTTTTTGTTCATAAGCTATACCTGGAGTCCTGTGGGAAAGTATCTATTTGCCTTCTCTGAAAACCCAAATGAACGGTACCAGGATATCTGAAAGTGGCAAGTCCTCCAATTTATGTTTTGTTTTCATTATCTGTGATATTATCATGAAAATATTTAGAAACCAATACAGAATATTGTGAGAACAGTGGCTTGAACATGCAGAATAGTAAATCTCAAAAAGTAATATTATTGTAACATTTTTTTTTACCATCATTCCACTCTTTTTTGTTACTTTATAGTGTTTTGCAGAAAGGATTTTAGGCATTTGGATTTTTTTTTCAATCAGTTCTAACATGGTAGCATTGTCTACATATTGATGAATTGGCAATGAGATTATACTATCTAAATGAACTATGTCCTTTTTGATATTTATATATATGTTTGAAATATCAAGTTCTATTGGTTTATTTTGTAACCTCAGCAATTATTTTATTTTTTAATTAAAAATAAAGAAGCAACACAGTGGAGAAGGAAGTGAGCAATTCAGTAGCACATATGGCTCACACGGCTTCTTTTCTTCTCCTGTCTGATGGAAACGGGTTCGATGGCATCACATAAAATATTTATTATTTTTATTACTTTGCCTCATCCAAAATGTGTTAGTGGAGAGAGTGTTATTTATGCATTTTATGTTCTCTCATGTTGTCATTCTCAACACTAGTTTATGCATTACTTCTGCAAGGAAATATTCTCTAGTGGGAAATGATTATGTTCTCTGAACAGTTCTAAAAGTTATAACAAACACGTTTTTAAATGTGTCTGGTCTTCAAGAAATTTTTGACTTTTTAGCAGAAAGGTGTCTATTGGATAATTAAGATAAAATGTTGCCTGTATTGTAAAGGTAGTTCTCAAAAAACATTCCATTAAAATATAAAAGAATGTACCTTCTTCTCAGCAACCCATGTAACCTTCTCAAATACGGAACAAATATATGTATTGACTACATACTACGTAACAAAGAAAACCTCAATAGATACAAGAAAATTGGAATAACCCCATGTATCTTATCGGATCACCATGGTTTAAAATTAGAATTCAACAGCAACACTAATTTTAGAAAGCCCACACACACATGGAAATTAAAGACTTCAATAATGTTTTAAGAATAATAGCTTTTCTTTTTCTTAAACAGTGTTAATCAAAGAAGGATAAATCAGGGTCTCTTCTCATATCTTCAGCAGTTTAGCAACAGTATTATGTAAAAAATTCCTTATTTTTAGAGCAATCTAGCATGATAAAGAGTCAGGGTGTGTTTGGACTTTTGTACGTATCTGGGAGGCTTCAAGGTGTCAAGAAGGATTCAGAGGAAGGCAACTAGAACACTGGATTTTAAAGCCAAAATAAGCTTGTAAACTTTTCTAGACAAGGTTTCTGCATGTTACACTGGAATCCCAGCTGTTTCTGTGTTCTAATATAGTTTGAGTCCCCAAAGTTTCAGGGAATAGATGTTTGTTTGATCAATAGAGAGGTAACTTTGGGAAGAGGTGGGGATCTTTACAAGGTGGAGACTTAACCTTGAGAGGCCATGACCTCAGAGGATGTTCACGCCTATCATCAGGATGCTTAGCTCTTCTGAAAGGATCCTTGATGTGACCTGGTCACGAATGGACCTTCCTCTGGCTTACGGTTTCATCCTTTCATGTCTCATACAGCTTCCAGCATGATAGCATCTTCTCCGCTTTGATGTAGCCACTAAATGTTAGTGCCGTATTCTTAGATCTCAAATGTTATAAGCCAAATATGTTCTTTAAAAATTATACAGAGAACCTAAGGTACTTTAACAAAGCAACAGAAATTGGCTCACCATGTATGGTAGTTGGTAATCCAGAAATAATGATATCAATTTGTTTGGAATGACATACACATTAAGTTGCAGAGAAAGGATGCAGCCGAAAACCCACAAGGAAAATATCAGTCTTTGAAATTTTGAGATAAAATTGTAACAAGTTTAAAGATTTTATTTTTTTTAAGTTTGATATGTAATTTTGAATTGAAGAATGGCCCCATTCTATAAGAATAGAACGATTGTTCCAGTGAACTGAGCAGAAGAGCCTGGCTTTAAAGGCAGAAAAATCGAAAACAAAACCCTAATCAAAATAAAACTAAGGAGTACAGAAATAACAGATATAAAGTTTATTAGTAATTTTATTTTATTCTTTGATTACTAATTTTAGAGTTACTCTTCTTGCCGGGTTTAGTTTTTAGTATCTTAGGTAAATTAGGTCCCTTCTGATTGGCTAATGTGAATTTGTTTGGTATTTGTTTTTGACTTTGAAAGTTGGTCTACTTCAGAGTTCAGGGAAATTTTATGGCGCAAAACAGAAGCAATGTTGTTTCAGCTTGGTCTGCTGGGCAGGAGCCGTGAGTGAAATATCAGTTCAAACAGATGTCATGCAAAAACATTAACATCCCACATACCTTACAGCTAACATTTTAAAATTTGAATAAGTTCATTGGTTTTCTTTATAAAATTAATTTTTAAGAGAAAGATTATGTCTTCTTTTATGTCGGTGTCTGCTTTCTTGTTAGATATTTTGTGATATTTCCTAATTTTGTGGTTGTTCATTTGATGGTAGGAAAAATACTATAGCCAAGATTGTGTGTGTGTGTGTGTGTGTGTGTGTGTGTGTAGTTAGTGGTGAGGGCAACCTTCCAGAAACTAATATTCTATTAAAACTATTCTTACTTCTAGGAATCCACAACATCTCTTTGCACTTGAAATCAAACATTTGCAATCCAGATTTCTTCATTAGAGATCAATTATTCAATTAGTCAAAAGAGTGCTAAGGCAATCTCATTCAAGAAGTTTGTGATATTTTGTTGGAGCAGCTACCAATAAATAGCATGCTGATTTTAACACTAGAGGGAAACTGGAAGCAAATGGACCAAAAAAGTTGGAACATGCATTGTCCCAGAGCAATTAAATGTCTTGACAGCATGTGAGAAGTTTCTTCTGATCAATAGGACCCGATGAAGAGCCGCTGTGAGGCTCTTCTGGAGATGTGCTAATTTAGTTTTGTTCCAGAATCCTTTGAATGGTGAATGTAGACAGAAATGATGACGAATATTTCATACAAAGGCGACTCTCAGGGAAGGGGACCTCATTAAAGTGGCAGCTTGAAACTAACTAAGGAGCCCACCTGCCAGGCTCCTAAGTACACTGGATATTACCAAGAAATCTGAAGCCAGTTGCTCTCCTTTCAGGCGGCTGAGCCTGAACTCTGTCCCTTGCCTTCCACTCTGAAGCAGAGCCTTCTGTTTCTGAAAGACTCTAAAGATAAATATACTTCTATTTTCCGAACATTGCTGCTTTGAGTAGCTCTGGCAGTTATCTGGAATCTTCTAGCTCATTATCTCGACTGCTGTTCTCTCATCCTAAATAAATTCATGTTTCAAATGGAAGATAAACTATCTAATGGAAAATTGAAACATTTATATCAGCAATATTTTAATGGAGGCATAAACGAAGTCCTTTCCAGAAGGAAAATAGTTTTAAAACCATTTAAGATGATTTCCCCTCCCATTTATGGCTTGTTTATTTTTGTATTTTTAATTTTCTTCTGTGATTCAGGAAAGCCCCACGTAGGACAGAATACAAACTGTGACTGCTCGTCTTTGCAGATGCCCAGCTTTGCAGATCTCAAACCTCTATTCCCAGAAAGCTCAAAGTGCTTTCCAGATAGAAGAGTTGAGTTTTATTTCCGATAGGTTTTATATGTTGGAAAAAATAGAAGTTTGTATTAGAGTTACTTGTGTTCTCACTCCTGTATCATCACATTTGAAATATCATAGGAACAATGCTGAGTTGTCGAGAAAAAAAAATACAAGCTACGGTTGAGATGGTTTTAATGAACAAAGTAATACAGTGAGTCTTTAAGGTTACTTCTCATTAAACAACAAGAAGTCAATGGGATTGAAACAATTCCATGAGGTATAAGGACAGTGCTGTATAAATATACCTCATCTTTCCCCTCGGATAGCAGACCTTTGTAGGCTTTTCTTTCAAGCAATGTCAAACTGCTAAGTGAACCATATTAGTAATTCTGGTGGTAAATGTATACAGTGCACTATATATTACTTCTTGTACTGTGGGACACTCTGGAAAGGTCATAAAAAATCTAGTCTGAGTACTTAGTAATCACCTGGTATCTTCACGAAAATATGTTAACAAATCAGCTTCAAAATCAGATTTCCTAATGGTCTCAGGTCCTAACAGTAGATCAGTAGTTAGGTCACCACACTGATGCTTCCCCCACTGGACTCAGGCACCGTATCTGCTTCTGTCTTGATCCTGCACTACAACTATAGATCAGAAAAGCCCATGACTGCCAGTGATCACCAGGGGGCATGGGGCAGTTTTAGAGTCAGCACAGCAGAATGGCTGTTATGGCCTTGATAGCGTTCTCAAGGTGTCTGTAATCTCATCAGACATGTTCTATCTCTTCACTGAATTTGAGTATTTATGTCCCACAATAAGCAGACTATCCATAAGCTAACAGTCATTTCTAAACCCAGACTTTTGGCGACAACTTCCATGTTTCTAGCATGCAGTTACTAAACTTTGAGAAAAGAAAAGACAATGCAAAATTTTATACATTTTGAAATTGCTTGTCATAGTTTGGTTTCTGTTTCTTCAAGAAAATATACTGATGGAAACAATGGAGAGGGAAATGATTTAATTTACAGATTACAATCAATCATCAAGGAAAGCCAGGGCAGAAACTCAAGATAGGAACTTGGCAGCAGGAAATGAAACAGAGACCATGGATGAATGCTGGTTTGCTCTAAATCACCCAAATTTCTTTCTTTCTTTCTTTCTTTCTTTCTTTCTTTCTTTCTTTCTTTCTTTCTTTCTTTCCTTCCTTCCTTCCTTCCTTCCTTCCTTCCTTCCTTCTTTCTTTCTTCCTTTCTTTCTTTCTTTCTTTCTCTCTTTCTTTCTTTTCTTCCTCTCTCTCCTGCCTTCTCCCTCTCTTCCTTCCTTCTTTTCTTCTTAACTCTCTTCCTTCCCTCATACCTTCCTTTCTTTTTCTTTTTGACTGATACTTCCTGTTTTAGATATATGGAACATTAATATGAGCATATCTGTAGATATATCTCTCTGAGACCCTGCTTTCAATTTGAGGGTATATTTGAAAGTGGAATTAGTAGATCAGAGAGGAAGTCTACGTTTATTTTTTATTAATTTTTTTTACATTTTGATTATGGTCGCTTCTCTCCAAGTCCTCCCATATCCTCCATCTCTAGCCACTCAATTTTATGTTCTTTCTGTCCCCCTCTTCCTCTCTCATTCTTTTTTCTCTCAAAAACTAAAACAAAAGCAAAAGAGCAAAGAAATAAGCCCCTACTGAAAATCAAAACAAATAGGTAGAAGACCAATAACAAAAAGTCAAAACAAAGTGAAACATAAAGTTCATAAAAATAGCATTGAGTTATTTTCCTTGGCCACCTCTTCCTTAGTGTGACTTCCCTGGAATGTGACTGATAAACCTAGCGACACTCATTAAGAAAAATGATTTCCCTTTGCCAGTGAGTCAACTGCAAATAGTTTCTTGGTTAGTGCCTTGTCCATCCCACCCCCCCCCCTCAGTATTGGGATGCATTCTGGCTTGAACCTGTGCAGATCCTGTGCATTCTGCCATGGTCTCTGTGAATTTATGTGTCTCTGGAAGATACTGCTTCCTTGTACTGATCTATCACTTCTTCCTCTTACAATATCTGCATCCTCTTCAGCATAGACTCCTGAGCCTTGAGAGGAGGGCTTTGACGAAGACATCACATTTAGAATTGAGCACGCTACAATCTGTCACTGCATGCACATTTTCTGATTGTTTTTCTCTTTGTTATTTCCCATCTACTGCAAGAAGAAGATTCTTTGGTGTGACATGAACAAGGCACTGGTCTATGGGTATAGCAGTATGTCCTTAGGAGTAATTTTATTGCTATGTTACTTTAGCAGAATAATAGTAGACGGTTTTCCTTTGGTCCCTTGACCTATCTAGTCTCAGGATCTTAGTCACTTTACCATTGTCAGGTAAGGGTTCTGTGCCATGGCGTAGGTCTTAAATTCAATTGTAAAGCTACTCCCATAGCATTTGTGCCTCTCTTTTACTAAGGTGTCCTGAAGGCTGTTCAATGTTGGAGGTCACAGGGTTTGTAACTGGGTGATATCAGTGATTACCTTCTTCTCAGGGATAAGCAGAATACCTTCAGGTATCATGAGTACTAGTCAGGAGGGATTAAGCTTCTAGATCACCACCAGTTAGATCAGCTCCTTTTCCTACATAGCCCAAGTTAACCTGCCTAGAGATGACACTGTCCATGGTAGGTTGGGGCCACTCATATCAATCAGAAAACAAGAAAATGTCCCACAGACATGCTCACAGGGCAAACTGATGGAGGCAATTTCTGGCGTAAGAGTTTCTTTTTCCCTGTATGTTCAGACTTGTATCAATTTGATGAAAACTGTAACATTGTACTCCTTGTCAACCTTGACATCCAAAAACATTACAGTAAGTCTGAATCTTTTCTTTACTTCTCTTCAAGATCTCATGTTAATTTCACAAACTAAAACAAACATGGCACAATTTTTAAAGTCCCACTGTCTTTAACTTGTTTGTTAACATGTAAAAGTCCAAGATCTCTTTAACTCTCTTAACTGTGTGGGCTTCTACAAATTTCAAAACAAAGTTTCTTTTTCACGAGGAAGAACCAAGGGGGCAATTATATCTAGATAAGAGCAAAACCCAAGACCAACAGAATCATCTAAATTCTGAAGCTCAGTGTCTGACATCTGGCAATTATCACATTACTGATCCTAAAATAGTCTATAAATGCTGGTGTTTTTTTTTTTTTTGCTTGTGAAATAATACTTCAGTCTATGCTTGTTCCTGTACAGCAGGAGTTTTCTGGCAGTTTTCTCTTTACTTCACCTACCATGCTAATTAGTGACCTTCATTCCCACTCAAAATAGTAATAATCACTATGCCTAATCCACTAAATGCTAGGAAGGTTATTGCCATACCCATATTTCAGCTCTCTCCTGAATGCTTGCCAGGTACATTTTTGTATATAATTTCTAATTATACAAATTAACTTAGTATACTGATAGCATACTTGGAGAAAAAAGTCAAGCGTTGTACAAAATCGAGTGTTTCAAAACGGTGCATTTACAATAAGTCTCAGCTTCCCTCACATCTGAAATTGTTGTTGAAATAAGGGCTGGCAAGGCAGCGTAAAAAATTGACATTTAAAAATCTGTAAGTTCTGAACTCTCCTAGCTTCACAAGTGTCTTAAATTTTGCTCCACTTTAATGATACCAAAACTTTAAAGTTTGAAAAATGCATTATGGATGTATTATGCAAAGATATAGCTTTATTTGGCAGAGTTATTTTAAAAAGGGGCCAGGTTGACTTACCACCAAAGATTTGGGGATAAATATACATTTTTATGTCTTAAATGATAGAGAACATTCAACATATATATCATTTCAAACTATTCAGCTTTTCAAGTGACAACAGCATAAGACCAAATCTGTTTCATTTTTAAAAAATATTGTCCCAGGATAGCCCTATCAATAGGGCTATAGCAAGACATTAATGAGCTTTTACCTGACTCATCAGTAAACATTTTCTTATATAGCTCTTTACTGATTTTCCAAGCCGAACCTCTGTTTCCACATTTGCAACAGAATAGAGTCCTGTCATGCTTGCCTCATCTTTCTTAATATCTTAAGAGAATCCAGGATTCTTCTGCAGTCTGTGACTCATTTACCTCCTTACAAATCTTTCACCTTTGACCCAAAAAGCTCATCCTACAAGCTGTGAGGCAGTGTAAGTACATACGATCTTTTGGGATTATTTCCTGTGCTAGGTTTCAGGAGAATAATAATCCAGACAACAGCAAGTACCAGTCAACCCTTCTCCAGGAGACTTCTGCCTACTGCCAGCTGATGGTGAAATGCCTTGAAATAATTAAAACAGACAACTTGACCACAGTGCATTTCTCCTGTTAATGATGATGTCATTAGCCCCAATATCAATCTGTGGTTAGATGCAGCATGTCTCAAACATGAGGTGAAGCAGAGACGAGATCAAGTTTCAAGCACGTATTTCATTTATCCCCTAACCTTTATCCATTGTTGAAAAAAATTCCAAAGATTCTGTGGGTGCAGGAGATGTACTCTCCTCATGCTCAAGAAATCAAAAATTCATCCAAATGTTAGCTCCCAGGAGTACATCGAGCCAGCGGACTAACTGGGGATTGCTGCAACACTGAGCCAGGCTTGGCTGGATTACTAGGCTTCGGACCTATTTCTTACAGCTATCAGTGTTCTCTAGTGGGAATGTGAGGATGCTGGTAGAAATTAACAGAGACAGACAGACAGACGACAGGGAGAGACAGAGACACAGAGAGAAAGAGACAGAGAACACTAATTCTCCTTGGATGTCAAGGATTGTTTAAAAATCCAAAGTAAATCTAAAGCCTTGTATCCTCCAGAGATTCCATTTGAATTTAGAAGACAGCAGCTCTTGCAGTGGTCACAGTCTCAGCTACGTGTTCCAACTGTCTGGGGAGCTTTGAAGGAACTTGTACTAATGAACCTTTAAAACATTTGGTTAATGAAAGAAGCTAGATACAAAAAAGGCCATGTTGTTTCACTCCATTGATATGGACATTAGAAAATCCTTAGAGATAGTAAGTGATCAGAAGTGCCAGGGACAGAGCAGAGAGAGACTAGGCAGAAGGACTGGGTCCAGGGTACAAAAAATCAATGGGTTCAGTATTCCTATGCAGTCCTGGGAACATACTAAAAGATCTTTACACGGTTTAACATAATGTATTTCATGTTTTATGAACCACATATCAGTAATTAAAGCATTAAAATTAAAACTATCACAAAACTAATTGTTCTAGAGCATCTAGAGTGGAGACTCTGACCTGCCAGTCCTCCCTCACTGGCCTGTGGTTTCCCTTAGAACAGCCAGGATACCAGAGAAACTGAGAGGGCAACACTCACTGGCTCTTATTACTCCAAGTGTTACTCTGGAATACCCTCGGTTGCCTAGAAAGTGGGTCAGGGCATCTTCAGACAGTGAAAGGAGTCAGTACATCACTGACTTCCTGCCTCAATATGTCACATTGCCCTCTTACTCATCCCACAGCTGAGATGGTATGAGAATGCTGACACTCTCTCCTCTGCCCTCCTGCATTCACTAGGTTTTCCACTTGAAATAGTAATAGTAGCTTCAATTTGTGACTGTAGGTCTTGTGGGCTCTATCTTTATACAGGTTGAACAATCCTACACTGCTGACTTTTAAAATAATCTAACCATTGCTTATCTGGTTAAATAATCTTTAAAAAAGGTTATTTAAAATAATCATAACCACTGATCAGTACAGTGTTAAGGTAAGATGTCATGCATCTGAACACAGCAACAGGATGTGTATCTAACACAGCAACAGGATGTGTCTTTTTGACCTCCCAGACCAGAAATTATATAAAACAATTTGCCATACACAAAGTATTTTCAGAAATAGAAACTAGATTCTAGAAACACAATAGGTATTTAAACGAATGAGATGTATTGCTTTACTAATTTAAGTCCACTGAGCCGAGGAGGAAGAATAATCTACTCAGGATGGTGTGAATGGTAATGAATACAGTGACTTATGATCTTAGAAAGATGAGACTAAGGAAATTATCTTAGAAATAATAAAATTGGTAGAGATAATAACAGAGAAATAAACCAAAGAAGTTGAGGAGATTTGTCATTCTGTTCCCCTGTAGGCTAGAGTTTCCCTAGAAACAATGATAGGCAGAAGGTTGAAGAAAATGCAGGACCAATGTGTGGTGTGTCTCTGCAAGGATCATGACTGGCAGGAAAATGATTCCTGTGAACTAAGACGAAAATTCAGTTCAGCTAGAGCTGGTGCAAACTTCTGGAGTCTGACCCCAAGCAGTTTATTTTTTACATATTTAAAGACAGTAAAACTTTGGGGAAATGTTTCCTCATGACCATTATCACAACAAAACTTAAACCCTTGCAAATCGACTGTAACATCTTTCACAAGAATGGGTTCTATTGGCTGAGAAACACTGTTTAAGAGGAGCCTGGGGAATTTGGGTGAAGCCTAGCTTCACAGAACAGCCAATGATCATCAGGTTATTAAACAATATCCATTCAGCCTTCCAGGTGGACAGGTCAATTTCTTCTGTTGAAGAAAAATCCTACTAAATCCCACCCACCCCGGTGCTATTTGTTAGTATGTGAACCTCATACCTTTACAGCATGGGATGGAAATCAGGGGCCTCATAACACAAACAGAAAATCATAAAAGGCTGTGTGAACACATACCATTGCGATTTTCAGAAAATTTAAAAGGAGCATGAAAACCCCAGACACTCTCCACTTAATCAAGAAAGACTCCAAAACTAAGCACAGGTCAAATGTACATTCTGTGGGGGCTGTGGGATACTGAGTGCTGTATAAGGGTGTGGTCAGATGGGTTGTTTGCTTGACCAAATAGCAATTGTTCACATATCTGGTTTCCTCTGGAACTTCACATCCTGTTGCTCCTCTGCAGTGTGTCCGCCTGTCCCAGATCTAAATCAGTGAGTTTTGGGAGTCTAGCAACCTTTGAATTCATTCAAACCACTCCACGGTGAGGCATGATCCTATGATAAGGTCCTTTTAGATTGATAAAACAGCACCCGTTCTTGGTCTTCTGTGTCTATCAGCCACTTCTATGTCATTCTAAGGTGGTTTACTTTTCCATAGACGAGAATATTTCTCTTGTGGTAGTTTTGTTTCTTTGCTTTGTGTGTGTGTGTGTGTGTGTGTGTGTTGTAAATATTTTGATTTTGGTTTGGAATTCAAGAAGACATTTTTTAAAACACCTGAATATCTTCACAGGGTAGATTGTAACGACTCAATGCACATGTACAATGTGTAATATATCAGTAATACATTTTTCCTATCTCTTCAAACATTACTCAATTCTACATGTTCAAATTGTTCATAGTTTTGATTTCCGGATATTATAATAATCATTTTACTTGCAACGGTGCTCTAGAAAATGAATTCCTGACTTTTGGGGTGCCTCTTATCTAACCTTCCTTCATTTGTTCTCTGCTTATCCTAGTTTGTAACAATGTCTCGACTCTGTTCTTCATTTCTATGAGATAATATTTTAGTTTCCACATATGAATGGGAATATTTGTCTTTCTCTGGCTGGCTTATTTCGCCAATGAGTTCCAATTCCATTCATGTTGTCACAAAAGACAGAATTTGTTTTTTTATAGCTGAATAGTTTTCTATTGGGTATGTGTTGTGTGTCTTCTTCACCCATTTGTAGTTAATGAGCCCAGAGTGGTTTCCATTTCTTGGTTATTTGTGAACAATGATTCTATACACATGGGAGTGTAGATGTCTCTTTGACAAACAGACTTCATTTCTCTTGGAAATATACCCAGAAATTGGATTGCTGGGTCATATGGTAGTTCTATGTTCAGTTTCAAATGAATCTCCATATTATTCCCTATTGTTATCATATGGTATCTTTTGTCTGCTTGATAAGATGCAATCTTTCTTGAGCAAAATGATGTCTCATAGTTTTGATTTGCATTTTCCCAAATTTGAGTAAAAATTTGATTTTTAATGCTAAACATTTTTTTCATACTTGTGGTATCTATTTGCCTATCTTCTTCCTTACTATCTATTTAGGTCTCTCTGACTTTTTAATATTCTGCATATTCTGTAGGTTGATTTTCACTATGACCTTTGCTTCTTTTTCTTTGTAGCAACAATTAGGCTAATAGCATGGTATTTGTATATTTTTCCTTCTGTTTCTTGGGATTTCATGGTCTTCAAAATATCCCTGTCCATTTCCAGGTCGCAGACTATCTCTAACAGCTTCATAGTCAAAGTTTTGCATTCAGGTTTTAAATTGATATGGAATAGACCTTTCAAGTTAGCAATAGATGGGAATCTAATGTCATTGCTGAGTATATGGGTATTCAATTTTTCAAATATCACATTGTTAATATCAACATTTTTCTGATGCATTTTCTAATCTCTTAAGAAATGAATTGGCTATGGATATTGGTGTTTACTTCTGCAATGACTATTTTGTCCCACTGGCTTTTGTGCTTGTTTTCTTTTTAATGTCAATACCATGCTATTTGATTACTAAAGTATTCTAGAATATTTTTACATTAAATAGAAAATGCTTCTGTTTTTCTTTTTTTCTCAGTTTGGTTTCTCAGTTTGGCTTTAGTGGCTTCATATGAAGTTAACTGTTTGACTGTTTTTTTTTCTAGTTCTATAAAGAATACCATAGGTATTGTAGGAATTGTATGTACTCAATATATAGTTAATGCTAGGCCACATTTTTACCAATACTGACTCTTCTAATCCATATCCACAGATGTCTTTCTTAGTATGTCCGCCTAAAATTTTTTCACCAAAGCCTTAGAATTTTCATTGTATAGACTTTCCATTTCTTAGATTAAATTCATTCCTAGTAATTAACAAAGCCACTGATTCATGCTTATGATATTAGTCACAAAACTAGCTTTGTCATCTGAGAAAGATAATCAGAAAGTTTCAGTAACATGAGTAGTATTTTGTGTATTTTTGATCTAGTAGTACCCAATTCATTGTGGATGACATATAAAGTAAAATAAAAGCATGAAAATATTTTAAAAAATTAAAAAATCATAAAAGTTTTAAGTGCATATGCATAATTAAATGAAATTAGGAAAGCCTTAAAATAGTTTGCAAAGTAAAGGTAAATAGTTAGCTATAAAGCAATAGACCAAAATTTTATGCAAAAGACAAAGTGTTGGGAAAGTTTGCATAACTGATTGCTTTTTCGTAGAGTCTTTAGTACTTAAATTTTAACATATTACATATGACCCATTTTTAATATTAAAAAAAAGAAGCTAAAAACATAAGACTTTCAAAAGCCAAATTCTCACCATCTGGAAGTAAATAACAGACATATGTTCTTTCTTCCAAGGCCAAATTTTCATTATCTGGAAGTAAATAGTAGATATATGTTCTTCATTGTTCATTTTTCTAACTCTCAAATTCTATTTTCAGGAACAGATTATAGAGTAAGTCAATTGTGTTAGATAACCAGTAAGATTTTAGTTGTCACATCCCAGGGAAGCATATTTTAGTTAACTGAGTTTAAAGCCCTTGTATATTATATTCAGGGCATTGAATGTTCTTCCTCCAGAGATTCTAAGGACCTCAAGTCAAAATGTCTTAGCAGCTGCTACACCCAACCACACACCTTTTGTTATAAGACATCATGCTTCAGTTATTTTTGGCTTGGAAACTTTGGTCTATAGAGTGGAGCATCCAATTCCAGTTCCTAGTTGTGAACATAGTTGCAGCAATCTCTGTTTTAATTTCTCCCCAACTGTGCAGCTGGCTGAGGTTCTGTGGGAAGAAGAGCTGTAGGAGACGAGAACTGAAAAGTGAGTTGAAAAGGCAATGGGGATTTAATAACAATAGACTTGAGTTGAGAGTTTTAAGCTCCTTGGAATTCTGTCTGTGTCTCCTTTACACTCCTAATTTACATCTTAAGGTGGGGAAGGGAATATCAACAATGGCAACAGCTTGGCTTACAAGAAGGAGCCTGTGACTCATAGGCTCTTTCTGCCTTGAACTTTTTTTTGAGCCAACATAACAATGCCCCAGCTGAGGGCTTTTTCTCTTGATTTTCGTTTGATTAGATGATCATATAATCATGGAAACAGATGTAGTGTTTTGGTGGTATAATTGGTGAGCATAATTCATTTCCAAGAGAGAGAGTAACAAATAACCAAGAATAATTACGTATAACCCAGGACAATTTGATTGCAAGGTCGACACTACAATCATGCCAATTTACTATGAAACATGCATGTTTACACTATGTACATGTGCTCTGACTTCCAGCTCCCACCTGATCATCTTCCACCTGAAAGCTCATTCTTAGACTGATAACTTAAGAACACACTTTTCATCATGACTTCAGGACCTGCCACCCTGTTGCTCCTCTGCTCCTAGACTGTAGAATGCTCCCTGAGAAAGATCAAGCTCAAACCTTAGCTAAAAATCGCCTCTGCATTCTCAGTAAATTTGTCAATACCTTTGAGGGTTTGAACATAGAAAGACATTGTATTTTTTAAGAAAATTATTCCCATCTTTTATTTTACATTCCTCTTTATGCTCAAAGTTGTCACATGTTTCAATATTCTTTGCATAAGATTAAATGTAATTTATTCCAATTAAAATGTACATTTTCCACATTTAGAATGGTAGGAGGTACAGCCTATCACAGGCAGACAGAAATAAGTCTGTTGGAAAGTGTGTTATATAAGTAGTTCTGCCAACTTTGTTTGTGTCAGTAGAATAAATCTAATTCATAGAGACACACACATATATGATATACATTTCAAGGAGTTATTCAGGTCAAATCAGGCACAGAACACAGTATATGATAAAAATAACATATGACACAATGAAGGGTCAAAGTAATAGCAGCAACTCTATGCATTTAGTTTTTATAGTGCCTAAATGTGCTTTATGCAGTTTCTGTGAATATTGAATGTTTTTATTCCTTTCAGTTCTCTTTTCTGCACTTTTCTTGGCTGTCATTTTTCCATGAGCTTTGAACCCAATTTTGATCACTTTGTGTCTTTGCCTATTTCTTATTCCTAGGCTGAAACAGTAACAGTACCATAACCTTCATTTCTCTGTGTTTCAAGGTTTTTTCACTTTAGTCTTTAACAATAAAAATACAAAAGGTTTCAATATGACATGTAATATGACATGCAAAATAAGCTTTATGAAAGGGTACAGGAAATAACAAAGGTTAATGCAAGAAATCTAGAACAACACAGAAGAGACCCAATTTCACTTTCTCTATGTGTTCAGCTATGAGATGTTTAGTCATTGTACTGTAAATAACCACCTATCATAACATGCATACACCATTTGGCCAGGGCTTCTCAAATAGATTAATTGATCCAGCTGCGAGCCTTGTTCTCTTGAATTCAGAGTTCAAGCTGTTCTCACTGAAAAATGCCAGCTGGAACCGTTAGTCACTCGCCACCTTCACATATCAGCTTCCAGCATCCTTGCCTTCTCTGATCATCTATGGACTCTTTGTTTTCAAAGTGGATTTATTTATTTGTAAATGATATATGTCTGTCACATATATGTCTGTACACCATGAATATATCCCTGGTGCAATTGGAGGGAGGTCAGAAGAGGTTATTGAATCTCCTGGAACTGGAGTTAAGGATGGTTGTAAGTCACTAGGTGACTGCTAGGAATCAAACCCTGGTCCTCTGCAAGAACAAGTGCTCTTAACTGCTGAGCTATCTTTCCAGTCCTCTCTACTGCACACTCAGATATTTTTGTGCTCAAGTCAAACCACCTTCTTAAAGGGGCTTATAGAAAGTAATAACTAATATTAATAATAATAATAAGAAGAAGAGTAGGAGAAAGAAGAGGAAAATAAGGAGGAGACAGAGAAGGAGTAAGAAGAGGAGGTAGAGGAGGAGAAGGAAGGGGAGAAAGGAGGAGGAAGAGGAGAAACATTTGCATGAGAGATCAGCAAAGTGTATTTCCTAGATGAACTGTATTAATGTCAACCAGGAACCTATTATGACCAGCAATTCTGGAGTCTAGCAAATTGTGAATGAGGCCTCCAGGTGAGGCTGGTTGGTGTAAATATTTCAAATCCTCTCATCTACATTGGGAATATGGCACAACTGTACTTTTGGTGTCAATGCCACAGTGTCTTAACACTTAGACTTTGTTGAGTTGACTAAATAGCTGTTCATGTTGTCTGTAAATCATATTAAGATTATTACATATATGTTTGAGGAACTTTACTTTTTAAATATTAATAATCATTTGTGTAAAATGTATCAAGGTTATTCATAATATTTCAAATTCGCCTTTACCTGATATTTTTTAAACAACTAGAAATTAAAGAATGGAAAACATTAGCAAACCAGTGCCATGCCTATTTGTCCAAAAACAACCTAAATTTTCCAATGTTCTCTTTTGAGTTTGTCTCAAAATGGTAGAGCAGTTTTAGAACCATTGTGGTAATCAGCGTTCTGTGACTAGGATGAAACAGTTGAGTTAAGCATCTTATAAGTATGTTAATGATTTCAGATATTTCAGGTTATGGCTAAGGAGCTGTTTTAAGCCCGAAGTGAGCCAATTCACCACTGTGGGTGTGAGTATCAGAGCGGACAGCCTACTTCTTAGTAACTGGGAAGCAATTGAAGAGTATGGGGAGGACATAGTTCCAATATCCCCTTCAAGGGCATGTACTCACTGATCTAACTATCTTCTACCATGTCTACCATGTCTCATCTGGTCAGTTTTTATCCTGACTATTCACGTTTATAAAGTGTATTACCCTTTGTATGAAAACATGTGAAAAAAGTATCAATGAATTTTAATTTAATGATGAATTGTCAATGGTACAAATGTTCCTATAGCATATCTCATAAAGAAAACATGCTTAAGTTATCAGAATAACATTTAAGGGAAAATAAGTAGTTAACAAGAAATCTGACACCTACATTTGCAATTAATCACAGGAAATATTGAGAAATGTTATTCTATAATCAGATTCTATTCTATATATGGGTATTCTATTATATTCTGTTCTATTCTATATATGAATATTCTGTAACAGAAAGGAATGCTTATTTTTTGTTAGAGTGATCACTGAAACTCTCACACTCAACAATTCACTTAAAATCTTTTTTATCGCTATGTTCAATTTGGGAGAGCATTTCTTTTTTAGATATTTGACAGGCTGATTTGGAACTCACTATTAGCTGATAATCACCTTGAACTTCAGATTTTTCTGCCTCCACCTCCTGAGTGCTGAGATTACAGGTGTGTACCACTATACTGGTTTAATGTGGTTCTGGCAACTGAATCTAAGGAATTTCTCATGTTAGACAAGGACCCTATTGACTGAGTGCTTCATTGGAGCTGTGTAATGGAGGCTATGCTTTCCTTTTCCAGCTACCCAGACCTGAATAATCACACAGAAACTATATTAATTACAACACTGTTTGTTCTATTAGCTCAGACTTTTTATTAACTAACTCTAACATCTTAAATTAACCCATTTCTATTAATCTATGTATCACCATGAGACTGTGGCCTATCAGTAGGGTTCTGGTGTCTGTCTCCTTTGGCAGCTACATGGTTTCTCTCTGATTACTCCTACTCTCTCTCTATTTATCTGTTCTGATTTCCTGCCCTGCCATAGGTCAAAGCTGCTTCTTTATTAATGAATGGTAATAAAACATATCCACAGCTTACAGAAGGGAATCCCACATCAGCTCTCCTTTTCTGTCTAATTAAAAAGGAAGGTTTTAACTTTAACATAGTAAAATTACATTAAACAAAACAGATATTAAAAAGGAATTACAGTTACAATATTTCTTTATGAGTCTAAAGTTTTATATCCAATTTATCTTTTATCATACCTAGGGAAAACGATAACTATCTATTCTTTAATTCCATCAAAGACCTGAGAAGGGAAATACTAGTACCTGAGTAAATAAAAAATGTGATCAGGCAACTTCCAAAAGGTGCAAAAAATGACAAAGACAACTAGCTACCTGTGCAATCACCCAAAGTCTTATTTGCTATGGGATTCCTCTTTGTATGCTGTGAATATGATTGGCTAATTAATAAAGAAAAATGACTTGTCCTGATAGGATATAACAGAGATAAGTGGGGGAAAAAACTAAGCTGAATGCTGGGTGGAAGCAGGGCAAAGTCAGAGAGAAGCCATGGAGCCGCCAGAGACAGACGCCAGTTCGAATCTTGCCAGTAAGCCACAGCCCAAGTGGGGATACACAGAGTAATAGAAATGAGTTATATTACTATGTAAAAGTTAGCCAATAAGAAGCTAGAGATAATGGACCAAGCAGTGATTTTAAGTAATACAGTTTCTGTGTGATTATTTTGGGGCTAAGTGGCCAGGAACCAACATGCAGCCTGCTGCTACACTTATTTGCAATGTTGGGGCAACTAACTTTGGCTAAGTCCTAGAGTATCTAAGAAAATTTGAAAAACCACTTTACTCTGTTTTGGCAAGGTTTGGCAGTCTTTTTGCTTGTATCCTGCTTGTCCAGCTTGGACACCATTCATTTTGTCAGTAGTCAGGGGAGGGGCAGTACTTTGCCCAAAGACCAGTTTTGCCAAGAAGAAAACAAGCTCCAAATGGAGTGAGTATCTTTGGTGCCTAACATTCTCTCAAGAATAGATCATTGCTGTCAGGAACAAATGTGTCTTATGTCAACAGAATCCTAAGTTACTAAAATACCATATTCTACAGTTCTTTGAAGTATTTGAAGATTACCTATCTATGCGGTATATAAGCTCTATCCACCAAGAGAACTTGTTTAGTCTAACTGTAAATATGAAAAACATGGATGACTATTGTCCTGTAATTTTTAATATTTATATAACTTAAAGACTAAGGCTTTATATTAAAAAATAAACAATCTTTAAACAAATGTGCAGCAAATGAGGACAATGACCTAAAAATGTAATATATATATATATCTACACATATATGTGTATACATACATAACTATATATATTGATCAGATGTAGAAATGTATAGTGCAATATGATAAATATATCCTAAAGTTGCATCAGTATACAAAATATCTTAAGCATAGGTAGAAACGTGCATGCATAACATATGACAAAATAACTTTGCATATGTGCACAAATATTGTAAACAGAAATAGGAACATATTCAATATAACAAATATAATTTGAATTTGTATCAATATACAGGAATCTATATCAATGTAAATTGTCTATAAATAACATTTCACAAGTAATATTCTGCCTATTATCCCATCCCACCCATTCATTTTTTTAAAAAAGAGATCTCTGCCTACATCATTTCTACCCCCAATCACATCTAACCCTTAATAGATGTCCCTAACCCTCAGGACAAACTTTCTTGTGAGAGGGAATGTCATTTTGTAGAATTACTTACAGCTGTCATATGAGCAATGTTATTTTTATGGGATTCTGTAAAAGCTAAAATGATGGTTAAGTTTCAAGATTACTGTCTGGTATAATTGCAGATAGTATCTGAGTAGATGGTAGGGTTTTTTGAAATTATCATTGGAAGTTCTGGCCAGAATGTTGTAAGAAGGTGCACCATCTCAGATAACCAAGTTGGGATCATCTTGAGCAGTTTGTAACCCAAAACCAATCTTAAAGTGGTGCTATCAGCATAATGACATCATATTAGCCAGGCCGAGTCGTTGTTGTGGGGCCTCATCTTGAGGGAAATCCCATATCATAACTGCCTTATCACCTCTCCTAGATGACAATTAGACAGACTACCTGGTAATGACACATTCTTCTCTAAGGATAATTGAAAACACTGTCTCCTATAAATTGCATATTGCTTTCTACATAAGTATGATCTTGTATGGTCTTTTAGGAAGAATTTTAACCCTTGTATCTACAAAGATTGCTAGCATCTCAGAACCTAGGGCAAAGTGCCAAAATCAGGGCAGAGTTCAAAACGTATTGAATAGATAAACTTGTCTTGTCCATGAAATAGAGAATTAAAAGTATCATTAAAAATATATAGAAAAAACTGAATAATTTTCTTTTTCTTTTTTTAAAATTTATTTATTTATTAAAAATTTTCACCTCCTCCCCTTCTCCCTTTTCTCTTTCACTCCCTCCATTCCCCCTACCCTCCTCCAGTCCAAAGAGAAGTCAGGGTGCCCTGCCCTGTGGAAAGTCCAAGGCCCTCCCCTCTCCATCCAGGTCTAGGAAGGTGTGCATCCAAACAGACTAGGATCCCAAAAAGCCAGCACATGCAGTAGAATCAAAACCCAGTGCCATTATCATTGTCTTCTCAGTCAGCCCCCATTGTCAGCCACATTCAGAGGGTCTGATTTGATCGCATTCTCGTTCAGTCCCAATACAGCTGGCCTTGGTGAGCTCCCATTAGAAAACTGAATAATTTTCAATCTTAAAATTAAACAATAACTCATAAAAACCTGTATTTATATCTCCCTCCCATAAGAAAATGGTGTAAAGGGACAGTGATGTATAGAATATTTTGTATGTGAACTTGCAGCAATGGCAATTTAGCATTTACTTGATGCCAGTTGATATCTATTTTCATGCAGACGATATTATATTTTATTAGCTTACAGAGTCAATATATTTATTTTAAAAACTACAGTCTGCTTTTCACATAAGAAGAGACTGCTCACTGATTGAGCACCAGGTCTCTAATTCACAGGTGCCACCCTCTCCTGGCCCTGAAGTTTGTGTTTTACTGAGACAGACAGCATAAATAAATAACAAAATTTGATATCCTGTTAAATTGTGTAAGATCTATGAAGAAAGGAAATATAAGGATTAAGCACTCATTTGGTATGTCTGAAACACAGAAAACACCAACGTTGCTGGTGCCTGGTGAGAAGGGATGGTGTTGTAAGAGGCAGAATTATAGAAGTGGCTTGAGTTCTGCATAAAGCCAACAGACCAGCAGCTGGGAGCCAGTTCTGACCTGGATTATTCTGAAGAGGCTCAGTCTGAATACTGGGGTATAAGCATCCCTGGGTGAGCCAGGGTCAAAGCAGGTAGAGTTGCAAGTTGGCCAATGTAATAAACTAAATAGAACAATGGGTCCCACACCATGATTCCTTCACCGCTGAGAAAATGTATCGATTCTGGAGATAAATTTAAGTGGACAAGATTTACTAATAGACTTTATGTTAGATGAGGGAAGTGAACAGGAATTTAAGAATAATTCTGTAACTTATAACTATAAATGGAAAGCCAGGCTGAAGTTAGAGAAAGAAAAGGAAAAGATATGCAGAAGTAAAATCCATAGTGTACTTAGTACACACAGCAGATGCACCAGGGGATAGCAGAGGCTCTGGAGCAGGTAGAGGGTCCTCAGCTGAATCCTCTTCCTCTCACTGTCAAAGAGTGGAATAATTCGTGCTTCTGATGATTGACAGGTTATAGATATTGATCCTGCATTCCCATCTACTTAGCTTAAGAAAATTAAGTAGTCCTAACATTACCAAGTGGCACTGTTAACTTCTAGGGTTAATGGATACTATTTAGTTCTAAAGAATTGTCTATCCTTTGAGAAGGAAAAGGAAATAAAGCATTTGAGACAATAGTTTCTTATTTCAATTCAGGTAACACCTACAAAACTTCTTGTCAGAGAAATTATATATAATTACAACTTGAGACTCTGAATACCAGTAAGATAATAGTGGAGTCTTTCATAAATTGATGTAGTAGAATTAAGTGAAATAGAACAAATTTATCCCTAGTTATGATTCCAGCTCTCACCGAGTAACTGCATGATCCTGGAGATGTTATTTAACATTCCCAGCTCCTTCCTGTTCTTTTCAGTTGTTTCATCGTTTCTTTGTAAGATTGTTCCTAATATCATGCAGACTTCTATGTTTGAGTAGAATACAAAGTATATTGTACAACATCTGACCAGTAGTACTTGTGAGATAAATACAAAATTAGTTTTTCTTTTCTGTGTGAACTTACTATAGTCAGACTGATTTGGAATTTCCAACTCTTTTGTCTCAACCTCTGAAACAGCGGTACTATGGGAATATACACGCTCAGCTACATATTAGCTTTTGTGTTTAAATGTACCCTGTGAGCTATTAAAACTTTAAAGACAACAATTCTTATGAAATTTTGAACACTTTAGTAAATTTATAAGCTCTGAAGGGTTAGCTTAGCATCAGCCTTTCTGAGAGTGGAGAATCTGAGTTATGAGTTGCTGAAGCTCACTCTTTGATGGACAGTGTATCCACAGTGGATTGCTGTTTGTCACACCTTAATTGATTCTGAATATTCATCATGATCCTTATAAACATAACTATTCATGAGTAAGGACCAGGAACACAGAATTAAAGAAAGGAAGCTCTAGAACCTTTATTGGCATGACTCTTCCCCAAGGAAAAATATACTTGAATTGTTTAAAGATTTTGTTATTTTACCCTGGCTAACTGTTTCACAGTATTGCACAGTATTCCTATAGAATTCAAGATCTGTTCCTTCTGGATAAAAGACATGGCTGTTAAAAGAAAGTTTTGATTTTCTAAAAGGAAACTTTTGATTTTCTAACTCAGAAAAGCAAGTTGCGCTGGTGGTTGGGAGGTCAGAAGGGAAAGTATTTTTAGGCAAATGAAGGCTCTCAGTGTGCCTCAAATCATCCCATCTTGACAGCTCCTTCGCCTGATTCTGTGTACCGCCAGTTTATTTTCTCCCATGACAGGAGCTCTTGGCACCAGTTGTGCAAATCTGCTTAGAATGATGTATGCTATTTGCTCACTTCTCCTTTGCTTCTTAAAATTGCCAGCCTGGCTATGCCTTCCCACATCCACGTTAAAATTATTTTCATTTCTCCCTTAAATGTTGCTGAAAATCCTTTTGCAGAACGGTGTCAGGAAACCATATACCATGCATTAGTATCTCAAGTGTCAGGCAGGACAGAATGGTCATCGTTTCCAAGACATAAACTAGATATATTCAAGACCTTGGTTTATGCTAGTTGAGCAGTTACATTTAAAGTCCTACACGCCAGTGGGGTATGGACACTAAAATGGAGAACACTGTGACTCCAAGAGCCAGGAAGCTTTCTAGCATGGCATAGTGAGACACGCACTAGAATTGCAGTCAAGGGAAATTAAATTCAAATCCTATCTTCCCATTCAGCAACTGTATGACTTTTTAAAAATATTTATTTATTTATTATGAATACAATATTCTGTCTGTGTCTATGTCTGCAGGCCAGAAGAGGGCAACAGACCTCATTACAGATGGTTGTGAGCCACCATGTGGTTGCCGGGAATTGAACTCAGAACCTTTGGAAGAGCAGGCAATGCTCTTAACCACTGAGCCATCTCTCCAGCCCCTGCATGACTTTGGTTAAAGTACTGAATGTCTCTGAGCTCCAGTTTTCCTAATTTACTAAGTGGGTTCTTGCTAACTATCAGTACTGTTAGATTAAAAGAAAAACAAGAAACATAGAGTACGAAAAGTGATGTAAATTGTTATGTATGTTATAGAAATATGATTATTCAATTTACAAGTATCTGAAGATGTATTGAGTGCCAATATTGAGTGCCAACTCTGCTATATTCCATTAATTACATTGATAAGAACTCGTAGCTGAGCTTGTAGGGACAGAGCAGGCAAAAACAAGGGTTCCAATGTATGAGGAGAGATATATATGTGAGACAGTTTCATGGTTTTTCATGTTAGACACAGGCACAAGATTGAAAACTTGAAGATAGCACTTCTTTGGAAAGAAGTAAAGTGTGACCTGCAATATTTAAACTAAGCCTTGAGGAATAAAAACAAAATCAAAGACACCAAAAGAAAACTTCATAAACAAATGAATGCATATTACACAAAACAGGTCATTTTCAAACCTTTGTCATTTTAGCTTCCGCTACACCAACATGGGATGATGCCTTAAAATATGAGAATGCTGGCTTTTCCGAGTGCTAATTAGTGTGATTTATATTTCAAAGACCTTCATCCTAGTAGATAAACAGGAGGATGATTAGATTAATTCAAATTGCCGTGTAAATGTATGAAATGTCTAGTAAGTCATCCTAAAATAAAACTATTATAATTGTGAAAATTTGTAGAAAATGAAATATTTTTATTTTTTGATAAGATGTGATTTGCTGAGAGCTACTGCATAGTCAAAACTGGTAGACAAGAACCCTTACAGATCAGATAACTTAACAATACAAGGAGATTATGATGAACGTGTTTAGGTCCTCTAGAAGGGGGTCTACGTGGCTTGCCTGATTAGTACAGCTTACGGCCCTCCATTTCCTTATGTAGTTCATTTGTTTGGTTGTTTTGGACTCAACTTGAAGGGGTAAGAGCTGTCATCCTCACTGTCCCCAAAGCTCAGGCTCAAGGTTCCATCAATTCACCCCTACGAGTTACTAATTTTAATCTTCCCATAATAGGTAGAAATTTTGGAACTCAGATTTTCTGTCTGGTTGCAGATCTCTGAAATTCATGTTGTATAATCAAGAGTTGCTTAATAGAGTCCCATTTTTAGAATTTTTTGATTCTTTCTTTTTTTTGTTTGTTTCTTTTTTTCATTTTGTGTGTGTGTGCGTGTATGTGTGTGTGTGTGCAAGTGTGAACATGTTGGTGAGCACACATGTGTGCTGTGTATTATATATGTCTGTGAGAATGGACACACACATGTCACAATAAGTGTGTGAAGATTAGCAGACAAGTTTTGGAATTAGTTCTCTCCTTCCACCATGGATTCTAGGAATGACACTCAAGGCGATCAGACTCACTAGCCAAGCGCTTTTGCTTGCCAAACCACCTCACGAGCCCTGCTTCTTTTATGCTCTTTTTCTCTCATTAAGTGTCTCCAGGCATACTCAATACACTACACTCTTGTTTATAACTTCTAAATACTAAACTTGAATACATGTGTTGAATCAAAGAGAACACAA
Organism: Myodes glareolus; assembly: GCF_982192425.1. Lineage (NCBI taxonomy): Eukaryota > Metazoa > Chordata > Mammalia > Rodentia > Cricetidae > Myodes > Myodes glareolus. Next base: position 56,143,533 of record NC_142038.1, read on the forward strand.
TTTCTTCTTCTCTGCTGCTGCATCCCCATGTGAATTGTATTCCCTATCTTTTTAATATTAGATCTTCTTAACCTTGAACAATATCTGTGACTGCCTCATGGTGAGTTTTCCTCCATATTCGTCGTATTGTTTGGTCTCAGACAAGGATCTCTTGATGTCTTGTTCCCATCCTGCCCTTTCATATAGGCAGAGCCAATCCAATTCCTTATTATGGTTTTATCTCTTTTCTACCTTACATATTTACCAATTACTATTTTTTGAGTTCTTTGATCTGCTAAGATAAGATTCTGGAGAGAGAGGAAACTGTGGTCTGGATGTATTAAATGAGAGAAGAATCTATTTTCAATAAAAATAAAAAATAACTTCTAATATAAAAGATTCATTATTCTTCAGTACATTTTTAATCTCTGTTCTTTGAAAATCAGTGGTAGTTCTCTGAATCCATGTCTTATTTCCAGTCTTTTACAGTCAGTCTCTATTTGAGCAAATTAGATCCAGCTCTGGGATAATGAAGGCCAGGAAGCTTGCGGTTAGGCGATAACTACGGCTGCCTTGCAGATGGGGTTGATATTCTCCAGAGTGCACCTGCTTTGTTTCTTTCCAACTTGTTTTTAATCTGTGTGCTACAACTTCTCTGAGTTTCAAGTAACAAAAATCTTAACTGTAGAAGACATTAACAAGAGAGTACTTTGCACACGGACACTTTGTGTGAACAGAATTTTTTTCAAGGGCATTTATAAACAAAATCTGTGGCCAGATAATTCCTTCTGCAAACTAAAAACTTGCTGTTACTTTTTAGTAAGTTTCTTAGGCTGGAAAAATGATGCGGTAAAAATGATTAAGGAACACTGAGAGCCGGACTGAAAAAAAAATCATTTCCCCTAGGAATGAACCCTTTAATTAGCTATTCAATACCAAGAGATTAGCCCTGAAATCATATACATACAAGTAACAATAAACAGACTGAGAAGGTTGCATTTAAATGTTTATGGGTGTATGTGTGTGTCTTTGTGTGTGTACTGTGTGTAACAACAAGTATTATTATGAGACAGTCTCTTTTGGATACAAGAGGATGTGGGGGCGGGGTCTGTGAAACAGTCCTGCACTTTCTCTCCAGAGTTCCGTGCATTTATGCTAGATTACCCCCAGCTTGGCTCCCAAACCCCCTTAAAAGAAGCTCCAGAGATGGAGACCTGGCAGCAGTTCAGCCTGCTCTTTCTTCCTGTTTGCTAATAACAATGTTTGGAGGATCTAAAACATCATCAAGATTGGTCTGGATAATTTTTCTATTTGCTTTCAACTTTAATTTTCATGAACTTTTGAGGCACTATTTCCATCATTTGGTTTTTCAATGGAATAAAAATATTCAGTAACAATGAGTCTGTGGTTGTGAGACAAAGGAAAGAGGACTTTCTTCTTTTTTTTTTTTTCATCTTGAACTGCTAACTTCTATAACAGACATAGAATGCTGGAAACCTTGCTCTAGATGTGTTTGATGACCTGAGAGGGATGTGTGAAGTTGGCACCAAGAAAGGCTGTGACCACCTGTTATTCAAACAAGTGGCCACGGATAGCCTGGGCTGTCTTTATTCATACAGTTTCAGTGGTTTGTTTTATGATTTTTGATCCCCAGCCGGCCATGTGGCAGCAGGCAGCGGGCTCTGGAAGCAGCCAGTCCCAGACAGAGATGGCTGCGGGTCCCTGCAAGATCCCTGGAGTGGATGCTGGTCCCGGGCAGGGAGACGCCTAGCAGGCGGGCAGGAGACAGAGACATGGATAGACACAACATGTAGAGAGAGGTTGAATATTTATTCAGGGGGTTATGGAGGGGGAAGGGAAAAGGGGGGGCAGAGAGAGAGAGAAGAGGAGAAAGAGACAGAGAGGGGAAAAAACAGAGAGATGCGAGTGCCCCAGGGGAGATGCAAGTGCCCCAGGGGAGATGTGAGTGCCCCAAGAGAGGACAGTAAGAGATCTAAGATGGCTGTGGGAGGGAGGGGCCGCTGGGAGTGGGTGTGGCTTGCCTCTTAAAGAGACAAAAATCATAGCATTCCCAGCTCTTTATTATAATAAAAAGTAGGAGATTAGACACCACTGTTTGACGGAATTGGGGTGGCAAATTCTCAAGACTGCTTCCGGCTTATTTGTGGGTGTTGTCTTTGGGGGGGAACCCTGAGAAGGCTGGGTGCTGGCCACATCCTGGCATAGCTGATCTCTTTGCTTCTGACCGGTGTCTGTGGCATGGAAATGTCTGGTGTCTCTTATCCTGTTTAAGGTATTGTCAGAACAAAGAACAAAGTTAAATTAAGGGGAAAAATATTTTAGGATCAGGGAATTGAGGGGGATGTATCTGACCTGTTTAAGGTGGATTTTTTAATTGGCTCCTTGGAACTCACAAGAATTCCTTGGGTTTGTGAAAACAGAAGTTTTAGACACGTAATGACTGTGGCATATTTTTGTACAAAGACTATGGAAGGCAGCATAAGAGAGAAATTTGTTTTGAAATTTGTTTGGTGAGGTAACCTGGCAAAACCTCTCAGCTATCAAACTGTCAGAGATCTTTGAGAAGGATAAAATTTTACTTGAGTTAGTGATTAAAAAATGATAGAAAACTTGGTTGGCAACCAGAGCTACTCTTTTTTGGGTCCTCCATGGTCATTGAAGGTTGCATTTGACCTTTGCTGTTTACTGCCAGGCCTGCCAGACTCCAGAAGACTCTGTGGGCTAAGAAATCTGTAGGACGACAGGTCTACCTTGATCTGAGCAGCCAGGCTGTCAATTTCAGTGATTCTGTCCACGTCTGGAGGTCTTTAGTGTAAGTGAAAGCCAGTTTTCCCCAATGGTCAGCGCTCGGCAGTCGAAGCAAACTGCAGAAGGACATTGTTCTGCGCCCATTTGTCTTCTGTCTTCTTGGAGGAAACAGAGTGCTGTTGCTCGGAGCCAACCTGTCTCTTTTTGTTATGAAAAGTTATTTTTTTAAATAATTAAATATTTAAATATCACATTCCCCAGATCTCTGATCAGTTGAGGGCTGTTTATCCCATATAAGTACAGTATAAAATCTGTCTGGAAGGTTGGGTCTGAGCTTGACTGTACTGGCTCTTAACAGGTAAGATTTACAGTCGTAAAAAGGTAGAAGGAAGGAAAAAAACTGCTTGTAATATAAGGTTAATGACAGAACTGATAATGGTGGAGAACAGCTTAATATATTTTAAGAGACTTAAAGGTACATACCAGTTTAAAATATGAAACTTTAATTTTGTAGTCTGATATGAGATGCAATGAACAATTATCATACACAGAAAGAGTGAATAGAAATTGGGCAATGTGGATGCCTTGATGGGCCCTATCAAAGGCATGCCAGTGCACAAAACACATGTAACAGAGTTAACAAGAGGGTTTTAGTGAAAACCGGGGGACAAGGCAGGGTATACTTAAGTAAAAGTGGGACAGCTTGGTCACCTGACCTGGCTCTCAGCCAAAATGGCGGTAAGGTCACCCATGTAATAAAGTTAACACTGCGGAACCAGGCAGGTAATACCTCAGTAAAGATGGCAGAATTTGGTCACCTGACCTGGCCCTCAGTCAAGATGGCAATAAAGTCACCTGACCCCAGTCAAAACGGCGGCAGCCACATGTTGTATGAAAAAAGTCACAATTTTTGAGCTGTAAGGATTTTAAGCTTAATGAGAGGGACCTAAAGGCGTGATCTGCCCTGTTGCTGAGCCGCCATGCTATACCATAAGCCGCACAGAGGGGGCAAAAGGCTGGAACCGAAAAAAACTGCACCATGCCATGGCTGGAATTGAAAAGCTGGCTGGAATTTTAAAAGCCAGGGAGCCACCATGGGCAGTTAGCCACCATGGGCAGTTGCTATCCAGAGCCAGAATCGTTAAAACCCATGAAGCAGTGGCACCAAAGGCCTATATCGGAACGTCCGGAGAAATATAGGCGGGATGCAAATCGGCGGGACAGTTACGATGAGAGGAGAAAAAAAAGGAAAGAGAAGAAATGGAAAAAAAAAATAAAGAAACTGGAGGACCCTGGGTCCCCAGTCGAATGCACTATATGGGAACTGTGCAGTGCTAACGCGCAGACGGACTGACCCCCAGAGTCAGTCTAAACACAATTCTGGTAAAGGAAGGCAACTGTAGCAGAATGGGGAGACTCACCAATTGAAGTCTGATTGAAGCTGGTGGTGGGAGTGGAAAAAGAACCCTGTTCAGGATCCTGACCCTGGGATGAGTTTCGGGCAGGAGCACCTATCCAAGTCGCGCATGGCACCAATTTTATGATTTTTTGTCCATGGCAAGTCCCTGGAGAGTGGCTTGTGGCAGGATGGGCTGGTCGCCGGTCCTGCCATGTGGGTGGGTGTGAGCAGGCAGTGGGTAAAAGGAAGGCACATGAGCAAACACATCGTACAGAATAGGATTGGATATTTATTACTTAAAGGAAAGAGAGAATATGGGGGAAGAAGGAGAAGAGAAAGAAGAGGAAAGAGAAAGAGAGGGAGGTAAGGGGGGGAATGCATGTACCCCAAGAGGGGACAATAAGAGATCTAAGATGATGGCGAGAGTGAGGTTGAATATTTATTCAGGGGGTTATGGAGGGGAAAGGGAAAAGGGGGACAGAGAAAGGGAGAGAGAGAGAGAGAGAGAGAGAGAGAGAGAGAGAGAGAGAGAGAAAGAGAGAAGAGGAGAGACAGAGAAGGGGGAAAGCGGGGAGAAGTGCACACCCCAAGAGAGGACAGTAAGAGATCTAAGATGGTGGTGGGAAGGAGGGGCCATCAGGAGTGGGTGTGGCCTGCCTCTTAAAGAGACAAAAACCATAACAGTATGCATGACCAGTTTTACAATCAGTTTTTATTTCTGAAGTTTTTAAAAATGGTTACAATAATGGCCAGTTTGTTCCTTGCTTCTTTTCCCTTCCATTTCCCATTGTTCCCACCAGTAGCCATTACCTTTTTGATCTGTCTCTCTACTGTTAGAAGCATAAGCAGCCTTACAAACTACAAATGAACTTTTCTAACTAGGGACACCTACAGGTAGAACAGAGTGCCTAGTTGGCAGCATATGTGGTTTTAGCATCATGCAGGGTGAGAAACAGTTTTGCCCCTTGTAGTTAATATTTATAACTGATAGGGTCTGGGTTCTCATGATCAACTCACTTGCTAAAGCTGGATCAACCCATTCAACATTTTATATTACTCTAGCTCCTCTGGGCATGTACCAGGTTTTTCCATTTATCCTATAGGCAACTTGAAAACTTACTCTTAATAGTTGGCACTGTTTCTCTCTTGTCTTTATGTCTATCTCTCTTAACTTCGTAGGGTACTGGTACAGCTAATAGAAATGAGGGAAGTGTGGATTTCTATGATTCTACTTCATTCCCTGTTTCTAGAGTGTTTCCACTGACTCCTGATACTATCTATTTAATAGCATCTCTTTAAAACTCTTATGGTTAAAATCATTATTTCCAGAATAGTCACACAAATATGTAATATTAAATTCTATAATCTATTGTACTTGTTCAGGCCAGCAGTATGGCTAGCATGGTGAAGGCAAGGAGAGCACGTAGCATACATGCTCCAATGGTCATGCCCAGAATTATGCAGTGACTTGTCCACAGGTCTTTGCCAAGTGGGTCAGGGACTCCAGGGTCTTGGTTCAAGGAGAGCCATTTATGCTATTCTCAGGCTTTGTTCCCCAAAGAACTCAGGTGGCTCCTGCCAATAGAAGTATTGCATGATGTTCTCATTATGGATTGGACACTAAAATAAACTTTTAAATATAAAATCTATGTGCTCTATAACATTAGACTCTGCGCTTATACATTATATGATATGTATATTATGTAATGTACGTATTTTCCATTGTCCATATTAACATGGCATTAATATGTAGTTGTTATTTTTCTTATATTGACTGCTGTAACTTATTAGCAATCCACAAGAAGGATTATCTTTTTCATCTCAAAATTAAAATCATTATAATGTTGGCACTTAATGGTCAAAAGCTTAAATTTTTGCATATCATATCATTCTTCACTATTTTTGTGTTTTCCTGGGAAATTGATATCTTTTGATGAAATAGAATATGTGACTTAAAAGTTAATACATTTTAAATAGATGAAAGTTATTTTAAGCATAAAATAGCTGACTTGGGTCTGTCAGTGGGAAGAAGCAGTTGCGCCAGTGTAAACAAATTATTCATAGAGCATAGTTGCTGCAGGATATTGAAGTAATTGGGGTTAGCAATTTTTTTCACAGCCTATTTTTAATATAAAGCACACAAGGGGTGATAAATTCATTATTGAAAGTGGACAGATGTTGACTGAGCACAAAACTTATGCTCATTTTGCTATATAAGAGTGGCATTTGAATTGACAGATTTTGACAGCATTTCCCCTTCTAAATTGTAAAAATAATTATCTAGAAAGATACAACATAGAAGTTTTTAGAAACTCACTTAAAGTTAGAATCTAGCATGTAATTTCTGGTCTAAAATACACAAATTTTTCTACTGAACAAGCAAATCAAGTGATGAGCGTCAAATGGCCTTTTCTATCCAACAGCAGTAGGCTAGAGCTTTTTGTACGTTCATGTACACTGTGTCATGCAGATACAATGCATGTACTGTGCACAAAGATTCTAAAGACATGCTTTGTGATATGAACTTGACTTTTTATATAATGAGATTAGAAGGTATAATTGCAAGTTTTGAGTTCTATAAGTGATAACAATATTTAGAAAAGGATTATCAAAAACAGCTGAGTTTGATGCATATACATTCATGAAAGAAGATTATAATTGATTATAAGGAACATGTGTGACTCAAATAACTGGGATAAGTTATTCACAGTGGTCAATGGTTTGAAGGGAGAGTTATCTTAGGCCTTCTTTTAAAATATTTATTATTTTATTTTTAATTAAAAAGAGATTTTTTTCTCATACAATACATCCTAACCACAGTTTCCCATCTTCACTCCTTCCAGCTTTCTGACTTACCTTTTCCTTAAGATCCACTCCTCCTGTTTCCTCTTTGGAAAGGAGCAGCCCCCCAAGAAACAACAGCTCACCAGTACAAATAAGATATGCTAAGAGAAGGCAGAAGCCCTTATATCAAAGGACTTTTAAACTTCTACTTGTGTGATGACAAGTCTTGATAATCAACTTGACACACTCAAGAAGAGGAACCTGCAATTCTCAGTTAAGAATTTCCTCCATCAGACTGACCTGTAGACACCTCTACCTGGCAGGCATTTTTCTCGATTGCAAACTGAAGCAGGAAGGCATAGCCTTCTATGGGCAGTGCCATTCTTGGGCAGGTGCTCCTTGGTGGCCTAAGAAAGGTAGCAGAGAATAATAGTTTCTTCAGTGGAGTCTCAAGCCCAGGAGTAGTTGGCCAACACAAAATGAACTGAGGAATATTTTTGTAGACATTTTGTCCCATTTTGCTCTATTTAGCCAAGTTTTGTCTGATTGATTTTTTGCTTTTATATTGTGGTTTCTGTTTTGGTGATTTTCTTATTTTTTTTGGTGTTTCTTGTGTTTTTTTTTTTTTTTGATGTTGTTTGTTTTGTGGAAAGAAAGAAGGATCTTGGAAATAAGTGGATGGGGAGGATCTGGGAGGAGTTCCGGGAGGGAAAAATCAAGTTTACAATTAAGAAGTCAAGCAAAACCAAGCAAACTGACAGGTAGCAGAGCAAGCCATGGGCCAAACCTGTTAGTAGCATTCCTTCTTTGTCTCCCTTGAGTTCCGGTCTTGAAGTTCCTGTTTGAGCTCCCGCCTGGCTTCCCTTCTTGGTGGACTATAACTTTTATTCCAAATAAGCTCCCCTCCCCCAAGTTGTTTTTGGTTATGAAGATTTTTACAATATCAGAACAAGCCTAGTACAACTTATAACCCCTTTTACCTGAGAAAGCTTTGTAAAATCTTGAGTATGAAACTATATAAAATATGCAAATAAAAATACTGACAATAAATGAGAAGGAAGTTTTTCTCCAGTATATATATATATATATATATATATATATATATATATATGAAATTTTACCATTTATTAAGGACAAAAGCTAAATTGAATACTAATAAATGGATGTGTTTATTTATTTTACATGAAGAATTAAACGTTGAATGAATATTTGATGGTATAGGATATGGAACACCTTAGGTATTTTTAAGAGCTGATCAACACATTTTGAGTTTATAACTCAATGCTGAGAATGTCACTTCACATTGTACAAGATGGCAGAACTAAATGTTAGTAATTGGGTCCTAATCTGCAGCCAAAATTTATTTTACTACTTTTAAGAAACTCAAAAGTCAGCAATTTAAATAGACCTATAACTCCTAGTGGATACATAGCCAGACTGCCATCTCCTGTGATCAGACAAGACTTCCAGTAGAGGAACTGGGACACCAACCCAGCCACACAACCTTTGACTTACAGTCTGTCCTGCCTATGGGATGTGCTGGGGTAAGGGTGGCACAGAGATTGTGAAAGTGTCCGATCAATGACTGGTCCAGTCTCAGACCCATGCCACGGCAGTGAACCCACACCTGTCAGTGCCTGGAGTGCCAGGACCCAGAGACTGGAGGGTCCAGAGACCTAGGACAGAACAAAACATGATTAGAGAAAAAAATGTTAGAGTAACGATGCCTAATGATAATCTACTATATTCATAGATTGGTGAATACCCTAATTGTCATCAGAGAGGCTTCTTCCAGTAACTGATGAAAACAGATGCAGAGACCCACAGTCAAACATTAGGCTGAGCTTGGGGAATTCCCCTAAAGAGAGGGAGGAAGAATTGTAGGAGACAGAGGGGTCAAGGATATCATAAGAAAACCCACAGAAACAACTAACCTGGCTCATAGAAATTCACAGTCTGAGCCAACAACTAGGGAGCCTGTATGGGACTGACCTAGGCACTCTGCCTATGACCTAGGCACTCTGCATGTGAAGGTTCTGTAGCTTGGTCTTGTGGCACTCCTACCAGTGGGAACAGGGTCTGTCTCTTACACTTTGGCTGGCTTTTGGGAACCTATTCCTCATACTGGGTTGCCTTGCCCAGCCTTAATATATGGGGAGGTGCTTAGTCCTACTGCAACTTGATGTGCCATGCCTTGTTGACACCCATGGGAGGTCTGCCCCTTTCTGAACAGAAACAGAAAGAGTGAATGGGGGTGGAGCGGAGGGGAGGTGGGGAGACAGAATGGAAGGAGAGGAGGGAAGGGAAACTTCCGTCCGGATGTAAAAATAAATTTAATTAAAAGTAAGTCAGCAATTCAAGCAGCAAGTTCTAAAATAAAAATCGGTAGCAGCAGAATCCAAAGCTATATTAATTAACACAGTGATGAAGAACAATGGTAGGAAAATATTTAAAAAGTAGTGGCCGTTACGATTCTACAAGAGAGAGCAGTTTGTCTATGCAGCAGAAACACTACCGCTCATGACACAAACATCCAAATCTGAGCTGTTGTGTCTCAAGTAGCGTTTGCTAATGCATGCTGTGAAGCTTCCACACTCCTAAGTACATGTGGTACGCATTCAGAACCAAGCCTTCAGTGAAGTCACAGTCAAACACGGCAGGTGCTGCCAGAACCACCTCAGAACCAGCAAGCTTTATAGTCTGAATTAATTACTGGCTATTCTGTTAGCAGCACCCATGGGTTCAGAAATGAATTTATCTGAGTACATTGTGCTTCAATTAATGATAAAATGATGTCATCACTGCTTTTCTGGATTTGAACTTTATTGCTTGCAGAGTAAAACGACTACATCCCATAATCACTGCATTTCTGATTAGCTGGAGGAAGTTCTAGCAGGAGGATATACTATTTATGTCCAGAGTGAGGTCTAGAGCCAGTGGTAACAATGGAGCCTTGGGAACTGACCCCATTAGAGTGTGCTTGCTTAGGATTAATTGGGGATAGACGTAGATATGTAACGTGGTGTCAGATTCTATTCGGTCTTAAACACAGGCAGATGAGAAGAGATTGATGTGAAAGCAAATGGTTAACCACTGGCACTTTGAAACCAGAGTCACTTCATAATAATGCGGTAGTTAAAGGAGATTAATCACACACACAAATATAGTGTGGATTGATTGGAAGAGGGGGACCTTGAAAGTGCAGTGGCTGCCCCTCATTACCAGACATAATTGAAGTGGTGTGAAACATGTCCCACACTTGACAATGGTCAGGAAACATGTAGATTGTTGCTGGCTGTGCTTCTGGTATCATGGAAGACATTTCCTTGATCTAAGTATGGTTTTCCTCATTTGTATGCAGGAGTGTTGGCTTCTTAATTCAACTCTAAATTTTTAGGATTATTTGGAGACAAATGATTATAAATGTGACAAAACAATACTATTTAATTTTCTGGGGAAGAAGTACATATTTTTACAAATGAGCTTTCAAAAATGTAAATGACTGTATAATTGCATGCTCATACTATTTTATTCTCTTTATTTGTGGTATGATATAGTATAAATCAATTAGCAACCCAGCTTTGTCTGTGGCTTTCCCACTTGGCATCGCTTTCACTGGATCATCCTGTCAATATCACAGTGAGTGACGGGACTGTGGTGGGATCCACTGGTGGGAAAAGAGTCATGCTGATTCCTTCTAAGCTAGACTCCAATGAGAAGGAAAACAGTTACCGATTGACCCAGCAGAGACAGGCAACTGACTGCTATTAAATATGACTTTCAGTGGGTTTGTACCACTCAATGGCAGTCACGAACCTTTACATCTTTGGTAGTAAGTAAAAGTCAGAGAGAAGAAGAAAACCACTCAGAATTCTAGGGCAAAGAAAACTTTATTCACTCATAGGTAGAACACCGTCTGTATCCTTTCATTTTTGAGTAAGACACATAACATCAGCTACATAATGAAAATAAGAAATATTAAGTTTGCTTCTAAAATATTCTTTCTAATTAATATTTTTGTTGATATGCAAAATGCTGACTTTCATAAGGCATTTTCACACATATGTATGACAATACTCCATTCTCATTCATTTCACTTCCCCATTTTCTCTCCCACTACCCTCTGACTGTTTTCTGTATTGTTCTAACTAATGTTAAGATTTTAATGATAAGTAAATTTGCCCGAAAGTTGAACTAGACTTTAGTCTTATACAGGCACAAGGAACAAAACCAGAAGACAACTATCAACATCATTTCCAAAAAAATCTCTTTTCAAACAGATAAAATACTCTCATTGAGAAAACTCCCTCTCTCAAGATATTTGTAGTCTACAAGAATGGATTCTGGACAAGTTGAGTTTGTATCTTAATTATTGTTCCTATATACAATCCAAACAACTTGTGATTTTTAGTGCACTAATTCTCCCTGTACTGGTCTGCATTTCACTTTCTTGCCTTAGTTATGACACATGGCATCTCCTCACACGCATATCATTTACCTCGATCACATTCGCCACCTACAGTACCTTTCCTCGTCACCCTGTCCATTTCCCGCTGGTCTCCTCCCTCTTTCAAAATACCCTCTTTTCTGATTTAATGCCCTTTGAAATGAAATGTTGATATTGGATAAGAGGGAAAACGTGAGCCATTGTTCAATTTGACTTATTTCATTTACCATGTTGAATTCCAGTTCTATCCAGTTTCTTGTAAAATACATAATTTTCTTTGATTCATGGCTAAATAAAATACCATTGTATACATATGCATTTTATTTACCCATGCATCTGTAGAAGGAACCCAAGGCTGGTTCTATTCAGGGTTTAATCTTTCACAGAACTCTAATTCCGGTGACCTGTGTCTCTTAGATATCTATTGTGAACTCTAACAAGCACCAGTCAGAGTAGCATATAATGAACCTTCTATGTTTTCTAATTAACACATTTCTGCCATTACTGTTCTGTTTTTTAGCTACAGTTACAAAATACAGAGATGTGTAGGTAGGTATTAATACCCTAATGTCACTCTTCCTTTTACTAGACAGTAGATGGTAATGATACTAATCTGCCTGGAAGTTCCAGGATTTTAGCTACATGTAGTATCTCTGTACCTGATTATTTTCACATCTGGCATGGAGATCAGAACATAGGCCATGTTACATAAATAAAAGCTTGATGCAGTGCCTAAAACATCTCTTAAAATATTTATTTTTAGCTTGTTTGTTTGCTCATTGTGTGTCTACATGCCACATGCCATATTGCTTGTTTGGAAGGTCAGAGGACTTATGGGAATTGGTTCTCTTCCACTGTGTTAGCACTGGGGATGAAACCCATCAGGATTATCAGAAACCACTTGTCTCAGCTCAGCTATTTCCCCAGTTCCTAAAATGTCTCTCAAATTCCTGTTTTTTTCTATAACATTAAACTGCAAACTTGCTTTTCTGGGTTTTCAGTGATCTGATTTCACAGATAGGGAGCGTGCTGTCCATTGAGCAAATAGGAGCCTGAAGTGTGTCCTTTTCCTCACATCCTTTCCATCTGAAGTGTATGGCCCTATCCCTACTCTCTGCTCTCAGTTTCCCCAACTCCACACCACAGTAATCTTCAAACACTTGTCCTTGCATAATTGTTTGACCCTCCCCAGGGCCAGGAAACTTCAGAAGTGACTTTACATTCTCAGCAAGACCGCCATTGCTACTGTTCTGGGAGATGTGCCGGGCATGGTCTCCAAAGTTCTCTTAGGAGCGCCCAGCTGTTACTTTATGCCTGACTCACCGCAATGTGACTGGTGTCGTGGGCTTGTGACTTTTGCTGTTACCTGGGTCCTACTGCTTAGAAGAATCCTATGTCTGACTTTCTGTTCTGGCTTTATCCTAAATTCTTAAAAATTTTTATTAATCATCCATAAATATTGAACAAGAATCTCACATTGTCTTTTTTTTCACCCAGATCCATAACTTACAGAGTGTGTACTGCCACACAGCCTTGGCTATTTCAAATTGTATTTGAGACAGACAATTTTCCGTACCTATCTTCATGATAGACCAGTTCTAGGGTCCTTATATTCCCAGTATTCAGTGTCAACATTATGATCAGCAGTATTTGAAGATACAGTGCTTCCTAGTATTTGAAGCACAAAATTCAAGAAGATTTCACTCTCCTGTCCCCATCTTTACACTCTGTTTCATTTCCTTCATGTGTATCTTTTATCTTAGATAAACTGTCCTCAGTGTCTTGAGGTTCAGGGAAATTGCTTGGCATGAGCAGGACTGGAAACAGACCATGTCTTTGAAATCTGCTACTAAGAATCCTGATTTGTTGGCATTGAGGGAATTGCCCCTTTTTCAACTCTAGGAGAGAAAATAGCCTCTGCTCTAAGACTTAAGGATCTGCGGTTGACCATTTTAGACTTTAGCTTTGGCTTTCTGGAAATTCAAACTGTCAGTCTAACTTGGTTTTCTCACTATTTCCTGGTTTTAATGTCTAATTTCTATACATTATTTTCTGTATTAAGCAATAAATATTTTTTCATTATATTTTTTAAGCCATATTAAATCTTAGATGCCTGACATGTGTAAGTGCTCAGTAAATATATTTGATGGCTGAGCTAAGCAGAGTGTGCGTAGCATCTGACACATTGTATTTCTAAAAATACAGACAAGGAGCAACTCCATAATGATGGACACAGTGCTATTTTCTGGGGGGAAAAAGATAGCATTTCTAATTGTAATTTTCATTTTAGGTACAATTTTATTTCATGCTACCAACATTTATAATACCTCTTCTTCATTTCCATCTTTATTGACATACTTAACTTGTTTAAGGGATCAGATTGAGACTAAAAAGTCACTTTCCATTGTTTTCAGTTCTGACATAAGTTACAGTAACTTTATGATGGCAAAAATTTATATATATATATATGTATATACATATACACACACACATATATCTGTATGTATATAGTGGATCCTGCACCGCAGCCTTGGTTTATTTCAAATTGTATTTGAGACAGACAATCCTTCATGATAGCTTAATTCTTGGGCCCTTACATTCCCAGTGTTCAATGTCAACATTATGATCAGCAGTCTTTCCAGTATTTCAAGCACAAATTCAAGATTTCAACCACCTGTGCACACACACACACATTCACACACACAATTATATGTAACATTAAATATATAAATATATACTTAAAAATTTGCAATTATATATGTATATTCTTTTGAAGAGATGAAAGCAAAAGCAGCAGTCACCTGGGTGTGGTGATGCACTCCTGTGAGCTTAGCTCTTGAAAGGCACAGTTGTACAGAGCTCTCTGAGTTCAAAGCCATCCTGGTCTAGTCTACATAGTAAGTCTTTGGCCAGCCAGGGATACATAATGAATCTTTGTCCCACAACAACAACAACAACAATAAAAGTAAACAACTCTCCCCACATCCACACAAAGCAGCAATCACATGAATCCTTTGCTGTCCTTGAGAAAATATCTAGCTCCTTGGTTAGTAGGCTCTGGAGGTTTGGCCACTGTGCATTGATAAGTTAGAACATGGAAGGCTATTTAAGGCGGTGATATATTACTTGTAAAAGTGATGTTGCTTGAGAGTTAAGCATCATTGGGCAAATAATAAATCTCAGGAAAAATATCACATTTCATTTTTTTTAACCAAGACCTCTCTTTCATTCACTGGCATCCTGTTCTTGCCCTTATTTGAATCTCTGTGATTCGCTGGGCTTTTAATTCTTTTCATTCATGCAATTCAAACATGGATAAGGTAGGTTTCTTGCTCTCGTCATTCTTTCTTTTGTTTTCATTTCTCATATATTCATTCACAGGGCATAGTGTCAGATATGTGACTTTTGATTTGCTTTTTTGTATTAAGAGTGAATGTGGCATGTACATGTGGAATGTGTGTGTGTGTGTGTGTGTGTGTGTGTGTGTGTGTGTGCTTATCCTGAGACTGGCAGTATCTTTCTGATAAGAATAATCAATAGTTTGTGCCTGTTACACTATGAAACATCTAAACTGTTAGTCTGGTAGCTTGAGTATTTGCTTGCTTTTTAAACAGGAGGCAGAGATATTTCATACTTCTACCAGGTAAACACAGAAAGGAGATGGCCTATGTCCTTTCCCTAACACTCCTCAAAATCTTTGCTCTGACCATCAAAAACCTGGATTGTGACTCAATTAATTACTTTTCTGTTGCTGAATTAAACACTGTGTCCAAAGCAACTAGCAGGAAGAGTTTATTTGGGGCTTATGGTTCCAGAAGGCTAGGAATCCAACATCATGAATGTAGGGGTGCATTGCAGCAGGTAGGCAGGAATGGTACTGAAAAGCAGCCGAGAGCTTACATCTTCATCCACAAACAGGAAACAGAGAGTGTTAGCTCAAAACTGAGCAAATCTTTTGAAACCTCAAAGTTGGCCTCAGTGACATAATTGTGTCAGCAAGGTCACACCTCCTGATCTTCCTCACATAGCTACCAACTGGGCACCAGCTATTCAAATACCTGTGATTTGTGGGAACATTTTATTAAAACCACCACAGTGATATTTGTCAGAAATTATTTGTTTTCAGAATTCGTAGAATTCCCACATGATTTCAGTTCAAGGAGAGATGTCAAAGAAATGAATCCAACTGAAATAGTTACTCAGAATAGATGCACTGAAGATTCCTGAAATGTTTATGCAGACAGCATTTCCTAGAGTCTGTTTTCATAGGTACTTTGATGCTTATAGATAGCAAATGAAATCTAGTAAAATTCTTGAATAATTAACTATCAAATTTCATTTACAGCAGGAAGCTATTGATATTAACGGATGAAATGCAGACAACGAAATGTTTCAGAACCTTTAATGCATGGGGTAACGAGAACGGAAACAACATGTTAAACACAGCTTTTTACCCTTTGAAGAGATTCCTATAGTATGTCACTAAGATGATACATAGCTAGAGAGCTTATGCTCAATATTCTTGGCCCTAATAACCTCCTGAGTATGTTTAAGAAAATGACGTGCACAGATTCTGTGCAAGTGACAAAGAGAAAGCCAGCTATTTGGAGTCACCCCATCACTGTGTGTGTTTCATTGTATCTGTTTCATTGGTGAGAGGTCTCTGACTCGAATCTTGTGAATTTTCTGATGACTGTGTTTGAAAACCTCCCAGGTTCACGCTTAGTGCCGCTCACAGATGTCTTATGCCTGCTCTCCCAGTGAGGATTTCTGGTGTGTCAAGTCTATAATGAAGGTAGCAGTAGGTTTGAACTGTATTGCATTTAAAAAAAATCATCAAAGCATTTTCATGTTTGTTCTCCAATTTGATTCTTCTTCGTCTATATAGGGCAGGCTAAGAACATTCTAATGCCTCTTTCCTGCATGAGGAAATCGAGGGGCTGAGATATTATGTGTGGAACAATAACAATCTGAGTGAGTTGTTAGCCTGAAACACATGTCCTTGTAACCCCCTTATCATGCCTTCAGGTTGCAAAGACAAAGACTGAACATGAACATAATTAGGTACAAGAACTGCTGTACTTCGCTGCTGTTTTCATTTTTGCTAGAGTCCCACTGTGTAGGTTAGGCTGGCTTGAGATTGCAACTGCTTTGACTCAGTGTTTGAATACTGGAATTATAGGTGTGCTCCAATTTATCTTTTTCTCTATTTTAATATAACATATATGTCCTTTAATCTCATTACTAATTTCTATTGGCCTTTCATTCAACCTCTAAATATTGTTTCCTGAGAATTTTTTATATACTATTTATGTTTATTTCTTTTATATACTATCCTTCTTTGTCAGATTTACTAGATTTTTATGCTATATTTATTGCTGATGTAAATCAAATGTATAGTTTTATACTAAATATAGAAAATATCATGGAAAGGCATGTTTCTAGTACAAGGTAGAGTAATCCTCAATTGGGAAAACAACAAACATCAAAACACCACAAACTCCTTCATTCAATTAACTGGATTCGTAAATAGAGCAAATACATGAATGAATAGTCAACATAGGAGATCACCAACATGACTCAAAGATAATGAGCAGATCAAAGAAAGATGGTTCTTTTCATCCCAGAGTAAACAAATTAATTTAAAGTAGAATTGGAGAGGATGAAAAGCAACAACCTCTTTCGTATACAATAGCATTATTATCTTTGGCAGTATAATCATCACAGTTTCTCAAAAACAGAGCAATGTTTTTCTTGAACAAGTCTACTTCTCAGACATAACTGAATCTTAGTTGGAGGGACTTTAAGAATATGCAATATAGCATTGTTTGTAAAGTGGCAAAACTATAATGCACAGAGCTAGAGAGATGGCTCGACAGTTAGAAGCTATTACCTATCTTGCAGGGGACTGAAGTTAGAGTCCCAGCTACTATACTGATGGCTTTGCAGTAACTCCAGCTCCAGAGAATGCTGGTGCCTTTTGGACACCTGCACTCACGTCCCATTTATAGACAACCATATAAACAAAAATATCTTTAAAATAGACTATGATGCATGAACAAAAGGAGCTGCATTTCTGCTGGGGAAGAGTACACAGTATATTTGATTCTCAATATGGAGTGACTTGCATGGCATATCAGGACCATTAAGTTTTGTTTAACTGCTGTAATGAATAGATGTTTATTTTCCTAAGGATCTACTGTGTTTCTTTGATAACTTTGTCATTTCTATTTGAAAAGATTGATTATATGTTTAGGAAATGTGAGTTAGTATTGTAGTCCATAGTTTTCTGCTTTATAACTAGCAAGTGTGTATTTCTGGTTGAAGCACAGAGCTTCAAATTCATAAAAGTCCGAGAAGGTTTCTCTTGAGCTTTACTTTGGTTCTTTTTTTTAAAAAACCATGTTTGAATGTTTTATCGTATTTAATTTTGTTTTTGTTTTGTTGTATCTTATTTTATTTTATTATTTTTTTAGATGACTTTTTCAAAAAAGAAGAAATAAGGGTGTGGATTTGGATGGGAAGGGAGATGAGAAGGAGCAGGTGAAGAGGAAACCCTATTCAGAATATATTGTCTGAAAAAATCTATTTTCAATAAAAGAAACAATAAAATAGAACAACAAAGGGCCACAGACATTTTATGGCCCATTCATTCCGGTTGTAGAGGTGAAGACTCTAAGTGAAGTAGGAACTATGTTGTATCATATGAGTGCATTTTACTTACTGTGTAAAATTTAAGGCTGAAGTAAGAATATTTACTGTTAAATATATTAATCATAGTGTTAATGTATATATATGTCATATATTAAGTTTATAAAATTTCATGTCAGTGGGTGAAAATTTTAATTGCTTCTGTAGCAGTAAGCTGTCTGTTTCTAGACACATCTGTCTTCTCTATACTCCGATTCTTAAAGCCTTGAAGCTGTTGGTTTAGCCTGATACTACTGTTGGCAATTACTCCATATTTATTGAAAATGTCTTAGAGAAATCACTAACTCAAAAGCATTATAGTTCTTTCAGTGTGTCTACACTTGTAAGCATATTCTCAGATTTTCTATTTTTTTCAGTGTAATGAAATATTTCCCTTTTTAAAAGTTATATCAAATTAAATGAACATTTGTTAGGGCAAGTATTCTGAGCATACATTTTAATTGTTCTTTCATTGTGTTAGGTTAAGGTTTCCTTTTTCCTAGTTCTGAAGTTTGTAGGCAGAGTTTGTAGTTCGTTCCCAGCTACCCAGACCTGAAATAATCACACAGAAACTCTATTAATTACAACACTGCTTGGTCTATTAGCTAAGGCTTCTTATCAACTAACTCTTACATCTTGAATTAACCCATTTCTATTATTCTGTATATTTACCATAAAGCTCGTGGTTTACCTGTAAGGTTCTCTGGGCATCTGTCTCTTTCAGAGGCTGACTAGAAGGTGTCTCTCTGACTCCGCCTTCTTTTCTCCTCTATCTCTTCTTGGAATTCCTGCCTTACTCTATTCTGCCCTGCTGTAGGCCAAAGTAGCTTTATTCATTAGTCAATAAAAGCAGCACATATACAGGACTTTCCACACCAGAAGTCTGCTTTTGTTCCCATTCTTTGGTTACTAATAGCACAAATTTACCAAATCATGATAAACTCTCATATGTTCTTACTGATTAGTGTGGCTTGTTTCTTAGACAAACCCAAGTTTTAAGTTACCCATTGCATCTCCCTAATCTCTCCTTGTGGTTTTAGCAGTAGATTCAGATCAAGAATAAAGAAATAAATAGTATATTTTTGACTTAAAGAAACTCTGTGGATTACAGTTTAAACGTTAGGATTTTCCGATGTTGAGAAATTGTAATAAAGCTGGGAAGCAACATTAAAGGGCCAGTCAGACGACACATGATGCCTATCTGGAATGTAGCTTCCCTTCTTCTGCAGAAAGTGAAGAGGAAGGGATTGGAAGAGTTTAGAAATTAATCTGCCTTCAAGCTGCCAGGTCCTTTTACTTCTCAGCCTCTCTGAGACAAATCGAAGAACGCTGGAAAATATGAATACACCTGTATTATCCACACTTTGCTTTCTCAAAAAGGCAAAGGTAATCAAAATTCTACCTTTAGTCTGTCTTCCCCACCCCTCTCTCTCCTTCCTCTCTTTCTCGGTTGGGATTAAACACAGGGCCTTTGACATGCCAGGCAGATTCTCCATCGCAGCCATAACTCTAGTCTCTGCATTCATAAATTCTTTGTCTAGAAAAGTAGTTCATTTTGCCAATCCTCTAGAGAATTTGCTCCAGATTTTCAGTACAAATGGGCTCTCATTTGAAAAGTGGAGCCAGATTCCTTTGATCATACATGTTTTCAATGGTTCCTAGGGGAAAAAATGTTTCAAAAGACAGGCTGTAAGAAAATGTTTGAATATTAAACTAGGACATATTTAACATAACCTCAAAGACATAATGTTTACGATACACAAATTGATTCATTTGTGAAGTGAAGGTATTAAAATATAAAAACAAAATCTCATTTTTATGACTTGCTATTTGCCAGGTCTGTCCAGGAGCTCTTAAATCTAACCTACGATGAAAATCTAACACATTCAATTGTTTAAAATATTCACATTTCACAAGAATACATTATATTTCCTATTAACTCCCTCCAACTAAAACCTTCCCCTTTGCTCTTCTCTCCTTCAGGCAGAGTTCACGGCCATGCGGGAGCAGTACATGCGTGGGGGTGAGGGCTTCATCATCTGCTACTCTGTCACTGACCGCCAGTCATTCCAGGAGGCCGCCAAGTTCAAGGAGCTAATTTTCCAGGTCCGTCACACCTATGAGATTCCCCTTGTGTTGGTGGGTAACAAAATTGACCTGGAACAATTCCGCCAGGTGAGTGCAAAACTTATATTAGCTCATCTTTGCCTCCAGTGATATCTGGTATCAAGTATGACTGCATTCTAAGTTTCAGTTAATGAACCACATGCTTTTCCCACCTAAGAAGCCCACGTATTTTCCTCTATGGTGTGATTCCCTCCTCTATAATCACCCATCTCATATGCTGTTTCATGGTATCCTTACCATTCTCTGTGTTCTTGAATCTGGCAGGTGTTAGATTTGCTTTGAGCAATAGTGTAGAAAAGAAATGACTCCTAGGAACTTTTGAGTTTGAGATTTAAAAATTCTGCAGACTCTGTGCTTGTCTTCTGTGCCTCTGTCCTCCCATTGTGTACTGAAACAGAAATTGCTTTCATAGACAGTCTTTAATTTCTAAACTATATCTGCTCTACCAACATATTCATATAATTTCATGTATTCTTCAAGCACACTTTTTATCTATCTTGAAGAGAGAAACTGTATCTATCTTGAGTGACAAGTTTTTGAGATTTGTCATAATAGTTCATTACAGTGTATTCTCACCAGACCAGACCCACTTCCTAGGCATCACCTGGTGGGGAAGCTGTGATGCTGCCCTCTCTGAGATGGTTACTTGGAAACTGTAACCCTACTGTCTGTTCAGGGACCAGGAAAACCACCACAGAATTCCATTGCTATGACTTAGTTTGTAGAAAGGAACTTGCATGCAAATCAAATTTTTGTAAATCTAATTCTCTAAATTGAGTTTCTTAGTTATAATTTGGGATACTTCATCTTTATTTATACTGACTTTAAATTTGAACTGGCTTTTAATAGTTGCTGTTATTCCATTTAGTGATTAATTTTTAAACCAACTGCTACTGTAACTTACTAATGAGACCTTTTGCTAAGGTAGGAATAATGACTAAAGCAAACAGAGTTTTCATCCCTAATTTGTGTATCTTATGAATTTGAATTTTCATGTTTAATGCATTTAATGTTTTCTTAAAATGGAAAGAGCTCATACAGAGCCAATGTTTAAGATGCTTTATGAAAATGCAGTTATTTAGTGCAATGCTTTTTTTGTGGTGACTATTTTTTTCTGCTTTATATTGTGCTTCAGAGTCTAAGCTGTTTAAGGTGCTATCTATTTTAGAAGCTGTCTTAGTTACTGTTCTATTGTGAGGAGACGCCATGACCAAGGCAACTTTTAAAAGAAAGCATTTAACTAGGGTCTTGTTTACAGTTTCAGAGTGTTCATGAACCTCATGGCAGGGAGCATGGAGGCAGGCAGGCATGAAACTGGAGCATTAACTGAGAGCTCACATAATCTGCAAGTTGCAGTAGCAGCAACAACAACAGCAACAGCAGCAGCAGGAGAGAGAGAGAGAGAGAGAGAGAGAGAGAGAGAGAGAGAGAAGGAGGGAGGGAGAGAGAGACTGGGACTGGGTGTGGCATGGGCTTTTGAAATCTGAAAGTCAGTGGCACAACTCCTCCAACAAGGGCACACCTAATCCTTTCCAAACAGCCCCACTAATTGAGAACCAAACATTCTAATGTATGAGCCTATGAGGAACCATTTTTATTCAAACCAAAAGCAGAAGCTATGCTTTTTGTTTCCCGTGTAACTAATCTGTTGCTGTATTTCTATTTTATTTTGCTCTGGCAAGTGTTTATTATGATAGGATTACATCTCTGTAAGAAGTGTTCATCTGAACAGCTTAATATGATACTATCCTCACCTACTTTGCAAAAGAAAGAACAAAAGACAGTGTCAGAACCTCCTGGATACACCCATCTGAAGAGTGAGGATGATTGATCTCTGTTTTGGTTGGTTTTTGTCTTCTTGACACAATTCAGCAGGGTCATCAGGGAAGACAGAACCTCAGTTAAGAAAGTGTATCTATTAGATTGGCCTCTAGGCAAGTCCTTAAGAGCATTTTCTTGATAAATGATTTATGTGGGAGGATTCAACCCTCTGTGGGCGATGTCACCCCTGGGTTGGTGACCCTGAATTGTATAAGAAAGAAGTCTGAGCAAGCCATGGGGAGCTAGTCAATATGAAGACTCCCTCCATGATCTCTGCATCAGCTTCTGCCTCCAAACTCCTGCCTTGAGTTCACTCCCTTGCTTCCCTTGATGGTGCACTGCAACCTGTAAGCCAAATAAGCCTTTTCTTCCCCAAGTGTCTTTTGGCATTTTCATAGCAACAGAAACCTAACTAATGCACTTGCCTTAGGGCTTCTAGGAAGAAGCATGAGGGCACATGAACACACCTGCATAATTAGAGATTACTGTGCCTCCTTAATTGCACACGGAGAGCTCTTGGAGAACAAACACTGACTGGGCTACTCAGGGGAGCTACAAGTGACTCGAAAAAAGCTAGAAATATGAAAACATTAGAAAACAGGTTCAGCTCACACCTTGTAGAGTGATTTTATAATCCCAGATACGTTGACTTTCTCATGCTTTCTAGACACTGATTTTCAAGGTTCAAAGAAGAGTCTTGGCTCAAAGACTCAAAACTATTCCTGAGGCAGATTCAGGAGGATCATCACATCCTGGAAACTGCTCTTTCTCAGTTAGCACTAAAGTGAGTCGCAGCAACACAAACCACAAAGGTCACTGAAGTCAACACTATGAATAAACAAAGAAACGATCACATTTTGACTCCACAGACTTCCTTTTAGATAAAAACAAATAAATGTGATAGTCACAGAGAGGGCAAAAACCATGAAAACACAATTACCACCTTCTTAAAGATGCTTCTGCACCAAGACTCCAGTAATAAAATCTCTGATAATGAAGTGCTGATGTGGAAATCAGGCTGCTGGCTATGGTGTTTGTAGAGATGACCATTCCTCAAATTGCAGAATGGGTTTTTTCTTTACAATGTGATTTCAATTTACACTTCATTTTCAACTTTCAGCTCTCTATCGTTAAAAATAGGCATTTGAAGAATGAGAATATTAAAGAGATAAATCTATGGACAGAAATTGCCTTTATAAAAACTATTATAGCTAGCAAGAAAATTAAGACTAAAAGAGACTATGTACTCTTTAAAGACTATGTATGCTTTAAAAGAGACATGTACGATTGAAAAATTGTTTCTATATTTTACATTTGAAACACACAGATATCTGTCTATCTATCTATCTAATCTATCTATCTATTCAATCTATCTATCTGAAAACAAAGATCTAGCTAGCACCAAGACTGTTTATAATTCAAATAAGTCCTATGAGGATTCCTGGAGTAACAGAGATAAACCATTGAAGTCCCCCAACAAAGCAGAGGCAGGACATGCTATGTAGTAATGAGAGAATAAGGATGAGTTTCTTACTAGACATCTCTTCTTTCTCAGTTTCCGTTGAAACAGGTTGAAAACAGAGAAGTTCTTCTATTTAAAACTGGCTATTTAAGAGTGTAGGTACTTATATTGCTAAGGTATTTTGGTGAACCTTATAACTTTTCTTTCTTTTTTTTTTTTAGTAAATTTTATTAAATTATAAAAGTTTCCATTTCCACCCCCCCTCCCAACACCCTCCCACTCCCCCTACTCCCCCTCCTCCTCCCTCTTCGTCCCCCAGGGCAGTCAGGGTTTCCTGCCCTGTGGGAAGTTCCAGTTCCTTCCCCCTCCCTCCAGGTCCAGGAAGGTGAGTGTCCAAACAGACTTGATCCCCAAAATCCATTATATGTAGAGGAAACAGGTCCCAGTGTCATAGTCAATGGCTTTTCAGAAAGACTTCGGGTCAGCCACAGTCAGAGAATCCGGCCAAATTCGGAGAGTCTGGTTAGATCACGTCGTCTTTCAGTCCCAGTCCAACTGGCCTTGGTAAACTCTCATCAGATCCGTTCCCTTGTATCAGTGGGTGATAGCATCCCTCGCAGTACTGATTTCGTTTTTCATGTTCTTCCTCCTTCTGCTCCTCATTTGGACCTCGGGGGGCTCAGTCCGGTGCTGCAATATGGGTCACCGACTGTATCGCCGTCCTTCGTCAGATGCAGGATCTATGGTGATAAGCAAAATATACATCAGTATGGACATGGGCCACGGCCGATTCAGGCACCCACTCCTCTGTCCAGAGAGCAATCTGGGGGATCTCTCCTTGGACCTGGGATCCCATATATAATCAAGTCTCCTGTAAACCCTAAAATGGGTCCCTTAGTTGAAATATAATCTTCCCTGATCCCATATTCATCCTTCCTCCCTCCCCCCCCCATCCCAGGCCACCAAGCTTTCCCCTTTCTTCCCCTACTCCCTTCTCTCTAACCTTCTCCCCTTCCATTGACCCTCCCTCCCCCCCATGCACCCGAGATTACCTGGGACTCTTGTCTATTTCCTACCTCCTGGTGGATAGCTAAATAATCTTCATCAGGTTCATCTTCTTATTTAGCTTCTCTAGGATCACGAATAATAGGCTCAAAGACCTTTAATTATGGTTAGAATCCACTTATGAGTGAATACATACCGTGTTCCTCTTTTTGGGTCTGGCTTACCTCACTCAGTAAAGCGTTTTCTATGTCCATCCATTTGCATGCAAAATTCAAGATGTCATTGTTTTTTACCGCTGAGTAAAACTCTAATGTGTATATGTTCCACACCTTTTTTAACCATTCTTCTATTGAGGGGCACCTAGGCTGTTTCCAGGTTCTGGCTATTACAAATAGTGCTGCTATGAACATAGTAGAACAAATGCTTTTGTAGTATGATCGGGAATCTTTAGGGTATATTCCCAAGAGTGGAATTGCTGGGTCCTGAGGGAGGTTGACTCCCAGTTTCCTGAGAAACCGCCACACTGATTTCCACAGTGGCTGCACGAGTTTGCATTCCCACCAACAATGGATGAGTGTTCCCCTCACCCCACATCCTCTCCAGCATAGGATATCATTGGTGTTTTTGACTTTAGCTATTCTGACAGGTGTAAGATGGTATCTCAAAGTGGTTTTGATTTGCATTTCCCTGATCGCTAAGGAGGTTGAGCATGACCTTAAGTGTCTTCTGGCCATTCGAAGTTCATCTGTTGTGAATTCTCTGTTAAGTTCAGTACCCCATTTTTTAATTGGGTTAATTAGAGTTTTAGTGCCTAGTTTCTTGAGTTCTTTGTATATTTTGGAGATCAGACCTTTGTCTGATGAGGGCTTGGTGAAGATCTTCTCCCAGTCAGAAGGCAGCCTTTTTGTCCTACTGACAGTGTCCTTTGCTTTACAGAAGCTTCCCAGTTTCAGTAGATCCCATTTATTCATTGTTTCTCTTATTGTCTGTGCTGCTGGGGTCCTGCTTAGGAAGAGGCCTCCTGTGCCTAAATCTTGTAGACTACTTCCCACTTTCTCTTCTACCAGGTTCAAAGTGGACAGATTAATGTTGATGTCTTTAATCCATTTGGACTTGATTTTTGTGCATGGTGATAGATATGGATCTACTTTCATTTTTTTACAGGTTGACATCCAGTTATGCCAGCACCATTTGTTAAAGATGCTTTCCTTCTTCCATTGTATACCTTTAGCTCCCTTGTCGAAAATTAGGTGTTCATAAGTTTGTGGGTTAATATCTGGGTCTTCTATTCGATTCCATAGGTCGACTTCTCTGTTCTTATGCCAATACCAAGCTGTTTTCAATACTGTAGCTCTATAATAGAGTTTGAAGTCAGGGATGGTAATGCCTCCAGAAGTTCTTTTATTATATAAGATTGTTTTGGCTATCCTGGGTTTTTTGTTTTGCCATATAAACTTGATTATTGTTCTCTCAAGGTCTGTGAAGAAGTTTGATGGGATTTTGATGGGGATTGCATTGAATCTATAGATTGCTTTTGGTAGAATTGCCATTTTTACTATGTTGATTCTCCCAATCCAAGAGCAGGGGAGGTCTTTCCATTTTCTGGTATCCTCCTCAATTTCTTTCTTCAAAGACTTAAAGTTTTTGTCAAATAGGTCTTTCACTTCCTTGGTTAGAGTAACCCCAAGATATTTTATGCTATTTGTGGCTATCATGAAAGGTGATGCTTCTCTGATTTCCCTCTCTGCTTCTTTATCCTTTGTGTATAGGAGGGCCACTGATTTTTTGGAGTTGATCTTGTATCCTGCCACGTTACTAAAGGTGTTTATCAGCTGTAGGAGTTCTTTGGTAGAGTTTTTGGGGTCACTTATGTAAACTATCATATCGTCAGCAAATAACGAAAGTTTAACTTCATCCTTTCCAATTTGAATCCCCTTGATCTCCTTATGTTGTCTTATTGCTATTGCTAGAACTTCAAGCACTATATTGAAGAGGTATGGAGAGAGTGGACAGCCTTGTCGCGTTCCTGATTTTAGTGGAAAGGCTTTGAGTTTCTCTCCATTCAGTTTGATGTTAGCTGTCGGCTTGGTGTATATTGCTTTTATTATATTTAGGTATGATCCTTGTATCCCCAGTCTCTCCAACACCTTTATCATAAATGGGTGTTGAATTTTGTCAAATGCTTTTTCAGCATCTAGTGAGATGATCATATGGTTTTTTTCTTTCAGTTTATTTATATGATGGATTACATTGATAGATTTGCGTATGTTGAACCAGCCCTGCATCTCTGGAATGAAGCCGACTTGATCATAATGGATAATTTTTCTAATGTGCTCTTGGATTCGGTTTGCCAGTATTTTATTGAGAATTTTCGCGTCGATGTTCATGAGTGAGATTGGCCTGTAATTCTCTTTCTTGGTTGTGTCTTTGTGTGGTTTTGGTATTAGGGTAACTGTAGCTTCATAAAAGGAGTTAGGCAATGACTCTTCTGTTTCTATATTGTGGAATACGTTAAGGAGTATAGGTATTAGCTCTTCCTGGAAGTTCTGGTAGAATTCTGCATTGAAACCATCTGGTCCTGGGCTTTTTTTGGTAGGGAGATTTTTGATAACAGCTTCTAATTCTTCGCGACTAACAGGTCTATTTAGATTGTTCACCTGTTCTTGGTTCAACTTTGGTATATGGTACTTATCTAAAAAAATGTCCATTTCTTTTACATTTTCCAACTTTGTGGCATATAAACTTTCATAGTAAGATCTAATGATTCTCTGAATTTCCTCTGTGTCTGTGGTTATGTCCCCCTTTTCATTTCTGATCTTATTAATTTGCATGTTCTCTCTCTGCCGTTTGATTAACTTGGCTAGGGGTTTGTCAATCTTGTTGATTTTCTCCAAGAACCAGCTTTTTGATTCATTGATTCTTTGGATTGTTTTCTCTGTTTCTATTTTGTTGATTTCAGCCCTCAGTTTGATTATTTCCAGTCTTCTAGACCTCCTGGGTGAATCAGCTTCTTTTTTTTCTAGATCTTTCAATTGTGCTGTTAATTCTCCAATGTGTGCTTTCTCCGCTTTCTTTAATTGGGCACTTAGTGCTATGAACTTTCCTCTTAGCACTGCTTTCATAGTGTCCCATAGGTTTGAGTATGTTGTGTCTTTGTTTTCATTAAATTCAAGGAAGAGTTTAATTTCTTTCTTTATTTCTTCCTTGACCCAGGGGTGATTTAGTAGTTGACTGTTCAGTTTCCATGAGTTTGTTGGCTTCCTGGGGGGAGCATTGTTGTTGAATTCTAATTTTAGTCCATGGTGATCTGACAAGACACAGGTAGTTACTAATATTTTTTTGTATCTGTGGAAGTTTACTTTGTTACCGAGTATGTGGTCAATTTTCGAGAAGGTTCCATGAGCTGCAGAGAAAAAGGTATATTCTTTCCTATTTGGGTGGAGTGTTCTATAGATGTCTGTTAAGTCCATTTGATTCAATACCTCCAATAGGTCTCTCAATTCTCTGTTTGGTTTCTGTCTGATTGACCTGTCCATTGGTGAGAGAGGAGTGTTGAAGTCTCCTACTATTAGTGTGTGTGGTTTGATGACCGCCTTGAGTTCTAGAAGAGTTTCTTTTACATATGTGGGTGCCTTTATATTAGGAGCATAGATATTCAGGATTGAGACTTCCTCCTGATGAATTGTTCCAGTTATGAGTATGAAATGTCCATCTCCATTTCTTCTGATTGATTTTAGTTTGAAGTCGATTTTGTTGGATATTAGAATGGCCACGCCCGCTTGTTTCTTAGGTCCATTTGCTTGGAAAACCTTTTCCCAACCCTTTACTCTGAGTAGGTGTCTGTCTTTGTGGTTGAGGTGTGTTTCTTGTAAACAGCAGAATGCTGGATCCTGTTTTCGTATCCAATCTCTAAGTCTGTGCCTCTTTATAGGTGAATTGAGTCCATTGATATTAAGTGATATTAATGACCAGTGGTTGTTGACTCCGGTCATTTTTTTTTTTGTTAGGTAGTAGAGTATATGTGTTTTTCTTCTTTAATTTGTGCTTGTGAATGGTCGCTAGATGTTCGAGTTATTGTAGGCCGTGTTGGGAATGTTGGATTCCTTCGGTAGTGATTTTCCTTCTAATATTCTCTGTAAGGCTGGATTAGTAGCTACGTATTGTTTAAATTTGTTTTTATCCTGGAATATTTTGTTTTCTCCGTTGATAGTGAACAGTAGCTTGGCAGGGTATATTAGTCTGGGTTTGCATCCATGGTCTCTTAGGTTCTGCAGTACCTCTATCCAGGATCTTCTGGCTTTCATGGTTTCCATAGAGAAATCCGGTGTAAGCCTGATAGGTTTACCTTTATAAGTTACTTGACCTTTTTCCTTTGCAGCTCTTAAAATTTTTTCTTTAATATTTATGTTTTGTGTTTTGATTATTATATGACGCGGGGATGTTTTTTTCTGATCCAATCTATTCGGTGTTCTGTATGCTTCTTGAATCTTCATAGGAATATCGTTCTTTAGGTTGGGAAAGTTTTCTTCTATAATTTTGTTGAATATATTTTCTGGGCCTTTGATCTGCAGTTCTTCTCCTTCTTCAATCCCTATTATTCTTAGATTTGGTTTTTTTATTGTGTCCCAGATTTCCTGAATGTTTTGTGAAGAGAATTTGTTGGATTTGCCGTTTTCTCTGACCAGAGCATTTATTTTCTCTATGGTATCTTCAGAATCTGAGATTCGTTCTTCTATCTCTTGTATTCTATTGGTTATGCTTGATTCTGTATTCTCCGCTCGTTTACCTAGGTTTTCCATATCCAGCCGGTTCTCGTTTTGTGTTTTCTTCATTGCCTCCATTTCAGTTTTCAATTCTTGGACTGTTTCCTTTACTTGTTTGATTGTTTTTTCTTGGTTTCTCAGGGTCATTCACGGATTTACTTATTTCTTCAAACTTTTTGTTATATTTCTCATCCATTTCTATACTCATTTCTTCAAACTTTTTGTTATACTTCTCGACCAGTTCCTTAAGGGAGTTATTCATATCCTGTTTAAGGGACTCTATTGCTTTCATAATGGCACTTTTTTCCACTTCATCTGGGTTAGAGTGCTCAAATCCTTCTGTTGTAGGGTCGTTGGGATCTGATATTTTCATGTTGTTTTTCAGATTGTTGGAGGAGGTCTTGCCTTGGCGTCTGCCCATCTCTTCGATCCAATGCTCTCTATTGGAACTTCTGGTATCGGGTCAGGTTCCCTTGTTGGGCAGGGAGTTCACTGACAGAATGCCTACCTTTCCCCAGGCAGGGTATTGAAGCACAGGCACTCCCTCTTTCCGGGATGCCCCTACAGAGCAGGCCCAGTGTGCAAGGCAGCTGAACTGGGGAAATTTTATGGCCTCAGTGGGAGGGGAGAAATATAGAAATTTGTACCTGGATGGAAGCTGGGATGGCAGGCGGGAGAGCCTAGCAGTGTGGACACAGCACTGCAGGCTGACCTGGGAGTCTATGGGGTCGGGGAAAGTCCTAGCTCCTCCTCGCTGGGCCCCTGCCGCGGGCCCGAATCAACTCACCACTCCGAAGGCCCTCTGGATGGAAGCTGGGATGGCTGGCGGGAAGCTAGCAGGGTGGAGCAGGTAGAGCAGGCTGACCTGGGGGTCTATGGGGTCGGGGAAAGTCCTAGCTCCCCCTCGCCGGGCCCCTGCCGTGGCCCGAATCAGCTCACCACTCGGAAGGCCCTCTGGATGGAAGCTGGGATGGCTGGCGGGAAGCTAGCAGGGTGGAGCCAGCAGGGCAGGCTGACCTGGGAGTCTATGGGGTCGGGGAAAGTCCTAGCTTCCCCTCACCGGGGCCCCTGCCGTGGCCCGAATCAACTCACCACTCGGGAAGGCCCTCTGGATGGAAGCTGGGATGGCTGGCAGGAAGGTAGCAGGGTGGAGCCAGCAGGGCAGGCTGACCTGGGAGTCTATGGGGTCGGGGAAAGTCCTAGCTCCTCCTTGCTGGGCCCCTGCCGCGGGCCCGAATCAACTCACCACTCCGAAGGCCCTCTGGATGGAAGCTGGGATGGCTGGCGGGAAGCTAGCAGGGTGGAGCAGGTAGAGCAGGCTGACCTGGGGGTCTATGGGGTCGGGGAAAGTCCTAGCTCCCCCTCGCCGGGGCCCCTGCCGTGGCCCGAATCAACTCACCACTCGGAAGGCCCTCTGGATGGAAGCTGGGATGGCTGGCGGGAAGTTAGCAGGGTGGAGCCAGCAGGGCAGGCTGACCTGGGAGTCTATGGGGTCGGGGAAAGTCCTAGCTCCCCCTCACCGGGGCCCCTGCCGTGGCCCGAATCAACTCACCACTCGGAAGGCCCTCTGGATGGAAGCTGGGATGGCTGGCGGGAAGTTAGCAGGGCGGAGCCAGCAGGGCAGGCTGACCTGGGAGTCTATGGGGTCGGGGAAAGTCCTAGCTTCCCCTCGCCGGGGCCCCTGCCGTGGCCCGAATCAACTCACCACTCGGGAAGGCCCTCTGGATGGAAGCTGGGATGGCTGGCAGGAAGCTAGCAGGGTGGAGCCAGCAGGGCAGGCTGACCACTCGGAAGGCCCTCTGGATGGAAGCTGGGATGGCTGGCGGGAAGCTAGCAGGGTGGAGCCGAACCTTATAACTTTTCAACTAAAAAAATAGATAAAATAAATATCAGTTATGATTAGGGCGTCAATTTTTTTAAACCTGCTTGAGTTAAAATGAAAGGATTCTTAGTAAGAGCTGACATTTTATCCAGGGATATTTCTGATGCTGATGATGCTGTTAATGAATTAGTCAAACATTGGGGTTCATTAATTATATTTGTTCCTTACCACAATCATGAAGCTGGCTCCTAAGAAGTGTGATGTCTGCTTATCTAGGAGCCAGCTCAATCTTCTGAATATTTAGGAATTTGCAGAATTTCATGCAGTCAGTTAAAGAGATAAAAGTTAGCATTTCCTGATTTAAGAGTTCACTACTCTACTGTGGGCCTGTCAAACACTAGCTCATCATGAATGCGTGCTTTGTTTAGCTTCTTGTTTTCCTAGATTAAGGATTGCAGAATGCCTCTCAGATAAGAAAACACAAACAAACAAAAAAATCATCTCCCTCCCCCCCCCAGCTTTTTTCTGCAAGTAATCACAGGGAGGATCAGAAAAATAATTTTTTAAATGTGAATGGATATTTTCAGCCATGGACAAGACAGTTAGTCAGAGCAGGGAGAAAAAGAGAAAGGGAAAATAAGAAAAAGACAAGAGTCACACGTTATGAAAGACTGTTTCATACAGCTGAACAATCTTGTACAAAGTTCCATGAGACTACTTTTCTGTGTGTGATGTCAGGTTTAACCCCAGGACCTGGCACAGAACATGAGGCAATGCTAAGTTCTGTTCAACTCTGCATCCAGACTGTTCTGTGTCATCCGCCTCTAAGATAGCAGTACTAGGCTCCTGAGTCTCTGTAACCTTTTGTCCCTCCTGATTATATCTCTGACATCACACTGTGGAGAGAAAGAGGATTATTTCTGTTTGTGAGAAACCCTAACCAACTCCTAAAAAAAAAGGTTTATGAATTGGAATGAGTTTCAGAGATTTGGGGGATAAATTTTGTATCAGGCACAGGCTACAAGCTGTCTTATCCTGAAGACAAACATGGTAAACCCTTCGGTTATAATAAATAAACCTGAAACTAGGAGATACTACTTCCAATAGCTGGGCAGCTCGGAGGTGCCTTGGGATCATCAAAGTATTTCTTTATTTTCTGTGAGATAACTAGTACTAGAAATATTGTTCTTAATTTAGAGTGGGTAATTATATCTCTGGGCATTGGGGATGACTGTGTTGAGAAAATGCTATTTATGTAGAGTTACAGCAAATATCCACTTATCACAGCAGCATGTCAAGAGCATGGGAATATTGTAAGAATATAAGAGACCCAGTCCTTCTCAAAATCTTTCCCCCAGTAGCTGTGCACAGTAGTAGGCAGAACACCACATTATCTCACCACCAATGTGTACAATGGTTGTTGACAAAGATGAGACCCATATTGGCAGCATATGTGGGGAAAACACCCCAAGAGACGAATACCCTGATCAGGGAGAAATGATCTGATGCAGGGTAAGAGTTATTTTAGGAAGAGACAAAAAGAAAAAAAAGAAAAGAGAGAGAGAGAGAGAGAAAGAGAGAGAGAGAGAGAGAGAGAGAGAGAGAGAAAGAAAAAAGCAAATGTTAGGAATAAAGAAATGAATCTTGGGTTTTTGAGCTATACATAAGTAGTACTGCAGGTGATTTGTGGGGAGCTGGGAGATTAGCATATCTCATAAACATGTGTCAAGAATGTTCTAAATAAAATAATTTCACAGATAGTTCCTGCCTTGGAGACACATTCCATCAAAGATAAAACAAGCATACAGATACCCACCAGAGTGTATGATACGAGAATCAGCAGATTTTCAACTAATGGGCATTTATTTTCTAAATGCAAATGAAAGGCTTAGCAATTCATTTCGATTGCCATGACAAACACTTAAATTTAACTAACAATTTTATTTATCTCTAGTTATACATTTTATTTTACTTTCATTTTCTTTTTTTAGTTGAATTTATTGATATGGAAGTGAAACAAAGCATAGAGTTTTATATAATTTATCCAAACTAGTAGAGTTCAGAATTGGAATTTGAATCTAGCCAGTTTTTTTTTGTTTTCTCTCTCATTATAAAATAAATAAATTTATGTATGCATACTTCTTATGTGTCATATGTGTCACATTATATTCATCTTATTTTATTAAACTAATTATTTTTTGAGATGGGGGTCTATCTACATAGCCCTGGCTGTCCTGGAAGTCACTATATAGAGCAGGCTCACCTCAGACTCTCGAGATCCTTTTGCCTCTGCCTCTGTGTGAGGATTAAATATTTGTGTCATCATACCCAGGTGATTTTCATACTTGAGTACTGGTTTATAGAGCTTTCACCCCTCCATCTTCTTCCTCTGAATTCTCCCAGGTAACCCCCACTCACTCTCAAATTCACACACACACACACACACACACACACACACACACACACACAAATTCATTAAGCTTTGCTTATATATTCATGTGTGCTTATATATTCATGTGTTTCTAGGGCTTATTACATGGATTAAATAACCTATCAGGGGACTTGTTCCTGGAGAAGTCTGATTCTCCAAATAACCATTTATTGCCTGTGGATTTCTTCTAGTTTGGGACCTTGAGAAATTCCCCCACCCAGCTTGGTATGACAACTGACGTTATCATTATTACAGTCTTATTTAGACTGTCATATTTTTGAAAATTCAGCCATTTTCTTGTCATCTAGAAGATGCTATTTCTCAGCAGAAATTCTGGTCTTCTGGCTCTTACAATCTCTTCTGCACCCGTGGACAAAGTTTCTTTCCTGCCTGGTCCCACAGTCAATCAGTCCCAAAGAGACATACAGAGGATTTTATTAATTATAAACTGGTTGGCCTATTAGCTCAGGCTTATTATTGACTATTTCTTACCACCTACATTAACCCATAATTCTTGTCTATGTTTAGCCACTTAGCTTGGTATTTTTTAATCAGTAAGACATTCTCATCTTCCTCTGCTTCTGACTGCTGACTGCAGACTGAACCCTTACTCTTCCCACAATTCTTCTAGTCTGGCCACCTCACCTATACTTCCTGCATGGTTACTGGACAATCAGCATTTTATTAAACCAATACAAGTGGAAAATCTTTATAGGGTATCAGAACATTATCCCACAGCAAGCTCCCCTTCCAGGGATATTCTCTGTGCTCTAGTTATTAGGTTATATTGTAGATTTCTCAAGTTGGTGCTGCACACCTCATAGTCAGTTGTTCTTTGCACTGTGACCTGTTATGGATCTCTGTTACAGTCTCTGTCTGTTACATAAAGAAGCTTGTTGATGAGAGGTGAGAGTGACACTATCTATGAATATAAGGATAAATATTTAAAATATGGTTAGAAATAACATTGATTGGTTTTAGTTTCCAAGCAATAGATTCTCTTTTAGGGCCAGTGACCTCTCCAGTCATGAGTGGTTTCCTAGGTATACAGTACAGACATGTATTTCCTCCCACTGAGTGGACCTTATATCCAACCAGATTGCTGTTGATTGCTGCCAAGATAAAACTGCCAGTATTACACCACGGAGGCATGCCAGTCATTGTTGGGTTACAGCTCTGGTTGGGTTCTGTTTCACCCTTGTCAGCTTGCACAGTACTTTCAGCATCTATGAGAGGTAGCTCTCAAGAAGGAGGCTTCCAGGTCAGCTTTAGCTTGATTCTTCCAGTCCTGTCTCCAAAGCATGTGGTACCTTCAGAAACAGGGTCTTGCCTTCATGTTTTGGGAAGCTATCAAGAACAATAACAGGAACCTACAGTCCTTTTGAGTATCTTGAACCCCCTACTCCAACCACCAACTTGAAGGGAAGTTTCGTCTGCATGGCACTGGAATTTTATTTAAATTTATTTCTGGCTTACTGGAGTATCATTAGTGCCCCATGTAGCACAACTCCATTTAAAACACACACACACGCACGCACACACACACACACACACACGCACACACACACACACACACACGTTTATTACATGCAATTATTTTATTTATTATATGCAATTTTAGGTTAGCTTATAAAATAATATGCGTTTTCAAACTTTTTCTCTCTGAGTTAGCCTTCCTCCCTTACCTAGTTAACTTCCTTCCCCCTTTCACCTCTCCTCTGTTTTCCACTTTAAATTTATTTATCAAATGATTAACAACCACCCAGTAAAGAACAATAACTTTTGGAATCTGGGTATGCAAGGGTGATCAGAGGAATTATTCTGTTCTTAATAAAGTGGTGGTAATAGTCGATTCTTTTCTAAAGTTTATGACCTTACTATCACTGGATTTTTTCCAGTACCAGGCATGATTTCTCTCCTGTTGGGTGGGCCTCAAGTCTAGCTTGGCAGCTATTGGTTGCCACTTTTTGCACACTTATGCATAGTTTGCCATTCTGGTAATTGTCATGGTTCATAGGTGTAGCAACTGGAAAGGATTGTTTAATTGCTTCTCTCAGTTGTCAGCTTGTCTAATATTTTCTGAAACCATGAAAGCTAGACTGCAATAAAGAAGGTTTTAGGTCTGATGCAGCTCAGGTCATCTGTGTCCTGTGTTTTAAGAGTGAGGTGTCTTCTAGACTCTAGTCCCAGAAAACTCTGCAGGCAGAACACACTGTAGGTCAAAGGTTTTGTGCCCCTGGGAGGCCTACTCTTTTCTGAAAGGAGATGGAGGGGATCTGGGGAAGAGGGAATGTGAGGGGGTAGGTGAAAGAGGGATTTTGATGTAAATATAAGAGAGAAGAATAAACAAAGTGAGAAAATAGAAAGAAAAGAGCGTGCTGCCTTCAGAAATCGGAACACACTTCAGCTCCTGAGAGGTCACCAAGATTTATAATCCGCATTTCTGGAGTCACTTGGATTACTCTAACCGACCATTCTAAAAGAGGAGTGCCATGCCTGCTTTCATTAGTGTATTGTTCTTGTGGGGTGCTTGTCACCCAAGTGGCTTAATTTTCTTTCATATTATATGTATGTGTATGTATCTCCATATACATATCTGCATTTTAGGTAAATATGAAACAGCATGACTCCTTAGGGTTTGATCAAATAACCTTGGTATTAATTGTCCCTCATTCCTCATTTTCTTTCTGTATTGACCTCATTGCTTTGTCTTTAGTTGGTGCCCCTCCATACTATTTTGTTTCTATCTTCCTACCCCCTGTAAAACCATTCTTCAGTCAGTTTACTCCACTAACCTGATTAAATTTCATATGTCTCATGCCTATAGCTAATTCCTTCAACTTGAACATGAATTTAATTGTGGATGAGTCTAACTGAATTTCAAGTATGTTTTACAAACATTTGCGAGCTTAGTATTCTAGACATGGCCACTGACACCTACTGCTCTGGTGGAGAGTCAGAAATCTATGCGCAGCTCTTTAGAAAGAACAGAGAGGCACATTTGCTCTTCCCCAGATCTCCTCCATCTCCACTCAGAAAGGAAGTCAGAATGAAGGACTGTTTAGCTGGTCGCAAAAAGGTGAGGTCATGGTTGCAATAGATTCTTCCTAGTCTGCTTGGTAGAGTTCTACTTGAGTTATGCTTATTTTTATCTAAATGCCCAATAATATTGAAGATCATCCTTCCTCTGACCTCTCTAAGCAGTCTCAGCTCCAGTGTCTCATCTAAACATGGCGCAGCTGTATCTCCAGTTGTATCACTGTTTCCCATATGTTTATAGTAACATCACCAAATTAAGCCTTCCTCCTTCCCTTGGCTTAAGGTGTTATGTTCTCTATCCAGGATTTCTCGATTCATTGCTCCCTTTCCTTGGACACATTTCATGCTATGTCTTTCTGTTTATGCAAATGAGTACACAGGCATGTCACACAAATTACTAAGAGAGTTGTCTTGAATAAACTCAGGAAAAATTTTTTTATGAAGAAAGGCATTTAAAAATTGAAGGACCAGATAATATCTCATTTTTTGTTGTCTTAAAGAACACATTGAAGAAGGGAAAAAAGGTTAAAGCAATTGAGATAATGACCCCATTGAACATCTTCACGCTAAGAAAGGACAGACATAATATAGCAGAATGGGAGCAAGACATGGAGACACACGCCTGTAATTCCAATGGTAAGCAAGCTAAAATAGGGGACTTCTGTGTGTTAAAAGAGAGAGAGGAGAGACTTTGAGATCCTTTACTGTGAGGATAATAGGGTGTGGTGAGTGCAAGAGCAAAAATAAGCAGTTAAGTTTGCTTCCCCTAAACTGCTTTTGAGTTTAGGGTAAGGAAACCAGAAATATTTAGAAAAGATGAATTGTTTTTATTAGAAATTCCCTTAGTAGAGAAAATAAGCCTATTCTCATAACAATCAAACAGTATCTGGAGCAAGCAAACCAAGTTTGAAGTGCAGTGTTGAATATACAGCAGTTAATGATCAAGTCTTCTTTTCCCAGTCCTTCAGAAATTCAATTGAAGGGAGGATGTTGTATGGTCATGGAAGGTGTTGTGCAGTCATGGAGGATGTTGTGCAGTCATGGAGGATGCTGTGAAGTCATGGAGGATGTTTTCAGTCATGGAGGATGCTGTGCAGTCATGGAGGATGTTGTGCAGTCATGGAGGATGCTGTGAAGTCATGGAGGATGTTGTGCAGTCATGGAGGATGCTGTGAAGTCATGGAGGATGTTGTGCAGTCATGGAGGATGCTGTGCAGTCATGGAGGATGTTGTGCAGTCATGGAGGATGGTGTGCAGTCATGGAGGATGTTGTGAAGTCATGGAGGATGCTGTGCAGTCATGGAGGATGTTGTGCAGTCATGGAGGATGCTGTGCAGTCATGGAGGATGCTGTGCAGTCATGGAGGATGTTGTGCAGTCATGGAGAATGCTGTGCAGTCATGGAGGATGCTGTGAAGTCATGGAGGATGCTGTGCAGTCATGGAGGATGCTGTACAATTTTGGTGTCTGTTACACAATCATAGTTTACTTAGGGGAAGCATCACATTGACTGTTGGAAGTAATCTTCCCGTCAGACATCAGCAATGTCAGTAGATTTATTGGATGCTCTTACTTATTCCATGCCACTTCTTAAGATTTATCTTTTCCTTCATTTCAGGTTTATTTTAATTAAAAAAGGAAAAAAAAGATCATTTTTATAATTAGTAAGGCTGATGTTTCTTATTTTAAAAGTAATTTTGTTTATTAATTTATTTTACAATCTGGCCGTAGTTTCTCTTCCTTCCTCTCTTCTCAGCCCCTCTGTTATTCTTTAAAAAGCAGCAGGTGGGAGACCACTGTGGGCCAGAGGGGGGTGACCTGAGGTCTCGGTGGGTGCCCTTGGTCCCCTTGGTAGGTGGAAGACCGCAGCTGGTGAAAGACAGAAACTCCTTGCAAGAGTTTGGGAGGAGAGTTTATTTAGTGGGTCATGGAAGGGAAGGGGGAGAGGGTGGGAGAGAGAGAGAGAGAGAGAGAGAGAGAGAGAGAGAGAGAGAGAGAGAGAGAGATAGGGAGGGGGAGAAAGGGGGAAGGGAGGGAAAGAAGGGGGTACAGCCACCTCTTTCAAAGAGGGATGGAGAGAGATCTGGCAGACTTGGTGGAGGTAGAAGATCCACCTTGCCTTGATGGAAGGGTAGGGGGGGAGTGGGCAGAGCTTGTCTCTTAAAGGGACAGGATGCCAAGGTGACAGGACAAGCCAGCAGCAGATCATAACACCTCCCCCACTTCTTTTCCCACCCCACTTCCAACCCACTCCTCCTTCACTTCACTCCTTTTTGTTTAAGAAACAGGTCTTTCGTGAATATTAGTAAGACATGACATTAAGTTACAG
The DNA here is from genome assembly GCF_982192425.1 of Myodes glareolus. NCBI lineage: Eukaryota > Metazoa > Chordata > Mammalia > Rodentia > Cricetidae > Myodes > Myodes glareolus. Next base: position 56,182,399 of record NC_142038.1, read on the forward strand.
TAGGACTAAACACCATCCCATGTATTATGACTGGTCAAGGAGACCCAGTATGAGGAGTAAGATTCCAAAAGTCAGTAAAAGAGTCAAAGACAGCACTGTTCCCACTGTTAGGAGTTCCACAAGAGAAGCAAGCTACACAATTGTAACATAGATCTAGAGTGCCTAGATTGTAAGTTCAGTATCTGTGAGTCCCTATGAGCCCAGGTTAGTTGATTTTGTGAGTTTTTGTGGTGTCCTTGACCTGTGTGTCTTCTATACTCCTTTCTCCCATCTTCTGTTAAAATCCAGAGAACAATCATATTAAGGTCATTTGACTTTAGCCTTTTTATAATTCTCTTTTGCAGCACACATTATACTGCCTCTGGACATGTGGAAATGAGACATTGTGAGAGATGCATTTGGTTTTAGTTGAGGAAAAGAAAACTCAGTTCACCTTGGCTAGGTACCCTCACATGCTCCTTGCCTTAGTCAGTATTCTATTGCTGTGAAGAAAAAACATGACCATCATAACTCCTATAAAGAAAATCATTTAATTGGGGCTTACTTTTTTAAAATTGATCTTTATTGAACTCTACATTTTTCTCTGCTCCAATCCGTGCCTCCCACCCCCCCCACTTCAACCCTCCCCTAAGATCCTCATGCTCTCAATTTACTCAGGAGATCTTGTCTCATTCTACTTCACATGTAGATTAGATCCATCTAAGTCTCTCTTAGTGTCCTCATTGTTGTCTAAGTTCTCTGGGATTGTGGTTTGTAGGCTGGCTTTCTTTGCTTTATGTTTAAAAACCACCTTTGAGAGGTTTTGTTAATTGTCGTCATGGTGGGGGACATGTCAGCATACAGGCAGACACAGTATTGGAGAAGTAGCTGAGAGTTCTGTCTATATCTGAATCCACAGGCAACAGGGGGAGACAGACACCAGGACTGGTTTGGACTTTGAAACCTCAAAGGCCACCTACAGTGACACACTTCCTCTAAGAAATTCACAGTTCCTTCAATAAGGCTACACCTCCTCTAGAGCTGTGCCACTTCCTACTAACCATTCAGATACATGTGCCTATGGGGGCCATTCTTATTCAATCCACCACATGCGATTCCTTGGCCCCCACAGGCTTTTAGCCATATCTTAATGCAAAGATGTATTTAGTTCAACTTCAAAAGTCCTCATAGACTATCAAAGTCTTTTTTTTTCACTTTTGTAAAAATTTTATTGATATTTTTCTCTGCTCCCCTCTCTGCCTCTCCCCTCCCCCCTTTAACACTCCTCCAAGATCCACATGCTCCCAATTTACTCAGGAGATCTTGTCTTTTTCTACTTTCCATGTAGATTATATTTATGTAAATCTCTCTTAGTGTCCGCATTGTTGTCTAAATTCTCTGGGATTGTGGTTTGTAGGCTTGCTTTCTTTGCTTTATGTTTAAAAACCACCTATGAGTGAGTATATGTGATAATTGTCTTTCAGTGTCTGGGTTACCTCACTCAAAATAATGTTTTCCAGGAGATCAAGGGGATAAAAATCGGAAAAGAAGAAGTCAAACTCTCACAGTTTGCTGATGATATGATAGTCTATATAAGTGATTCCAAAGTCTTAATACTATTTAAAAGTCCAAAGTTTACTCTCTCCTGAGACTCAGGGCAATCTCTTAACTGTAACTCCTATAAAATCAAAATACAAACACAAACTTCCATCTAACAATGGCACAGAATATATATTAGCATTCCAAAAGAGAGGAAAGGAAGCAGAATGAAGAACCACTGGACTGAGGCAAGACCAAAAACCAGTTGGGCAAAACTGAAAACTCTGCATCTCCATGTCTAACGGCAAAGGGCCCTTCAGATCTCCACTTCCTTCCACTTCTGCAACCTTCTTACTTCTCTCCCTTGGGTTGGTGCCATACCCTGTTAGCAGTTCTCCTTGGCAGGTGTCCTGTGACTCTGGAATCTCTAACATCATGGGGTCTTCAACAAAATTCAGGCTTTATTCTCACAGCTTCATTCAACGACCTCCCTGGGCTTCCACACAGGAACGTTCCTGACACACACCTGGTCTCATTGACTTTCCTTAACTATGGGTAGAGATTCCTCAACTCCTTTCTTGTATTCTTGACTCCAAAGCCAGAATCACATGGCTGAACCTGCCAAGTTGTGCTGTTTGATGGGGCTGGAACTTAGACCCTGGCTTCAGTTACATCTGCATCTGCTTTCTGTTTTTGATTCTTTCTTTCACTGCTTAAACTTTTATTTAATTCCTTTTCACAAATTGGATGTTTGGCTGGGTGAGTCCTGCCCTACGGTCACCACTCCCTCTATTCCACTTAAGGTCAGGCTTTTCTTCAAACTTTTTATCTCTTTAAGCATTGGACTCAGCTCCATTGCATTTCCTGGGGTTCCTTTTCTCCTCAAACTGTACATTTGTGTATTTTCTTGCTCAGCTTGCTAATTTTCTTTACAGAGCTGCATAAGAGTGATCACTAATAACTACAGGACACAGTTAATACTAGACTGTCTTGAAATCTCCTCTGCTAATAACCCTAAACTCTTCAATTTAGGCTTAGGCAGATTTCTTTTGGACAAGGGCAGAAAATGGTCATCTTTTTTTTTTTGGTCAAAAATTCTAGGCCACTTATTAATATTCTGCTCTAAAATTTCTTGAACTGGTGAAGGCCCCCCCATACTTGAAAGACCCCCATGTCCACATACTATGTTAAACTCTGCTGAAAAACTTAACTGAGTTATAGAAAAAAAAACCCCAGGCTCAGCTAATGACTCTGCGAAATTTAGCTGGGCCACAGAAGGAAAGTTCCCCCGGCCCAGCCGATGCTAAAACAGGATATCTATGGGTTGCAGACTCGCTGACTAGGCTGAGGAGAGGGAGTACCCTACCCTCAAGGCATTCTATCGAAACTGTCAACTTGCTGCAGGGTTCTCTATCTAGCTTTGTGGTTTCTCGGGGGAAATTCGGGAATAGACATGGGGTCATTCCGGGGATGAGCTAAGCCCGCCAATTTGGAAACCAATGAAATGCTTGTTGCTATGCAGCCTCTTATGCAACTCTTAAATCCCTGTAAATACATAATGTGCCTTCAGCCTGGCATGCTCAGTAAACTTGGTTGCTGTAGCATCCATAAGCGCCTGTGTATATTCATTAAACTGCCTCTTGTTCTTGCATCCAGTGGACTGGTTCTTGGGCAGAGGGCTCCAAGTGAGACCCCCTTGACTTTTGGGGTCTTTCACTGGGACCCTACAGTTAAATTGCCTTAGGCACTGTCTTTCTTGTCCCTACTAGTATGGTTCACCTAAAGCTTTTAACTGCTTCTCTAATCCAAAGTCCACATTGTGTCAACAAGCAATGATGTCGGTCCTATCACAGCAGCACCCCACTCCTGGTACAAACTTCTGTCACAGTCAGTGCTCTCTTATTGGGAAGAGACACTACGACCTTAGGAACTTCTATAAAGGAAAGCATTTAACTGGGACTGGCTTACAGTTTCAGAGGATTAGTTCATATGTCAACATAGTAGGGAACATGCATAATGAAGGCAGACATGGTACTGGAGAAATCTACATCTGGATCTACAGGCAGTAGGAAGATAGAAACTCTGAACTTGACCTGAGCTTTTGAAAACTCCAAATCCACCCCCAGAAACATACTTCCTCCAACAATACCATACCTATTCTAACAGGACCCCCTTCTTAATCCCTTTCAAGTAGTGCCACTTTGTATTGGCCTAAGCATTCCAATATATGAACCTTTGGGGCCATTCCTATTAAACCGCACATTCCACTCTCTCATCCCCATAGGCTTGTAGTCATATCAAAATGCAAAAATGTATTTACTCTAACTTCAAAAGTTCCCATAGTCTATTTTTATTCAGCCACCACACTCCTCCTGCTTATTGAAATGTAGCCTTTAATATGTAAATGCAAACAAGCATTCCTAGAAACAAGGTTTAAAATGAAGCGCTCTAGGAACAAGACATGAATGAGTAACTATTTATATTTAAATTTACATCACTTTTATATCATAAAAGAGAAAATATATGACTTATAAACACAGACTTTCCTTTGCTTATCAGCCTTTATTTCCAGATCTGCCAAAGTCGGTCTGTATTGGATGAAAGTTTTGCTTCACCATGGTGTGTGTCAACACTTGACTCTGGGTCATTTAACACAGACATACTCAATTATACAAATATATGTCTGTCTATACTTAACTAATTTTTGTATTGTGAATATGGAAACTTACTGAACTGTAAATTATCTGATATACACCATCTATAATATATACATATGTATTGATGTTTACAGCTACAAAGACAAGGCATGTGTTTATCGGTATGTATATGCACTTTGACAGAATCATCTGACTTTGATAGTCATATCATATACAAACTCAGCAACTTAATTTTAATGACTAATATTTTAAATAACTTAAATGGTAATTGACCCTATTGACCCACTATAATGTGTTTCCTACAGTTCTTCACATGATCAAAAATGTTGTTATTTCTATTTTTGTCTTCTCAGACTCTGCACCAGACTGCCACTAGTTAACATGGCTAGAGGAACATGAAACACACTGGAGACATGTAGATTTTCAGTTTTATACAGTAAAAAATGGTAACTATTACCAGTTCACAAACACTCTAAGACACAAAGTTTTCTTTCTCTATCTGAATTGTTATATTGGATCATCTTCTAGACTAATTATTAAAATTATTTGTCTTTATTTTGTTTCTCATTCTCCTGACTAATAATTAGGTGGGGTAACTTTGAGGTCTCTTTCTGTGAATTCTTCATTTATATAACTGACTGTTTTATTGATTCAGCTATGCACTCTTTGCATATCAATAGGAAATTGTTCTATATAACTTCAATCTTAATATTATTTATATCTTTCTATATATGTCTTTCATGCCTGCATGTGTGTGTGTGTGTATGGTGTGTATGTCTGTCTGTACATGTGGTGGTCAGAGGAGAACCTTGTGTGTCAGTACTGACATTGTACTCTGTTTTAGATGGGGCCTCTTGCTTGCTGTTGTGCCTGCCAGGCTGGTTAACCTACAGGCATTCTCCTGTGTCTGTCTCCCATTCTGCTGTAGGAGTGCACACCTACAATCACACAATCATGATCATGCATTACTGTACATGCATTTTAAAATTAAACTAATGATCTCATTTTTATATGGCAAGCCCTTTACCCAGTGACCATCTTTTCAGTCCCTCAGTTATTTTTATATTATCTATGTCTACCCCGCTAGGATTAACATTTATTGTGTATACAACACACACAGAAATATAATATTCTCTTCAGCTTTTGTTCACAGTCACCTCTCAGACCCCAGATTTTCCTCCAACTTCAACTCCCACTGCTGTCCAAATCTCTCTTTCACTTCTTTGGGTTCACCATAATTCCCCCAAATCAAGGCACCAAAGACTAATTCTTGTGACTGTGAAGATTCTGAACTCTATCCCACTGTGTGCTCAGCTTTGATTAGATGATGCTCCACATTGGACACATCAGTGGATTTTAGTGTCCCCTTTCCTTGAAGCCACAGAGGTATATTCTTTTGTATTTTAACCTAAGGCCACTTAAGTTTTGATTTGGACAAATAGGACTTTAATCATCCAACATTTATCTTTTCATTCTGTGTATGATGCAAGATATAGCTGGGACTCTGGGCTATATACCAGATGTTAACTCAGTAATATCAGATATATCATTTACATAGCCCAGGCCCATTTCTAGGAACCTCAAGTACTAGTCCATTTCTTCTTCAAAGTACCTGACAGATGCTTCCTTAGAATTAAAGAATAGGGAAAATGCTCCAACATAGTGGTCATTTCATACTAACTAGGGAAAGCTAACTTAATGGAAAACATTTTTTTTAGTAATTAAAATTACAGCTGTTTCTGCATTATCCAGGTTAAATAAAAATGAAATATTATACATAATGGGCCCAGACTCTCACACAGCTGTAACTACTTATTCATGAGCTGATTTTATTTATTTATTCTTCTGTCTACAAATCTACATCATTTTGTTTATGAATGGTTTTCTTTATCCCATCAAAACTTAAAGATACATTAATGTATTGTGATAGAAGATGACATTTTCTCAAGATTAAGATGCTTGCTTAATGTTAAAGATGACTTCATTAGGATAATGTTCGATTTAATTTTGCAATAATGATGGTTACTCTTTTCTATTATTTTGATATACTTTCCATTCGTCTTTATACTATTCGTATAATTCTAGAACGGTATTTTCCCTAATCTCATCTAATCTTTTGTATTTACTATATTATGTGAAGTGTCCTTTAATTTTCATATTAAAAGATACTGTTTACTTTTAAATCTGTCTCATAATCCTTTAAAGAAAATGTGAGTCCATTTTCATATGTTGTAATGACCAATACAATTTTATTTGTTTAGTATTTTCTATTAGTGATGTTTTCTGGTGGCTTGTTTTACTTTTTCCAAAGAAATCTCACAAATATTAAATACTTTAAATTTTTTATTTTTTGAAATCATAGCATATTATATTATTTCCTCTCCCCTTTTTCTCTTCCCAAACTTTTTTTTTAAATATTTATTTATCCATTCTTCTTCCCTCCGCCCATCTCAGTCCCCCGAGTTTTCCCCATTCCTCCCCTACTCCCTTCTCTCTAACCCTCTCCCCTTCCAACAACCCTCCCACCCACCCACCCCCATGCACCCGAGGTTACCTGGGACTCTTGTCTATTTCCAATCTCCAGGAGGATAAATACATGATTTTCTTCACGTTCACCTTCTTATTTAGCTTCTCTAGGATCTCGAATAATAGGCTCAAAGACCTCTAATTATGGCTAGAATCCACTTATAAGTGAATACATAACATATTCCTCTTTTTGGGTCTGGCTTACCTCACTCAGTAAAGCGTTTTCTATGTCCATCCATTTGCATGCAAAATTCAAGATGTCATTGTTTTTTACTGCTGAGTAAAACTCTAGTGTATATATGTTCCACACCTTCTTTAACCATTCTTCTATTGAGGGGCACCTAGGTTGTTTCCAGGTTCTGGCTATTACAAATAGTGCTGCTATGAACATGGTTGAACAAATGCTTTTGTAGTATGATAGGGCATCTCTTGGGTATATTCCCAAGAGTGGAATTGCTGGGTCCTGAGGGAGGTTGACTCCCAGTTTCCTGAGAAACCGCCACACTGATTTCCACAGTGGCTGTACAAGTTTGCATTCCCACCAACAATGAATGAGAGTTCCTCTCTCTCCACATCCTCTCCAGCATAGGCTATCATTGGTGTTTTTGACTTTAGCTAATCTGACCGGTGTAAAATGGTATCTCATAGTTGTTTTGATTTGCATTTCCCTGATCGCTAAGGAGGTTGAGCATGACCTTAAGTGTCTTTTGGCCATTCGAAGTTCTTCTGTTGAGAATTCTCTGTTCAGATCAGTACCCCATTTTTTAATTGGGTTAATTAGAGTTTTATTGTCTAGTTTCTTGAGTTCTTTGTATATTTTGGAGATCAGGCCTTTATCTGATGAGGGGTTGGTGAAGATCTTCTCCCAGTCAGAAGGTAGCCTTTTATCTTACTGACGGTGTCCTTTGCTTTACAGAAGCTTCTCAGTTTCAGGAGGTCCCATTTATTCATTGATTCTCTTATTGTCTGTGCTACTGGGGTTCTACCTAGGAAGTGGTCTCCTGTACCTATGTCTTGTAGACTACTTCCCACTTTCTCTTCTATCTGGTTCAAAGTGGTCAGATTAATGTTGAGGTCTTTAATCCATTTGGACTTGATTTTTGTGCATGGTGATAGATAGAAGAATATACTTCCATTCTTCTACAGGTTGACATCCAGTTATGCCAGCACCATTTGTTAAAGATGCTTTCCTTCTTCCATTGCATATCTTTAGCCCCCTTGTCGAAAATCAAGTGTTCATAAGTTTGTGGGTTAATATCTGGGTCTTCTATTCGATTCCATAGGTCGACTTCTCTGTTCTTATGCCAGTACCAAGCTGTTTTCAATACTGTAGCTGTGTAATAGAGTTTGAAGTCAGGGATGGTTATACCTCCAGACGTTCCATTATTATATAAGATTGTTTTGGCTATCCTGGGTTTTTTGTTTTTCCATATAAAATTAATTATTATTCTCTCAAGGTCTGTGAAGAAGTTTGATGGGATTTTGATGGGGATTGCATTGAATCTATAGATTGCTCTTGGTAGAATTGCCATTTTTACTATGTTGATCCTCCCAATCCAAGAGCAAGGGAGATCTTTCCATTTTCTGGTATCCTCCTCAATTTCTTTCTTCAAAGACTTAAAGTTCTTGTCAAATAGGTCTTTCACTTCCTTGGTCAGAGTTATCCCAAGATATTTTATGCTATTTGTGGCTATCGTGAAAGGTTATGTTTCTCTGATTTCCCTCCCTGCTTCTTTATCCTTTGTGTATAGGAGGGCAACTGATTTCTTGGAGTTGATCTTGTATCCTGCCACATTACTAAAGGTGTTTATCAGCTGTAGGAGTTCTTTGGTAGAGTTTTTGGGGTCGCTCATGTATACTATCATATCGTCTGCAAATAATGAGAGTTTAACTTCTTCCTTTCCAATTCGAATCCCCTTGATCCCCTTATGTTGTCGTATTGCTATTGCTAGAACTTCTAGCACTATATTGAAGAGGTATGGGAGAGTGGACATCCTTGTCTTGTTCCTGATTTCAATGGAATGGCTTTGAGTTTTTCTCCATTCAGTTTGATGTTAGCTGTCAGCTTGCTGTAAATAGCTTTTATTATATTTAGGTATGATCCTTGTATTCCCAATCCTTTATCATAAAGGGATGTTGGATTTTGTCAAATGCTTTTTCAGCATCTAATGAGATGATCATATGGTTTTTTCTTTCAGTTTATTTATATGATGGATTACATTGATGGATTTGCATATGTTGAATCAGCCCTGCATCTCTGGGATGAAGCCCACTTGATCATAATGGATAATTTTTCTAATGTGTTCTTGGAATCGGTTTGCCAGGATTTTGTTGAGAATTTTTGCGTCGATGTTCATGAGTGAGATTGGTCTGTAATTCTCTTTCTTGGTTGTGTCTTTATGTGGTTTTGGTATCAGGGTAACTGTAGCTTCATAAAAAGAGTTTGGCAATGACTCTTCTGTTTCTATATTGTGAAATACCTTAAGGAGTATAGGTATCAGCTCTTCTTGAAAGTTCTGGTAGAATTCTGCATTGAAATCATCTGGCCCTGGGCTTTTTTTGGTTGGGAGGTTTTTGATAACCGCTTCTAATTCTTTGCGACTAACAGGTCTATTTAGATTGTTCACCTGGTCTTGATTTAACTTTGGTATATGGTATTTATCTAAAAACCAATCCATTTCTCGTACATTTCTCGTGGCATATAAACTTTCGTAGTAATAGCTAATGATTCTCTGAATTTCCTCTATGTCTGTTATTATGTCCCCCTTTTCATTTCTGATCTTATTAATTTGGGTGTTCTCTCTCTGCCGTTTGATTAGTTTGGATAGGGGTTTGTCAATCTTGCTGATTTTCTCCAAGAACCAACGTTTTGTTTCGTTGATTTTTTGGATTGTTTTCTGTGTTTTTATTTTGTTGATTTCAGCCCTTAGTTTGATATTTCCAGTCTTCTACTCCTCCTGAGAGAGTCTGCTTCTTTTTTTCCCAGAGCTTTGAGGTGTGCTGTTAAGTCTCCAATATGTGCTTTCTCTGTTTTCTTTAATTGGGCACTTAGTGCTATGAACTTTCCTCTTAGAACTGCTTTCATTGTGTCCCATAGGTTTGAGTATGTTGTGTCTTTATTTTTATTAAATTCAAGGAAGACTTTAACTTCTTTCTTTATTTCTTCCTTGACCCAGGAATGATTCAGTAGTTGACTGTTCAACTTCCAAACATTTGTAGGCTTTCTGGTGTTAGAATTGTTATTGAATTCTATCTTTATTCCGTGGTGATCCGACAAGACACAGGTGGTTACTAATATTTTTTTTTTATCTATGGAAGTTTGCTTTGTTTCCGAGTATGTGGTCAATTTTTGAGAAGGTTCCATGAGCTGCAGAGAAGAAGGTATATTCTTTCCTTTTTGGGTGGAGTGTTCTATAGATGTCTGTTAAGTGCATTTGATTCAATACATCCAATAGGTCTCTCAATTCTCTGTTTGGTTTCTGTCTGATTGACCTGTCCATTGGTGAGAGAGGAGTGTTGAAGTCTTCTACTGTTAGTGTGTGTGGTTTGATGACTGCCTTGAGTTCTAAAAGTTTTTCTTTTACATAAGTGGGTGCTTTTATATTAGGGGCATAGATATTCAGGATTGAGACTTCCTCCTGATGAATTGTTCCTGTTATGAGTATAAAATGTCCATCTCCATCTCTTCTGATTGATTTTAGTTTGAAGTCAGTTTTGTTAGATATTAGAATGGCCACACCCACTTGTTTCTTAGGTCCGTTTTCTTGGAAAACCTTTTCCCAACCCTTTACTCTGAGTAGATGTCTATCTTTGTGGTTGAGGTGTGTTTCTTGTAAACAGCAGAATGTTGGATCCTGTTTTCGTATCCAATCTCTTAGTCTGTGCCTTTTTATAGGTGAATTGAGTCCATTAATATTAAGTGATATTAATGACCAGTGGTTGTTGATTCCGGTTATTATTTTTTTGTGTGTGTGTGTAGTAGAGTTTGTGTGTTTCACTTCTTTGAGTTGTGGTTGTGAAGGGTCGCTAAATGTCTGGGTTATTGTAGGCAGTGATGGCAATGTTGGATTCCTTGGGTTGCGATTTTCCTTCTATTACTTTCTGTAAGGCTGGATTTGTGGCTACGAATTGTTTAAATTTATTTTTATCCTGGAATATTTTGTTTTCTCCGTTGATAGTGAACAATAGCTTGGCTGGGTATAGTAGTCTGGGTTTGCATCCATGGTCTCTTAGTTTCTGCAGTACCTCTATCCAGGATCTTCTGGCTTTCATGGTTTCCATAGAGAAGTCTGGTATAAGCCTGATAGGTTTACTTTTATAAGTTACTTGACCTTTTTCCTTTGCAGCTCTTAATATTCTTTTTTAATCTGTATGTTTTGTGTTTTGATTATTATATGGCGAGGGGATGTTTTTTTCTGATCCAGTCTATTCGGTGTTCTGTATGCTTCTTGAACCTTCATAGGAATATCGTTCTTTAGGTTGGGAAAGTTTTCTTCTATAATTTTGTTGAATATATTTTCTGGGCCTTTGATCTGCAGTTCTTCTCCTTCTTCAATCCCTATTATTCTTAGATTTGGTTTTTTTATTGTGTCCCAGATATCCTGAATGTTTTGTGAAGAAAATTTGTTGGATTTGCCATTTTCTTTGACCAGAGCATTTATTTTCTCTATGGTATCTTCAGAATCTGAGATTCGTTCTTCTATGTCTTGTATTCTATTGGTTATGCTTGATTCTGTAGTCTCCATTCGTTTACCTAGGTTTTCCATATCCAGCCGGTTCTAGGTTTGTGTTTTCTTCATTGCCTCCATTTCAGTTTTCAATTCTTGAACTGTTTCCTTTACCTGTTTGATTGTTTTTTCTTGGTTTCTCAGGGTATCATTCACGGATTTACTTATTTCTTCAAACTTTTTGTTATAGTTCGCATCTATTTCTAAACTTATTTCTTCAAACTTTTTGTTATATTTCTCATCCAATTCTTTAAGGTAGTTATTCATATCCTGTTTAAGGGACTCTATTGTTTTCATAATGGCACTTTTTTCCACTTCTTCTGGGTTAAGGTGTTCAAGTCCTTCTATTGTAGGGTCCTTGGGATCTGGTGTTTTCATATTGTTTTTCAGATTGTTGGATGAGGTCTTGCCTTGGCGTCTGCCCATCTCTTACTTCAAATGCTCTCTATTGGAACTTTGGTACCGGGTCAGGTTCCCTTCTTGGGCAGGGACTTCACTGACAGAATGCCCACCTTTCCTCAGGCAGGCTATTGAAGCACAGACACTCCCTCTTTCCTGGATGCGCTTACAATGCAGGCCCAGTTTGCAAGGCAGGTGAGCTGGGGAAATTTTATGGCCCCAGGGGGAAGGGAGAAATATAGGAATTCGTACCTGGATGGGAGCTGGGATGGCAGGCAGGAAGGGGGAGCCAGCACTGCAGGGTGACCTAGGAGTCTATGGGGTCGGGGAAAGCCCAAGCTCCTCCTCACCCAGACCCTGCCAGGGGCCCGAAGCAAACTCACCCCTCCGATGGCCCTCTGCTAGAATTCAGGGCCCCTGCTGGTCAGGAATGTCGCTGAGCTGGCACCTGGTCCACCTGTCCTCAGGGAGGCCTTTAAGACCCAGGAACTGCCTCCAGCCAGGATGCGCCTACAGCCCAGGCCCAGCTTGCAAGGCAGCTGAGCTGGGGAAATTTTATGGCCCCAGGGGGAAGGGAGAAATATAGGAATTCGTACCTGGATGGGAGCTGGGATGGCAGGTGGGAGGGGGGAGCCAGCACTGCAGGGTGACCTGGGCGTCTATGGGGTCAGGGAACGCCCGAGCTCCTCCTCACCGGGACCCTGCCACGGGCCCGAAGCAAACTCTTCCCAAACTTTTTATATGTCCCTTCTCACTCTTTTAAAAATTCATGATCTCTTTTTTATTAATTGTTGTTAAACACACACGTATACATGTGTATATCTCTATCTATCTATCTATCTATCTATCTATCTATCTATCTATCTATCTATCTATGTGTATATATGCATATAGATATACACATGTATACGTGTGTGTTACTTGCTAAGTCTGTATGTTATCTGTATGTGTGTTTTCCAGGCTGACTGGTATTGGCTAAATAATTGTTGTATTCTTGCCTTGGGAAGACTGTTTTTTCTGCTGGAAGCAGTTCTTAGCTTCTCTTTTATTCTGATGACAAAATAGATCTTTACTAATTCAGCAGTTGCTGGTTCTTCTTACTCTCCTATCCCACTAATTGCTTAGAATCTTGATTCTGTCTCTACTTCTGAAAGTGCTTTCTTTTTTAAAATTTATTTTTCCATTTAAAAATTTACGCTTCCTCCCCTCCTCCCAGTGCCCTTCTGCTCCCCCACTCACCCTCCTCTCTCCCCCTCCATCCTTAAGAGAGGGCAAGGAATCCTGCCCTGTGGGAAGTCCAAGCCTCCTCCCCTTCCCGCCCCCGCACCACATCCAGGCCTAGGAAGCTTTGTACCCAAATAGACTAGGGTCCCAAAAAGCCAGTACGTGCAGTAGAAACAAGTCCCAGTGCCTTTATCAATGGCTTCTCAGTCAGATCCCATTTTCAGCCACATTCAGAGAGTCCAATTTGATCGCATGCTCATTCAGTCCTGGTCCTGCTGGATTTGGTGAGCTCCTATTAGAACAGGCACACTGTCTCAGTGGGTAAACCAATCCCTTGCGGTCCAGACTTCCTTGCTCCTCTTCTCCCTCCTTTTGCTCTTACTGGACCCTGGGGGCTCAGTCCGTTGCTCTGATGATGGACTTTGTCTCTATAGAACATATTTGAAAATAAAGTGCATGCTAGCTACTTGCACACCCACGAAGACTGCATCCAGATGAGGAAGCTAGGAATTCTCAGCATCACTGTTGTCCCTTCAGGGCTGTTGATAACTGTAATCCCAATAGTACTCTTCTGAATTTATATTTGTAATAATCGTTGTAGTTTAGTGTTTTACTATGTCTCTGTACACAACCTCATGACCAGTTATGGATAATTATAAGCAAGAATGTAAAGACTGGTTTACTGAGAGCCTTTTACAATTTTAAAATTATTAATAACTCCCTGGAGCATCTGTTTAATGAATCACAAGTACTGACAATCATCACAAAAATACTTAAAATCTTAAACGGTGTTAAACCCATTATATGTTATGATTGATAATAAAGTTTTATGAAGTATGCGTATATTTTATTTATAAATATCAATCCCATTGTTTTGCAATTTAAAAAATCCCTTTAATATCTTTTGCTTATTCTTAATTATATGTCTTTGGTCAGTTGATACTGAACATGTGTTGGTTAAAGTATATGAAAAATCAGTTAGACATAGAGCATATTTTATTAGCTTTCTCAGATAATTTTGGGTAATTTTCTTTGACAGTTTAACAAAATCCATGAGATATTACTTTCTTAAGTATTACTTGGAATGTAGAATATAAATCTCTGCCAATAATAATTATTTAAGAAATAAATTATTTAAGAATAAAGTAAATATTCTTATATTAATGATTAGTCCAGCCATAACAGACATTATGAGACATAATAGACATTATGAGAACATACTTGGTTTAAGAGTAGGTATTGAATGACGTTGAGTCATTGAGTTAGCCAGATCTGGAGAAAGAGCAACATGTCGAACTGTGCAGTATCAAGACAACAAATTCAATACTTTGATAATTAATTTCATTCAAAATTCTTTTGGAAAAGAAGATTGCATATTAATAGTAATGGATTAGAGTGTTCTAAATGTTAATTTTTTTACTTGAATTGTCATATTTTATCTTAGGTTACAAATACTGTCTGGTTGTTCTTGAAATAGAAGTTTCATTTTCTGATTTGCCAAGATAATGAATGTCAGGTTCTCAAATTGAAATAGCCATAGTTTTTGTGCTAATTATTTTTTCAAGGGAAACTAATGTTTGTTAAAAATGTAGGTAGTTAAGCCTCTTGCTGAAGTCCTTGCTCAGTATTTTAATCCAAGGTAGCTGCCCACTGATCGAACTGCTTTATGCTGACTCCCACTTTCATTATACAGAGTTTAAAGACTCTGAACTGAGACATCAATGTTGAATGCAGTTATATATGATTCCTCTTCATCAAGTTCATTCTTGTGCCATATTTCTTTTCACTGTGAGCATGTGACATCAGTCCAACAGTATGTGCTTGATTTCATGCTGCTATTGTGGCATAAGGTAGAAAACCAGCCATTATCCTGTCATTGCCCTTGCACGACTAGAATAAATAGCAGCCAAGTGAAAAAGCTAATTAAGAATGATATTGTGAAAGTATGTAGTCTGGGTAACAACCAAACTCTTCGGTCCTTCCCTGGTAACTAGTGTCTACGATCACCTGCTTTTCACTTGCTGAGCTGACCTTACTGTTGTCTCTGTGAGACACTCTCCTAATTTACCCTCTTCACCAATATCCACTTTTAAAAATATTTTTTTTCTCTTTGTAAATCTTTTGTCTAAGTCTAAACAGTAAAACCTGTTTTCTTTTAGTTATTTTATGAAAAATTTATCATTATTAATAAAAACAAAAAGTAATGAACAGAATATTTACTCTTTTAGTGACTCCTATAGTAAAATTTGAATCAGGAATCAAACAGTGCGCCCTTTTGTTATCACAAATACCTTTAAAAGGATAATGTTAATCAATTGATACTAGTAGACAGTGTCTTAGCTTCTTATTTTTTAATTAAAATATTAAAATTATAATTATCCCTTCCCCTTCTTCCCTTCCAAATCTATAATATTCTCTTCCTTGCTCTCTTCTAAATTTTGACCTGTTTTTTCATTACTGTTTTTGCATGCACATATGTATATGCATATACACTTCTATTTAGGAGTATAATCTGCTTAGTCTGTATAATGTTACTTGTATGTATGTTTTTAGGGCTAACAATTAGGTATTGGATAATCAATTGTTGTGCTCTTTTCTGGAGAAGAATGTTTCTTTCACTCTTAGCATTCTTTTCTGGTCTATATAGTTCTTTGTATGTGGTTGAGACTTCCTGAGCTTTTCCCCATACATTTTGGCATGTCTACAGGTGTTGTCAGTAGACAACTTGTTCAGCTAATATTTTTGACGCCATGTTGCTGAGATTTTACAGCTGTAGCTTCTGAAATTACTAGAAGACACAATCTCACAGGACACTTCCTGATCTTCTGACTCTTATAATCTTTCCTTCCCATTTTAAATGTTTGTTGAGCCTTAGGTACGGAAGGGCTGTGTAGATGCAACTTTCAGGCCTGGATTCCACAACTCTACATTTTGATTGGTTGTATAGTTTGATAGTTCTATAGTGGTGGTCATCTGTGGCAAAAAAGGGTTTCCTTGACAAGGGGTGAAGAATGTACTGGTCTGAGAATATAAGAAAAATATTTTGATCATTGTTGGGAATGATTATGCTGGTTTAAAAAAAGTAGTGGTTGTAGATTCTCCTCCTATGTCCATGATTTTATGAGTCCTAGACTATTGGCTAGGACCAGACATGATTCCCTCTTGCTGACAGAGTCTTAAGTCCAAAGACAGAGTTGTTGGTTACCACCAAGGTATGTGTGCCACCGCTGCACCCTAGAATAATTTTGTCGTGCTGACAGTTGATGTGGTTCAGGGGCATCATAGCTGGGTAGGACTATTATATGTCCCCCTCCTTTGGAAGCTTTTATGTGCCTTCTGGTGTCATGAAAGTAAGACTTCAAGGAGGAAGCTTTCAGGTCAGTTTGAGTTCAGGGGTCTCTGGCCACTGTTTCTGAAGTATTTGTTTTCTTCAACAAGAGGGACATGTCTTCTACCTCTGGGAGGTAAATAAGGACAATAGCATTAGTTTGTGTGTTTGGGGAGTCTACTGGACAGCCCTGGCTGATAACTCAAAAGAGTGCTGCTCATGTCTAAAACTTAGTTAATTGGCATTTGGCTCACTGTCACGTCATATGAGAAAAGTTCATTAAAGAAACATATATGCTTATATAAATAATATTCAAATTAGATTATTTATAATATGTTGCATATTTATTTAAGCATAAATATTATATATTATGAATATAATATTTTTATTAACATAAAACATGTAATGTGTATTATAGACTTTTTGAGATAAATTATTTATTAGAATAATTCTTTAAGACTTCTTCAGACATTCTTATTTTTATTTTACCCTCCATCTATATTTTCTCCCTCTCCCTAAAGAACCCCTCTTTTCCCATTTCTGTGATCAGATTACTTATGCTGCAGTTTCTATCTCTATTGCTCCCCGACACCCGTATTCTGGCAATGATCCCATTTGATTTTCATGGCTTCTGCCTTTCCTTCAGGTTATGGACTCACATCTGAAGATTTTGAGCTATAAGGCTATAATGAGAGTTGTTTATTTTCCTGTAGTTGTGGCTGAAATCGTTTGCACTCAGCAGTGAATGAGGGGTCCCTTTTCCACACATCCCCAACATTTGTTGTAGGTTGTTTTGTTGTGTTGATCTTTGCCATTCTGACTGGGGTAAGATGAAATCTCAAAGTTGTTTTGATTTAAATTTCTTTAATTTCTAGGGTAGTGAACATTTTATGAGATATTTATTAGCCATATTTTTTTCTCTTGAGAACTCTATTCAGGTCCTGGGCCCATTTTTTTTTTCACATGAGTCATTTGGTTTTTCCCTCTGAAATTTTAAGTTCTTTATGTACTCTGGTTATTAATCCTCTGCCAGATGTGTAATGATGAAGATTCTCTTCTATAATGTGTCTTTCCTCTTCAATGGGTGCGGAGCTTCTTTCTGTGCAGAGGTGTAAGGTGTTTCAAGGTCTCATAGCATTTCCTAAACTAGGTTGTGTGAACCATACAATTAACTTTATTTCGGCAAGTGCCACTGTTTGTCTTTGATGCATGGACTATTAACATGACTACTCATTTACAGTTGTGATTCTACTACAGGTTTTCAGAAGAAATCCAAAGACATAATTTTAATTTTTAAACTCATTATGTGGCTAACATTTTCTATCTCATATGAAGTATTATAATGGTGTCTTTCATTAAAGGGAAGCAGAAATTTCTACCAAATAATCCTGCATTAAATTGTGAAGAATGAAGAGTGCCTTATTAAAATAAATATTAAGTTTCTTAATAGCTTTTAATTTCTATTAATTGAGACATAAAGTCCATATTCTAGGTACCGATTATCATTTAATAATATTACTGGATTTGTCTAGCCATTTAGTTAATTAGATATGGTGGTTTATTTTCATTAATTCAATTTCATTGATTGTTTTGAGACTGTATTATTTATTAGACTAGTCTGCTCAGTTTAATGTTATATGGGAATATATGTCTATATATGCAAAATATATAGCACAATATTCAGACAATATTCACTTTTATGAAAATTATAAATATGTTAAACTAAATTTGATCTGTGGCTGTATATATATCTGGAATTCTTACAAAAGCCAACTAATAGCCTAACTTAGGAGTTTATTTTGTTAAAAAAAAATCTGGCACGTAGAAAAACATGCTGTTGCTTTTCCTGTAAGCATGAGGCAAACACATAACCTGCAACTCTGGAGTATAATATTTATGGAGAATATTGGTCTGCTACCTAAACTCTTGAGACCTCACAGACACCCCTCCATGACTCCCATGGTTCTGGAATAAGATGATTACTGATGCTCTCAGAGGGAGGAACAAATGCAATGGGTCTTAGAAGTTGGGAAAGTTTTTTATGAACAGGTTTTAGAAGAAAGAAGATCCAAATGGGCAAAGCATAAATAGAAAAGACATGACTTCTCTCTTAAGCCTCCTGGTACTTTCTTATCCATTTTCTGCTTATTTAGCAGCTTACTCTTTGCCACTATCTTAGTAGGTTCATTAGTGAACCCTCTCTGAATGTTAAATATTATGATTGTTAAGTATCCTGCAGAAGGTAGACAAGCAGCTGTCCAAAAGACATACCCAAGCATAGGTCTCTATATCACAACAGGGAAATAGTAAGGCAGGCACTGTTGACTACTCAGAGTACCATTGAAGTATTTCTTGTCACACCTGGTACCAAATTAAACCCTGCTCTCCTATCCACAGACTAACTTTTCCCATTATTAAATAGTTTCCAGTTTGGACATTCCTAGTGCCAAAGTAAGTTATTTAATATGTCTGAATAGCACTGACTAGTATGTTGGGAAATGACATTAATGCTGAATAAGAAAGAGGGGGTATATTTAGTGCAACCACATAAAAGTTACAAGGAAGAAAATGAAAAAATGATGTGTTGCCCATTGCTCTCTTCCAAAGGGTTTATAAAGTAGCCGCTGTATAGTATAACTTGCCATGATCTTGTGGTTCTGTGACGCATGGGACAAAAATCGTCATGATGGTCTCAAGACAAGAAAGCACACCTGACTGAGAAGCATTGCCCAGGACTGCAAAGTTGAAAAAATATCTAACCAGTCATTGAAAGTCTGGTGGGTGGAGCTCACCTCCCAGACTGACGTGGATTTTTCCTTGACTTTAGGGCTATTGCCTGAGTCAAGATTGGACTAAAGGTCCTTCAGTCCGTATCTTCCTCATACATTGTGAAGTATGTATGTAACAAATGGCAACCAATCAAACATATATGAGCTTTCCATTACCAAGGGGAATTTTTGTTCTCAGAAACTGAGTTAGGGATCTGGAGAAATGGTTTAGCTGTTAAGAGTGCTTTGTGTATAAGCACTGGGACCAGGGTTCATGTCCTAGAACCACAAACCAAGCTGAATGTAGTCCAATGCATTGCCTGTAGCCCCAGAGCTAGGGAGATGAGTGCCAGCCTAACAAAGAAAAACTGAGAGCTCAGGTTTAGGGAAGTAAGAGGGAGACCCCTTTCTGTCCTCAACACATAGACACGTTCACCCTACACACGTTACATATGCCATATACACATGTGAACACAGGCATGCTCTAAAAAAGAAAAAAATCCCAGTTAATTGATTCCCTTTTGATTTAATATTCTTGCCTACAACTTGATAAGTTTTTTTTTCAGTATATTGAGTTCAAAAAGTTTGAGTTCTTCTGGATATCAAGAGGATACCAGAACCGTAGTCATGAGAAAGGAAAAGAAAACAAGAGTTCTTACACCATCTTGAAGGCTCAGTCAATGTGGTAGAATAGAGGGCAGAAATAGTGAAAAAAAACCTCAGAGGTTGGGCAGAACTATCATAAAATTCCACTTTACTCATGAATTCCTAGCACTTTGGGAGTAGAGAACAAGGTCTCATTAGAAATTGGTATGTTGACACCTTGATTTTGAACTTCCTAGCTTCTATAACTCTAAGGCATACATTTCTATTATCTGTAAGTTTCTCAATATGGGAGTATAGCTATAGCTACTGAGTAAGTGAAGAGTTAGTTCGTAGGACTGAAAACTAAGTTTAGGGTTAGAATAGCTGTCTAGCAATGTGAGGATCCGAGTTTAATTCCCAGTACTACACATATATACACACACAAATAAAGATTTTAATGAGCCCTGTGTAAAGTTAATGTCTTCAAGTGCCCTGAGCATTGAATTTTCGGGCTAATCAACTGTCTACACATAATAAAATTAATAAAAAAATAATACTACAATGCCATAGCGAAGATTTTTGGGATCTGGTGCTGGTGGAGGTTGAAGAATAGTAAGCAGAGAAAGCCAGTACTTAAACAATTCAGGATAGTTAAGAACACTTTGAAAATGGATGATTCAGAGAATTGATAATGCATAGTATGAATTTGGTTTCCTGACTTATTCTCAGCAAAAAGAGAAATTGTACGGTAGTGGGATGGTGGGATATCAGGTAATTCCACTGAGCCACATAGCTCTAGTAGGTGTAAATACTCTCAGTTTTCTTGAATGCACTCTGCCTACAGTCCTGGTTTCACATGCATGGTTGCACGTCAGCGGACTTACAATCATTGTGGGTATTCTCTCCAACTACATTCATAAATGTGCTTTGTGTAGATTCAAAGCAGTTCCTGATTCTCAACCTTAAATATCAGGACATGGAATTGCAAAGAAGATTAACAAGAGCAAAGCCCCATAGGAGCCAGGATCTCAGCCTCTTAAGCAGGATTACTTCTCCTGAAGCAGACAGATAGTCTCAGAAAAGACACTTTTCTCTTCTTTTAAGCTGTAGCTTAAGAATTTGTATAATCCATTAGGCTTCAATTAAGCTAGTATTAAAATATATTAATTCACACGAATATTTTAATCACTGTAAGTCTAGCTCTGGGCTAGGTTTTATAAAAATATTCATTTGAGATGGAAAAAGAGGAACTACACGTACAAAAGAGAAGCTCATGGTGCGTGGGAAATACGTTCTTCATGAATTAGTGCTCCAGGCAAGGGGTGCTGCAGGGTTCAAAATTATAGAATAGTACTGAGGATTGAAGGGGCAAGTAGGAGATGATACCCTTTGCTGGACAGGTGTCCTTCAGTGAGAGTAACTTTTAGGGAGGTTTTAAATTTTCAGAGTAATTGAGTTATGGGCTTTCCCCATATCCTCACCTCTTATACATAGCATTCTCCACTGTCCATATCCCTAGTCAGGTGGAGATTTGTCATCATCAATGAACTGACATTGGATGTCGTTAGCCAACATCTATTATTTGTATCTGGATCTACACTTGCTGATACGCTCCGTGGATTGGGTCAATGTATGATGACAGGTACCTACCACTAACGTGCCACACAGGAAACAATCACTGCTCTGAAAACCATCGGTGCGCCATTTGCTCCTCGCTGTCTACTCTTCAGTCCCAACTGTCACTGAACACGCTGCTGGCTCCTGCTTGTCTCTTCTAGAATTCATGTATTCTAATCATACTGTGCAGCATGAAGCCTTTTCCTACCAGTCTTTTCACTCAGCAATATGCACTTATATATCTTCGGTGTCTTTTCACGATCAGGAACTTCTTTTGTATTTAGTGCTGAGGACAATTGCATTGACAGAATGTAACAGAATTTCTGAATCTATGGGTGGCTGCCTCAATTGCCTTTATATTTGGCAACTATGAATATAACTGTTGTGAGCAAGTGGTGGCTGGTTCTGTGTGCACTGGGGAGTGTTTATATGGCCCATGTAAATAAAGTACAGAAAAGTTTAGTGTGTTCAGTAACTTATAAGTCATAACCATTTTGTATGTTTGATAAAAGTGAACGGCTATGTAACAACTCAATCAAAAGGTGTGAATATCTGGATGTTTTGAAACATCACCAAGTGGTTCTATTTAAAATGTAAATGTAAAAGCAGAGTTTATTTGGATTAAAGATGAGTTCCATGATAAGAAATAGCAAGAGAAGATTGAAGAGGCCAAGTTTATGCCTTTCAGTTCTGCCGCTGAACCTTCCCAAATAAAATATTTGCTATTAAGAGCATCCTCTTTTTTCAGCTAATGGATAATAGTTTATTTTTAACTACGTTGTCTGTAAGAAGGCTTGTTCTTCATCCGGAAGTCTCACTCAAACATTCCTTCTGCCTATATACTCAATAGTTCCTGGTAGAAGTTTTGCTAATATAAATTTCTTCACTGTGTCTAGTCCCAGTAATTTAGCATCCATCCTGTAATTATACAGATGGCAGCTATTTATACTCAATATAGCTGTGTTTAGACAAGATTATAAAACAGAGGTGATTTATCATTATGTTTTCAATTTTGTTCAGATGTTCACATTTCACATTTGTGCTAGTTAGAACAATTGTTTTAATTGTCAACTAGTCACAGTCTAAAAACATTTGAGGAGAGAGTTACAATGCCTCTGGGCATTTCTGTGAAAGACTGCCTTGATTGTTAACTGACTCAGCCTACTGTAGGTAGAGCCATTCTCTATGTTGCTTGTTGTTGGGATGTTTTATTGCTACTAAAAAAAGGAAACTAGAATAGTAATACCGATGAATATGAGCATAATTAATGAACCTAAAATCAAGGTTACACTAATGTCTTGGTTATTACATAGGAAATAGCTAAGGGGTAAATATGCTGGACCTTTTCTTGACTCTTAAAATCAACCTACCTTCTTTCTTTTCTCTCTCCCCTCCTTTTTTCCATGTTTCTTTCCTTCCTTTCCATTTAAGAGTCAACAGGGATATAGGCTTCAGACTGTCCAGTAAGTAATATTAAATGAATGTTTCTATAAGAGATAAGTCAAAAATTCTTAATACTGATTGTATATGTACATGCTTTTGATGTAATGGTAACTTAAGGAATTTTCTGTCTTAAAGATATCTGGAATAACATGATATGTTCCAAATGGATAATGCTTACTTCTCTATAAAGAGCAAAGTAATTAGAAAACAAATTACCTAAAAATTATTTTAATGCTTAGACTGCTTAAGAATAACACCTGTCTTAAGGGCGCTTCACTGATGATGATAACTAAATCATCCAGAATGATGCATCATACCTAAAAATATGCAAGAGTCTAATGACTTGGAAGAGACTGGCTATGAAAGCCAGACCCGTTCAAGGATTTCTCAGAGGCCCCGATGAAAGACAAAGGGAATGCTAGTACCGTATCCCTGTCCATAAGCAGACATGGCAAGGTCTACTCTGAATCTGAAGTCAGGACCTTGAAGGAGTCAGCGTTACAGTTTCTGGTGATCTGACTCTTCCCCCTGGGCTGTGGTTTTTCACTCCCTAGGCAGCTGTGTCTGAGGTACCCTGTATTCTCTTTGTCAACACTGTCTGACTTGGCTCTCTGCTGACCTTGGTAAATTCCCCACTGCAAATAGTATACACCAAGCTGTGCTGCTTAATAAATCTGCTTGGCATAAGTCATCAGCTTATGCAAGACCTCCTGGTCCCAACTTTTGCTTTTCTCTTTTTTATTTCGCATCCCTGCTCCTTCCCCTTGACACCTTGCCATCCATGACCCTTATTCTTGTCAGTCAATGGGCCTTCGGGAGGACTTGGGAGTATCTCTTGAGGTGCATCCCTTTTGTGGAAAACAAAACAAATTCAAGGCACAGGACAATTCCATTAGAGATTCTATCCTTTATTTACTGTAGTGGTACATAACTGTGATAGAAACTGTGACTCCATCTGCATTGTTTGGTCCACTTGCTGTCAACACACATGCCTGCTTATGTTCCAGGAGTTCATCTGTGCGTGTTTATCTTCTATAATTATATGTATAAATGTTTCATGGCAGTATACATTTTTAAAAAGGAAGCTTGTCAATAATGTGTCCATCATGAATGACTTTCGTTTCTGGCTTTAAGGCATATTTGCTATTCACCAGCCTGTTAAAAATGGAACATGACTGACTTCGCAGTAGTACTGCAAACTAGCACCTTCACTCAGCTAAGAGCCACATGCACTAAAATTTTAGGAGCATAGGTTTCCCATCACAAGAAGGAAGTAAAAAATAAAATGTTTTGGCATTGCACTATAAATAATGTGTTTCTTTATTTTCTAGAAAGCAAATGATGAAGACACAGTAATTATAACTCAAGCAGTGTATATTAACTTTAACATAACAGATACACTTAGCTGAAGTATTGTCTGTCACATTAAAATGTATTTTATTTCTTTCAATTTTAATTCTACAACAATACTTTTAGAAAAGTTTTATATATACAGAGAAACTAGGTTGGGGTCACAAAGAAATTCATAAAGGTCTCCTGCTCATGTTCACAAACTCCTCTGCGACAATGTTCCACATCAAAGCGGTGCCATGTTACAATTGTTGAACATCAGTTATTGAAACATTATTGTCATCTACAGAGCACAATTTAGATTAGGACTCACCCTTGGTGGTATGTATCCTGCCAGTCTTGTCTTGTGTTTAATGACAGGTATTCAGCACTGAGGTGTCACACAGAATAATACGGGTGCGGTAAAAGTCATCTGTGCTCTGCCTCCGTATCCCTCTTTCACTAGCTTCTGTCAATCATAGATCTCTGTGTCTGTAGTTACCTTTTCCAGCCCACCATGTAGTCAGAATTATGTAGTACATATGTAGCCTTTTGACATTAGGCCTTTATTAGTAGATGTGTTCTTCTAAGTCTGTAGGTACCTTAATAGCTCATTTTATATGCTCAATAATAGTTTCTTGATGGGACATACTTGAAGACAGTATTGTTGCTTTAGGGTTTAGGTAACTGTTTATTAAATTTTACTCTTGTGAATGTGTAAGTTTTGTGTGGACATGTGTTTAATTTATTTGAGATAATGCTTTCACACTTGATTGATGGGTTGTGAGGGAAGAGTGTGTTAGGCTTTGTAAGGAATTGTCAGAATGTTCTTTAGTGGTTGTAACTCCTTGCATCTCCATCTCTTTTACCAATGAAGATTTTTTTCATTGCACATTCTTACCAGCATTTAGTATTGTCAATAATTTGAATTTTAGCCATTAGAATATGTGAGCAGCAGCATATTACTGATAGTTTGCAGTTATCCAATGATAACCTTTTCAAGATATTTACTTTATTGCAGTATGAGTGCTTTTGCTGAGGTGCATGTTCAGGGTGAGGTACTTCAGTTTTATGCAGGTTACTAATTTTTTATTGCTAAGTTTAGTAATTCTTTAGCAAATCTCGAAAACATGTAGTATCACTAGCTGATAGAACTAGTTTTTTCCTTGTTTTTTTTTCTCAACTTCCACTAGAAGGCTTACTGTTTGTTTGTTTTGTTTTTTAAGTTCACATTGTCTCTATTTACTTTATACTTCATGTAGCTGGTGTTGTCTCTTGGTGCAGGAGAATTGTCTGTAATCTGTCAATTATATTTTAAATAAATGCTGATTGGCCAGGCAGGAAGTATAGGTGGGAAAACCAGACAGGAAGTAGAGGTGATGCAATGAGAACAGGAGAATTCTGGGAAGCAGGAAACTCCCTCCACCATTCCTGCCCAGACCACTGAAGAAGCAACATGTGAGCTGACAGCTAGCAAAGGTACTGAGCCACATGGCTAACACAGACAAGAATTATGGGTTACCATAAGATGTAAAAATTATCTAATAAGAAGACTGAGCTAATGGGCCAATCAGTTTATAACCTAATGTAGACTCTGTGTGATTTTCGTTGGGATTTGCTGGTTGTGGGGTACCGGGTGGGACAGATACCCCAACAAGCCAGCTCCACAACTCTGCATTTTGATTGGTTGTAGTTTTCTATAGTGGTGGTCATCTGTGGCAAAAAAAGGTTTCCTTGACAAGCGGTGAAGAATATACTGGTATGAGAATATAAAGAAAATATTTTGATCATTGTTGGGGATGATTATGCTGGTTTAAAAAAAGTAGTGGTTGTAGATTCTCCTCCTATATTAATAACTTTATGAGTCCTAGGCTATTGGCTAGGACCAGACATGATTCCCTCTTGCTGACAGAGTCTTAAGTCCAAAAACAGAGTTGTTATTAATACATATCATTTTACAAACTGGATGGGCAAGTGGACAAGCAGATCCTTGGAAGCAGACACCCTTAACATAGTGTCTTAAATAGACACTTAAAATAGATTTGAAGGATGGAAATACCTACAACTCATAACAGACAGACGTGGAATTCGTTTGGTATGTGTTAATACAATCTGGAAACTAGAACTCAGGGTTCCAACCTCTGGATTTAATGTGTGATTTGTTACACATCGGTTAAAATAGAGTACTAACTTTGCGTTTACTGCATTGTATGTCCCAAGTGAAAGTCCTTGTAGTTTGTTGCCATCATACTCAGTGTTCAGAGGCATGTGCTGCTGTCATCTGTTGGCTTTCTGAACCTGGTCATTTATTATTTGTTTATCTGACACTCTAAAGACCGTTCTTAACCAATATCTTACTTTACTAAGTGTTCCTGAACTAAGAAATATTTTTTATTTCATCTACTTTTCAAACTTTTGGAGAAAATAACATAGAATCACATGTGCACATTACAAGGTATGAAATCTTAGTAATACTTAAAATGAAGTAGTTAATTAAATACTTTAAGTAGTACTTCTCTACAGAAACCCTTTGTCTGTGGTATATTTATTGGACAGAATATCTGCTTAATTGTGATTAGTCTTAATTGCATTACATCTTCTTTTCTCCAAAAATTTAAAATGAATTGAGAGACAAAATACTATTCTTAAGCAGACATATAAAGTATTTTATAGTAAAATGGTTATTTACATAATAATTTTGTCATATATAAGTGTTCCCAATGTTTTCCTAGAAATGACCTTTCATGGTCTGTGACATGCACTCTGTTCATAACTCTTCCTGAATCTGAGTAGTCAATCTTCAGAGGAAAGTAAGACAGACCTCTCCTACATGCTTTCCTGGATAATTTGTTGCCAATCCCTAGTAATTTATGGGACAGCTAGATAACCTACTTTTCATACTTAGAAATAGTCAGCTTTACTGTATAAAATCTGTTTAAGTTTCATATTGCCTTCCTTTATTTCATTGATGTTAATTTGCTTTGTTGTATTAATGTTGTATGTAATGTTCTGTATAAAATATTACATCAACATTAATACACACTACAAAATAATCTGGCAATGCATTTTCACATGCACATTTCATTAAGTCAAGAAAACAAAGTTGTATGCTAGCTTTCATCTCCTCTACAAGATTCAGAATAATTAATACAACTTCTCAATTTCTTATGTACCTTCTTTACCAGAGAATTCTGTTACAAAAGCTGGTCTTGAAATCTGTGTGTTCCATAACACAAAAAAGATAGCTAAAATATTAGCTCACACAGCCAAACATCTCAAAGACAAGCCTGTCTTTCCTATCCTCTTCTCAAGCATGGCATCATTTTTGCTGGCAGGATCTAGTTCTATTCTCTTGATTGTTATTAAGCTCATTATGTTGCTATTCTGCTTAAACAGTAAAAATCTGTAAAATATTCATAAGTCTGAAGTCTGATTATGATTTCATGATGCTTTGCTGCAAATGGTGAAAATAAAAATGTGCTTACAATTGATTCTTTTAAAACATATACTCTGAACAGCATCTTATCCTTAAAAACACAGGAACTACAAAGGACAGGGTCAAGAAGACAAAACAACAGCCTACAGAATGGGAAAAGATCTTCACTAACTCCACATTAGACAGAGGTCTGATCTTCAAAATATACAAAGAACTCAAGAAATTGGACACCAAAAGAACAAATAATCCAATAAAAAAATGGAGTACAGTCCTAAACAGAGAACTCCCAACAGAGGAATCTAAAATGGCTCAATGATACTTAAGGAAATGTTCAACATCCTTAGTCATCAGAAAAATGCAAATCAAAACAACTCTGAGATTCCATCTCACACCTGTAAGAATGGCCAAGTTCAAAAACACTGATGACAACTTATGCTGGAGAGGTTGTGGGGAAAAGGGAATATTTCTGCATTGCTGGTGGGAATGCAAGCTGGTACAGCCCCTTTGGATGACAGTGTGGCGTTTTCTCAGAAAATTAGTAAACAACCTTCCTCAAGACCCAGCAATATCACGTTTGGGTTTATATCCAAAGGATGCTCAATCGTGCCACAAGGACATGTGCTCAACTATGTTCACAGCAACTTTCTTTGTCATAACCAGAACCTGGAAACAACCTAAATTCCCCTTTACCGAAGAATGGATAAGAAAAATGTGGTACATTTACATAATGAAGCACTACGCAGAATAAAAAAAATAATAACATCTTGAATTTTTCAGGAAAATGGATGGAGCTAGAAAACATTATTTTGAGTGAGGTAACCCAGACACAGAAAGACAATTATCACATGTACTCACTTATAGGTGGTTTTAAACATAAAACAAAGAGAACCAGCCTACAAACCACAATCCCAGAGTACTTAGACAACAATGAGGACACCAAGAGAGACTTACATAGACCTAATCTACATGGAAAGCAGAAAAAGACAAGATATCCTGAGTAAATTGGGAGAATAGGGACCCTAGGGGAGGATTGAAGGGGAGGCGTAGAAGCAGAGAGGGGAGTAGAGAGAAATGTAGGGCTCAATAAAAATCAATAAAAAGATTAAGTTAATGTAAAAACACACATAGGCAGCTATTAATCAGACCACTTTGCCTTTATTTTCCCATTCCATCTAAAGAGAAAATTTAAAGGCATTTACTTGAAGAAAATCCTCTGAATTCATAAGTCACATATATTAGTTATTAATAAAACACTTGTTAAAAAAAGACAATGAAACTGCAGACTTAGATAGATTGTCCATTATCATGTCATAGAAATGATATAATGATAGAAATGATCTGTGTAGATTATTATAAAGTAAAGTATTAGTAACTTGCAGCAGTGAGGTTAATTGTGAAGCTAAAACCTAGAAATTGAATACGAAAATTAATACCCAATGTTTCAAATGGTCTTTAATTCATGTCATTTTGTTGTTTCACTTTAAAATCTACATAAGAAGTCCAGTGTTATGAAGACTAATGTAATACTTTTTTGCCGTATACCTAGCCCTCTGCTCTAACAGTAAAACTAATAAGAATACAGTTTTAATATTTATGATATATTTTTATAGTGTTCTGAGTTGACTAGTTGCTAATGAACTATTTACTGTATTATTTATATTTGTGATTAGTGCTTTTATTAAGCACTAGTAATGTAATAGAGTGTACTTGACCATCCTTAAAATTAATTTACTTACAAAAGCAGCACATAATTTTTTGAGCTCTTCGTTATTTTCATCACCTATTTCTTGGCTGTCACTCCACCTTGTGACTATAGGACCCTTGATAACAGTTGCTATGCTATATATAGTGAAGCATGGACAGAAGCAATTTGGTACTGCAGCTGACTCTAGACTCGGCACAATTCTGGCATCTAATGGCTGACTATGTATTCATGCTGGTAACCAGAATGAGAGCAGATTTGAGGGAATAGTTAGCATTAATCTCTGCATATGATTAAAAGGGAATAGATTGTATGAGGTTATACTTTTAGATGCTGATAATCTGTATTCTATAGACATCCCAAGTCATGTCATCTAGGGATGCTGCCTATCTAATTTGTTTTCAGTGTGAAACCTTCGAAGAAACTTGATTACATAGTCAAAGCTACCTAAAGGTATCCACTGATTGCACTAAAACTGACAGGCCTTTAATCTGGAACTTTCAAAATTCTTTCCCCTTCTTTACTCAGAGTTCTAATCTATATTCTTCAAGGTTTTGAATGGCACTTGCTCATCTGAAGAGCTTTGGATAATAGCAAGCTACTGGATTACTATTCAAGGTAACATAATGATACTGTTGAGACTTTTTGTGCTGTTCAAATTCGCCCCTCTCACAATGGGGGTGAGAATGAAACAACTGAGATACACAGCATCTCCTGATGGTGCAGCTCAAGAGGTCTGTGCTACATGAATAACCAGAGTAAGGAAGAAGCTTGCTGGAGATCTAGCGATCATGTGGAAGTTACTTTGTAGGTTCCTTTGCTCATCTCAGTGTTATATTCAGAGACTGGGGAAGGGATTTTAGATGTGTATCCATTTAAATTTCTATAGAGATGACCTTAACTCTTGATACTAAGAAAATGAGAGAGGGTAATTTCCTTTGAGAGTTTGTGGCCTGGTCATTCTTCAGTATCCTGTGGTAGAGGACCAACAGATGAGAAAATAAATAAGATAGAAAAGTTGGGGGTTTTCTAGGAACCTGCTTCTACAAAGTCAGCTAGGGTTCCTGGATTGGGGGGTCATTAAGGCCAAGGAAATGTCAGATGAAAGGAACAGAGATAGAAAATACAGGGTAGAATTGGAATATCTGTTTGGTCATATCAAAACAGCCAAATGGCCCAGAGTTTATTTCAGAACTTGCTTTTATACAAAAGCCAAATAAAGCTTAGCACAGGTGGTCAGTTCGTATCTTATGGTTAGAGGACCATTTCTGTCCTTGAGTGAGCAATCTCCTAACTAACATGTGCTTGCTGCTCAGGTGCAGCCTTGCTTTCTTTTTTTTTCTTAAGTTTCTTTCTTTTTTTAAAATTTTTTTCAAAGTTTATTAAATTATAAATGTTTCCATTTCCGCCCCTCCTTCCAACACCCTCCCATTCCCCCCACTCCCTCTTCTCCTCCCTCTCCATCCCTAAGGGCAGTCAGGGTTTCCTACCCTGTGGGAAGTTCAAGTTCCTCCCCTCTCCCTCCTGGTCCAGGAAGGTGAGTATCCAAACGGACTGGATCCCAAAAATCCAGTATATGCAGAGGAAACAAGTCCCAGTGTCATTGTCAATGGCTTTTCAGAAAGACTCCAGGCCAGCCACATTCAGAGAATCCGGCCACATTCAGAGAATCTGGTTGGATCATGTGCTTGTTCAGTTCCAGTCCAACTACAGCCTTACTTTCTATCTTGATGTTCCTGAGGTTTATCTAGTAGAAGTATACTTTCTACTAGATAGAGTGTTCATTTCTCATGGGTTAAATCAGAAGACTCTCAAAGCCTTCAAGGTTATTGACAAAACAGAACAAGCAAGCTTAAACTCAAATGATGTCTTTAAGTCAGAAATGACTCCAGATGGAAACTGAGTCACACATTGGCTCCACCAAACAGACCTCCGGATTCTATCCTATATTTTCTATCTCTATTCCTTTCATCTGACATTTCCTTGCCTTGATGACCCCACAATCCAGAGGTCAGAAGGTCTTCTATAAACTGATTTACTGACTGGTGGTGACACATGCCTTTAATTCCAGTACCCAGGAGACAGAGGCAGGTGGATCCCTAAGTCCGAGGTCAGCCTGGTTTACAGAACAAATTTTAGGATAGCCAGGGCTACACAGAGAAACAATTTCTTGAAAAACAGTAGTAGTAGCAGCAGTAACGACAATAACAACAAAGCACAGCATTTTATATACAAATTTACATGGGAAAATGGAAGAGAGTCAGCAGAAAGCCATTGTATGATGAGATGAGTCAGCAGGAAACTAATCAAGCAATCTTGGATGAGGGACACAGGAGAGAGCACACAGGCTGTGGAACTGATAACCTAGTCTCTTCAAGGTGGAAAAACCAAGTCCCTTTGAGTTCCTGGCTCCAGCCTCAGCCCAGGCCTTGCCAAGACTGCCTCTAGGCAAAGACACAGAGCGAAGTTCCCTTTGTCCTTCCAACAGGCCCTCTGAGAAAGCCTTGCATTAGCCTGACTCTAAGTAAGATTTCACTTGTTGTGCTGAGAGATTTTAACAGATGACCTATGGAGAAGATAGACTCAAAAGTTATGTAGGTTCAAGAATCATCAGCTCCCAGAAGATACTATATACATGCAGGATTATGCTTATCTTTTGAGGAAAGTCTGTGATATTCCATTTTGATTGGTCTTCAAACTGACAGGAATTTAGAGAACATTTTTCTAAATTGCTAACTCTTAAGGTATGGCAACCCTTAATGCCGATGCATCCCTAATTTTGTTTTATTTGGGTGATTGCACAGAACTTTCTTACTGTGCAGGTTTTTAAAGGATGAATAACCCTCAGAGCTTCAGCAGAGCATTGCATTGTATATACTATAGGAGATATTGTTCTGCTACAAAAAGATTCATCATTTTAGAAATGCCACTGGACACCTCTGGGATTCTGATTAGAAAATACATAATCTTTGAGGTCCAATTTTTTTCTACAAGTATTACTTATATTAAGTAGAAAAATCAGTCCTTGAATAGAGAACTTGGGAGTCACTCATGATTTGAATACAACTTTCTCCCCTGTGTATGCCTAGAATCATAAAGTGTTACACTGAAGGACTATTTACATAATCACAACATCACTGATTCTGAAAATAGTACTATGCCTTCCCACTGAGAGAAAAGATTTGTTATTCCTATCATACATTAGATGAAGCAAGAAAGAAATAGAAGAAACCCGAAGTCTTAACCTGCAGTAAGCAATCTGTAGAAGTGCTGTCTGGAATCTGGCTCCTGCTGCGACTCTAATGTCCAATTTCTCAGACAGAGGATTTACACATGAGGGATGATAATGTTTGGGAAGGAAATTAACATATCCATAGATAGAACAAATGCAGAGTACCTCAAATTAACTACAGAGCAATTACTATGACACTGTGCACTGTACAATAGTCCATTAAGCAATATTAGATCACCACTTTCCTCTGTTTCTGGCTTATTATTGGGGACAAAACTAAATTTAAGCAGCATTTTCTGTCGCATTGAGATCATCAAGTCTGCCTGGGGTTCTGAAATTAATTTAGAAGAACAAACATATTACCATATTCACATATGTACATATCTATATAGACACTAATGAAAGCACACATATAGAGATGCACACACATATTTACACACTTCTGCAGGTGCGTACACACATATGTCCACACATATGTCCACATATATATCTACACATTCAAATATACAAACATATGCATGCACAAACATACACAGTTAAACCACATATAAGCACACATGTGTACACATGCATATTCATACATGCATCATGAATGTGTGCATGCACACACATGCACACATTTATATACATGTACATATGCACGCACATTCACACACACATTCATGCAGCATTTCAATTTTTAATGTATATCTTTAATTGTAATTTTTCAATTATAAAATACAGTGCACTATTTTATAACATAATAACACATAATTATTAATTTTAGAAATGCATTAAAAGGCATTTATTCAGATGTTCAATTTAATAATGTAAATTTAAAATATACAAATGCATACTTTAACATATGATTATATTATATTTCCAAATATTGTTTTTATCACTTCTACACAAACACACACACACACACACACACACACACACTCCTAGATATGTAACTAACTGCAACCTACTCAGTCTTTATAATGTTACTTGTAAGTATATGTTTTCAGGAGGACTGGTCATTTGCTACTGAATAATCAATTAGTGTTCTATTCCCTGGAAATGTCTCTTTGCAACAGATGGAGATTATTATAGAAAACCACAACTGATAAAAATATAGAGTTGTGGAGCCCAGCTCCAATGATATGTCCACAACACGACTCTGAAACCCAGTTCCAAATGATACAATTACAACACAACATAACTCTTGTATCTAGATCTTAGGCTCTTTGTAGGAGAGGGGTGAGAAAGAATGTAAGAATCAAAGGAGAAGGCATTTTGCTAGGAGATGGTATTCCTAGAAATGTCAAGTGGTACATCTATGACAGCTCACCAGCATGGCTGCCCAAACATGATCGGAACAAGGCTGCCATCAACAGCCCTGCTAGTGTGGAAGGAGGAAAGCTTCCAAGGCTTAAGCCCTAGACAGTGAACTGTAGACAACTAAGAAGTGATGAGAGCTGGAGAAATAGTTTTTCCTTATTTGCTTTTTAATGAGACAGGGCTCACTCACCTTATTCTGTAACCCAGGCATGCCTAGGATTCACTGTGTCACCTGTGTTGGTCTCAAATTTATAGAGATTGTTCTATTTCAACCTTGTGAGTGTTGCAGTTATAAGCACGTGCCATCATGTGAGGTTTTATATTGTATAATTTTCTTTAAAATCATAGAGAAATATTTTCAAATAAGTGGATGTTATACCATAAAATTCTTTACTATAATACTGCATACAGATCTTCCTGGACACTATTTAATTATATTTGAAAATATTGCATGGAAATCAAGCTTGTAACTTTTCACTAGAAGGGAAGCAATATCATTGGAATAATATGAGAAGAAGATACTTAAGCTTAAACTAATCATATACTCTCAAGTATTCTATTCCTATGTCTAGAATGCAATTAGAGTTTTAAGATAACTATCTCTCATCTATTTAGCATCCCTTTTCCACTACCATAGGATATATTTTGAGTCATGAATATGATACAGTTTGTGGCCTGGAAAATATTAAATCTAATGGCATTTATGGAGAAACTGCTGTAGGTTCTGGGACAAAGCCAGGGAGTGGAAGAACAAATGGCACATCTTTCCATCCTCGCTTAACTGAATATGCGGCTTAGATCTGAGTTGAGATTTCAGTGACGAGATGACATGGTTAAGGAAATGTGTACAAAAGCTGAGAATCAGAGATGAGACTGACTGTGACCACTTCGAACAATTTCAAGTTATTTGCTGGGACACTGCATGTGCGTAGAAGCTCATTGCATAACACAGTGATCGATAGTATCATAAAGAGTCCTGGAGCAGGTATCAATATTTGATTATGCAGTATATGTATGAGCATGTATTACATAAATAGGCATACTATATACATATACACAGATATGTATAACTCTATCTGTGTAAATAGATGCATATACTCATGTATTTTGTACACACATAAACACATGTTGATAAACAAGGGTTTGGTATATTTACTTATTTCTGTTTGGCCAGTATGTAATTTTGAATTTGGTATGTATTTGGTATGTAGTAGCAGTTAAAAATTATTTATTTAAGGGAAGACAACAATAGAAAGAAGAAAAATATGGTTACCATCATAGAGATAACTACAAAAATAAAATAATATTGGGTATTTCAGTGCCATTTTAGAAAGCATAGATCTCTTTGAGGTCATAATCAAAGTAAGATCAAAGTATTAGTACGAACATAAATGAGTTCTAAGTCCTGCTAACTCTTTGTTTAGGTGCATCCACATCCTCTATCTTTTACGTCATCTGAGTTGTCTTTATATTTTTAATGACTTATCAGTTTTCTTCTTTGATTTCAAAAGTTCCTATCTCTGTTATAGAAAAGCAGACCTCTAACTGTGACATCCCTCATGAGAAGTAAGGAGAAGCAGAAGTGTTCCTATTCCCCTAGGAAACCTATAAAAGAGAACGTCATTGTAAGCTGGAAAAAATTTCCTCCATGGTTAATGTTCTTAACCTTTCTTTAATACAGACATTGGTCAATGAAAGGAATGTGGACTTTGAAAATATGAGAGGCGCACCTCAAAGACTTTGTGTTTTCTGGTACTATTGTCAGAATTACAGGATGTTATGAAACTTCAGTGCTGAATTTCCTAAGAATTGTCCTTTAATATTATAATAATTTAATAACATAATATTATAATACAATATGCAACTAACTTTTTAAAGTATGATATTGTGTAACCAGGATTTAAATAGGCTTGTTGAAAACATGTCTTCATAATTTTACTTGACAATGTTCTTTGCAGACCACTGGTACTCATTATAAAAAACTACTTAAACAAAATTAATCTCTGAATAAGTGATGCATTTCTCAAAATTACCTAGTTAGATGCTTTCCAGGGCTTTTTGATAACCTCATGGTGTTCAGGAATAATTGTGTTTGATCTTTTCTCCTTTCTCTGTGATTGTTGTTCGAAAAATGGTGGAAATCAAGGAGAACAAAGTGTCATGGAATTGAAAACAAAGTTAAGACCTCATTTTTTACGACCTGAGCTATTTACTTTTATCCTCCCTAAAAATACTCACAACAACATTCTCTCAACAAATCAGCATAGTTATTTTAAAATATCATGTGCTATATTTGATTTCAAAATACATTATGATTGTTTGAACACATGGCAAAATAAATCTGTGGTGGGGGTAGAAAATCTGACACTCATTTTTGGCTTGACAATGTTCTTTTCAGACCACTGTTACCCATTATAAAAAACAAAACAAAATAAAACTGCTTAAACAAAATTAATCTCTAAATAAATGAATATGATTAATGCAGTTCTCAAAATTTTCTTGTTATATGTTTTCCAGGCCTTTTTTTTTTTTGGGTAACTTCATGATTTTCAGTAATAATACAGAGAAGTCTATCAGTAACCTCATATCTTGGAAATATAACTTTAACTACAAAATGGTATATAAGACTCTTTCAAGCTTTAAATATTTTGACCCAAACATAGTACAGTAACCAATGAATTCCTTTTGCTTTGCAATTTGATTCTTGGTCAGGGGAACACAGGTTTAGGGAAACCCACACTCAAATGACTCTATTCTAAACTTTATGGTGGTTAAACCAAGAACAGAACCTGCTTGTAATGCATTTTCATGCTCATTTCAAATACACACAGCAGAGTCAGTCCACGGATTGCATCCCCAGAAAGAATTTGAGACGAATGGTAAGACTTAAAAAGTGAACTGTTGTAAAGAGGCATCAGGTAGTAGGGCATGCTGAGAGGAAAATGAAGTAAGTATGTTTCAGGCTGTGGCTTTTGGGTGACTATCACAGTGGAACACTGATTATTGTGTTCTAACATATTTCTAGAGCCAAACTACATGAATATATTCAGTTCACGCAGCCTAAAGGTAGACAGTTTGACTTCAGAGGAATAAATTGCCAGCTATGGGGCAGGATTCTCTACTACAGCAGTAAGCCTTTTCTTTGTATTTTTTTGCAAATGATGATAACTCATCATTCTCTTCTTATTTATAATTATGGGTGGATATGAAAATTCATATCCCCAGATATGTGAATTCTCTAGCAAAATTTTTTTTTGAATTTTTCATGAGTCAAACAGTATGATGGAGATTCTAAGACCAGAAGCCTAGTTCAAGGAGAATTGCATTGTAGATAAAGACGAGAAAACAACACTTTTATGTGGCAAAGTTGTGGCAGCAAGGTAGGTATGTGCACATGCCCAGATAAAATTAAGCAACTAGTCAAACCTTTATTTTCAATTAAAACTTAAAATTTCAATTCTGAATTTCAGCAAGTTAAAAATCGTTTTTTCTATTGTGCATATTACCATTTTGGTTACATATAAGTATTAGTTGTGTTTATGTGAAGCAGTTTGACTAAAACATGGCTCCTAAAGAATCTGCAAGCATAAGTATTAAAACAGAACAAAATTTCTTTTACAGGGACCTCAATTAAATTTCATTATTAAGCAGGCTACGGCAGGAGTCCATTAAAGATTTAGTTACCTTCTGTGGTGAACATTAAGAAGTTATTACTCAAATTCTATTTAAAGTGTTAAAATGAATTAAAATGTATAAGAAAGGGCATTACATATCATGAGCTGATTTCAGTGAAAAATTGTTTAAGCATCTCTGAG
This sequence comes from Myodes glareolus, assembly GCF_982192425.1. Taxonomy (NCBI): domain Eukaryota; kingdom Metazoa; phylum Chordata; class Mammalia; order Rodentia; family Cricetidae; genus Myodes; species Myodes glareolus. The sequence goes on from NC_142038.1 coordinate 56,220,007, forward strand.
GTTTCAGTTTCATGCTCAATAATTCAGAGTGAGGATATGTTGGTTCATAATTTGCACCCATCCTCTCTCAGCAGAATGATGTGTGATGGGGAACCAGCCTTCATTTGTCATTCTATATCTAAAACTGTTTAAAATTCATCAGTCATCAGTGAGAAGGTGGCTCCGAGTTCATCCTGGACTCAGTTCACTGCCCACTGCATTCTCTGTTCCCAACACACCTCATACTGCATCATGTAGCCTCATCCTGTTCTGCCACCATTGAAAAGGTTAGAGAAGTTAGTTTTCTTACATTATCTTTGAATGCTTCTCTCCCCCATTCCTGCCTAAAAGCGAGCTGGGGAGCTCGGGCTCTGTACTTTGAATTTTATTTCTGTAAAAAGAAAAATTGCTATGCTGAGCTTCTTATCTCTGCTTTCATCATCCCAAATATTATGTTTGTCCAACGGAATGGCAGCACTTAATGGGATTTTTGACATTTTTAAATTAAAACATCAGCTGGGACAGATTAGGAAAAGATCAAAACAATGGAAAATTTCTGTAAGTTTAAGGTAACTGCAAAAAAGCCATGTTGAAGAAATCGGAACATACTATGTAGGATGAATGTATTCTTTGACTCATTTCTGTTTCTTATTATTAATTTGTCTCACACATCCATCTACTAATAGGGTTAGAATTTCTCTACTTACTGCATCAGCCATAACATAACCTTAAGGATATTAATTCATAGAAAATGCTTTAAATCTACTTTCTTTGATGACAGAAGTCTCTGAGTAGTCTTTCGAACCAACAGCAGATAAATAAAGTATTAAGCAGATTAATAAGTATAATTCCATAATAAGGTAAACCACACTGAATACAATGGACAGATTAGCACCCAGTAATACTCCAAAGGCTTCTGTGGGACTCCTAACAGTGGGAGTAGGTGTGTCTCTGACTGCTTTACCTGCTCTTAGAACTCTTTTCTTCCTGTTAGGTTGCCTTATGCAGGCTCGATATGATGTCTTTTTCCTTGTCTTATTTTATTTTGTTTTTTTTTTCTTTTGGTCCTGTTTGGCTATCAGCTCTTAGAGGCCTACCCCTTTCCTGAAGAAGAACAGAGTGGGAATGGATCTGGGGGAGAAAGAATGTGAAAGCAGGAGCTGGGAGAAGCGGAGGGAGGAAAACTGTAATCAGGATATTGTATGAGAGAGAATCTATTTTCAGTAATAAAAAGTCTCCGTGACTTTTACTTGGGAAAACATTGTTCCAACTCTCAGTCACATAAAGTGGTGCTCAGGACTGGGGAGTAGATAAGACAGAGTAGAAATTCCCTTGTTCTAACAATGTCTGTGATTCCTGAGTTGTGATTCATGGAAGGCACATACCCAAGAAACAGGGATAATCTTTACAGAGATAAGGGATCAGACTGAGTTGTTTAACTTAATAATCAAGGGCTTTTATTTGTGAACACTGTTTTCAGTGAACATTATGATATAAACAAGTAAAAATACACAAAATTAATATAGAAATGAAAATAACAGTGGATTTTTTTCTAATTTAATTCCACACTTGAGGAAGGATTCATGTCTCATGAATCTCCTTAGAAAATTAGATTATTTTTATTCATTTTTCCATTAAAAAATTTCCACTTCCTCCCATCATCCCATTTCCCTCCTGCTCCCCCACTCACCTTCCTCCCTCTCACTCCAGTCTTAAGAGAGGTCAGGGTACCCTGACCTGTGGGAAGTCCAAGGCCTCCCCTCTACATCCAGGCCTAGGAAAGTGTGCATCCAAGCAGACTAGGGACCCAAAAAGCCAGTACATACAGTAGAAACAAGTCCCAGTGCCTGTATCAATGGCTTCTCAGTCAGCCCCCACTGTCAGCCACATTCAGAGATTCTGGTTTGATTACATGCGCATTCAGTCCCAGTTCAGATGGATTTGGTGAGCTCCCATTAGAACAGGCACACTGTCTCAGTGGGTGGACCAACCCCTCGCAGTCCTACTTCCTTGCTCATCTACTCCCTCCTTCTGTTCTTCAACTGGACCTTGGGAGCTCAGTCGAGAGCTCTGATGTGGGTCTCTATCTCTATCTCCATCCATTGCCGGACCATCTATGGTGATACTTGAGATACTCATCAGTATGACTACAGGACAAGGCCAGTTCAGGCACCCTTTCCTCTGATGCCCAAGGACCTAGCTGGGGACATTCCCGTGGACACCTGGGATCCCCTCTAGAGCCAACCCTAAAATGGCTCCCTTAATTAAGATATCTTCTTCCCTGCTCCTATATCTGCCCTTCTTCCATCTCAACCCTCCCACTCTCCTAAGCTCTCCCCAGTCCTTCCCTTCTCCCTTCCCTCTCCCCTTCCTTCATCGTACTTCACTCCCACCTCAATGCTCCCAACTTTTGCCCTGCGATCTTGTCTGCTTCCAATTTCCAGGAGGATCTATATAGTTTTTCTTTGAGTTCAACTTATTGTTTTGTTTCTCAAGGCTTGTGAGCTATAGACTCAGTATCCTTTGTTTATACCTAGAGTCCACTAATGAGTGAGTACATACGATATTCATCTTTTGGGGTCTAGGTTATCTCACTCAGGATAATGTTTTCTATTTCCATCCATTTTCATGAAAAATTCAAGATGTCATTGTTTTTTTTTTTTCCTGCTGAGTAGTACTCTAATAAATATATGTTCCACTCTTTATCCATTCTTCTATTGAGGGGCATCTAGGTTGTTTCCAGGTTCTGGCAATTACAAATAATGCGGCTATGAACATAGTTGAACAAATCTTTTGCAGTATGATTGGGCATCTCTTGGGTATATTCCCAAGAGTGGTATTGTTAGATCTTGAGGCAGGTTGACTTCCAGTCTCCTGAGAAACTGCCACACTGATTTCCAAAGTGGTTGTACAAGTTTTCATTCCCACCAGCAATGGATGAGTGTTCCCCTTACTCCACATCCTCTTCAGCATAGGCTATCATTGGTGTTTTTGATTTTAGTCATTCTGACAGGTGTAAGATGGTATCTCAAAGTTGTTTTGATTTGCATTTCCCTGATCATTAAGTAGGGTGAACATAATCTTAAGTGTCTTTTGGCCATTTGAAGTTCATCTGTTGAGAATTCTCTTTTCAGTTCAGTACCCCATATTTTAATTGGATTAATTAGAATTTTCACGTCCAGTTTCTTGAGTTCTTTATACATTTGGAGATCAGACCTTTGTCTGATATGGGATTGGTAAAGATTTTCTTCCATTCAGTAGGTTGCCTTTTTGTTTTAATGAAAGTGTCCTTTGCATTACAGAAGCTTCTCAGTTTCAGGAGGTCCCAGTTATTCACTGTTGCTCTTGTTGTCTGTGCTACTGGGGTTATACATAGGAGGTGGTCTCCTGTGCTCGTGTGTTGCAGTCTACTTCCCACTTTCTCTTCTATCACGTTGAGTGTGGTCGTATTGATATTGAGATCTTTAATCCATTTGGATTTGAGTTTTGTGCGTGGTAATAGATATGGATCTAGTTTCATTCTTCTACAGGTTGACATCCAGTTATGGCAGCACCATTTGTTGAAGATGCTTTCCTTCTTCCATTGCATACTTTAGCTCCCTCGTAGAAAATCATGTGTTCATAGGTTTGTGGGTTAATATCTGGGTCTTCAATTCGATTCCATTGGTCAACATCTCTGTTTTTATGCCAATACCAAGCTGTTTTCATTACTGTAGCTCTGTAATAGAACTTGAAGTCATGAATGCTAATGCCTCCGGAAGTACTTTTATTGTATAAGATTGTTTTGGCTATCCTGGGTTTTTTGTTTTTCCATATAAAGTTGATTATTGTTCTCTCAAGGTCTGTGATGAATTTTGTTGGGATTTTGATGGAGATTGCATTGAATTTATAGATTGCCTTTGGTAGAATTGCCACTTTTATTATATTGATCCTACCAATCCAAGAGCATGGCGATCCTTCCATTTTCTGGTGTCCTCTTCAAATTTTTTCTTCAAAGACTTAAAGTTCTTGTCAAATAGATCTTTCATTTCCTTGCTTAGAGTTACCCCAGGATACTTTATGCTATTTGTGGCTATCGTAAAAGGTAAAGTTTCTCTTATTTCCCTCTCTGCTTCTTTATCCTTTGTGTATAGGAGGGCTACTGATTTTTTGGAATTGATCTTGTAACCTGCCACATCACTGAATGTATTTATCAGCTGTAGGAGTTCTTTGGTAGAGTTTTCAGGATCACTGATATACACTATCATATCATCTGCAAATAACGAAAGTTTGACTTCTTCCTTTCCAATTCGAATTCCCTTCATTATGTTGTCTTATTGCTATTGCTAGAACTTCAAGCACTAAGGAGGGGGAACATAACCTTAAGTGTCTTTTGGTCATTTGAAGTTGATCTGTTGTAAATTCTCTGTTCAGTTCAGTTCAGTACCCCATTTTTTAATTGGGTTAATTAGAGTTTTGGTGTCTAGTTTCTTGAGTTCTTTGTATATTTTGGAGATCAGACCTTTATCTAATGAGGGGTTGGTGAAGATTTTCTCCCAGTCCAAAGGTAGCCTTTTTGTCTTACTGACAGTGTCCTTTGCTTTACAGAAGCTTCTCAGTTTCGGTAGGTCCCATTTATTCATTGATTCTCTTATTGTCTGCACTCCTGGCGTTCTGCTTAGGAAGTGGTCTTCTGTGCCTATATCTTGTAGACTACTTCCCACTTTCTCTTCTATCAGGTTCAAAGTGGTCAGATTAATGTTGATGTCTTTAATCCATTTGAACCTGAGTTTTGTTCATGGTGATAGATATGGATCTATTTTCATTCTTCTACAGGTTGACATCCAGTTATGCCAGCACCATTTGTTGAAGACGCTTTCCTTCTTCCATTGTATACCTTTAGCTCCCTTGTCGAAAATCAGGTGTTCATAAGTTTGTGGGTCAATGTCAATACCCGGGTCTTCTATTCGATTCCATAGGTCGACTTCTCTGTTCTTATGCCAATACCAAGCTGTTTTCAATACTGTTGCTCTGTAATAGAGTTTGAAGTCAGGGATGGTAATGTCTCCAGAAGTTCCTTTATTGTATAAGATTGTTTTGGCTATCCTGGGTTTTTTGTTTTGCCATATAAACTTGATTATTGTTCTCTCAAAGTCTGTGAAGAAGTTTGATGGGATTTTGATGGGAATTGCATTGAATCTATAGATTGTTTTCGGTAGAATTGCCATTTTTACTATGTTGATTCTCCCAATCCAAGAGCAGGGGAGGTCTTTCCATTTTCTGGTATCCTCCACAATTTCTTTCTTCAAGAACTTAAAGTTCTTGTCAAATAGGTCTTTCACTTCCTTGGTTAGAGTAACCCCAAGATATTTTATGCTATTTGTGGCTATCATGAAAGGTGATGTTTCTCTGATTTCCCTCTCTGCTTCTTTATCCTTTGTGTATAGGAGGGCAACCGATTTTTTGGAGTTGATCTTGGATCCTGTCACATTACTAAAGGTGTTTATCAACTTTAGGAGTTCTTTGGTAGAGTTCTTGGGGTCGCTTATGTACACTATCATATCGTCTGCAAATAACGAAAGTTTAACTTCATCCTTTCCAATTCGAATCCCCTTGATCCCCTTATGTTGTCTTATTGCTATTGCTAGAACTTCAAGCACTATATTGAAGAGGTATAGAGAGAGTGGACAGCCTTGTCTTGTTCCTGATTTTAGTGGAAATGCTTTGAGTTTCTCTCCGTTCACTTTGATATTAGCTGTCGGCTTGCTATATATTGCTTTTATTATATTTAGGTATGATCCTCGTATACCCAATCTCTCCAACACCTTTATCATAAAGGGGTGTTAAATTTTGTCAAATGCCTTTTCAGCATCCAATGAAATGATCATATGGTTTTTTTCTTTCAGTTTATTTATATGATGGATTACATTGATAGATATGCGTATGATGAACCAGCCCTGCATCTCTGGGATGAAGCCCACTTGATCATAATGGATAATTTTTCTAATGTGTTCTTGGATTCAGTTTGCCAGTATTATATTGAGTATTTTTGTGTCAATGTTCATGAGTGAGATTGGTCTGTAATTCTCTTTCTTGGTTGTGTCTTTGTGTGCTTTTGGTATCAGGGTAACTGTAGCTTCATAAAAAGAGTTTTTCAATGACTTTTCTGTTTCTATTATGTGAAACACCTTAAGGAGTATAGGTATCAGCTCTTCTTGGAAGTTCTGGTAGGATTCTGCATTAAAACCATCTGGTCCTGGGCTTTTTTGGTTGGGAGTTTTTTTTATGACAGCTTCTATTTCCTTGTGACTTATAAGTCTATTTAAATTGTTCACCTGGTCTTGTTTTAATTTTGGTATGTGGTACTTATCTAAAAAAATGTCCATTTTTTTTAACATTTTCCTACTTTGTGGCATACAGGCTTTTGTAGTAAGATCTAATGATTCTCTGAATTTCCTCTGTGTCTGTGGTTATGTCCCCTTTTCATTTCTGATCTTATTAATTTGCATGTTCTCTCTCTGCCGTTTGATTAGTTTGGATAGGGGTTTGTCAATTTTGTTGATTTTCTCAAAGAACCAGCTCTTTGTTTCATTGATTCTTTGGATGGTTTTCTGTGTTTCTATTTTGTTGATTTCAGGCCTCAGTTTGATTATTTCCAGTCTTCTACTCCTCCTGGGTAAGTCTGTTTCTTTTTGTTTTTATTTTTTTTAGCTTTCAGGTGTGCCATTAAGTCTCTAATGTGAGCTTTCTCTCTCTCTTTTTTTTTTAATGTGGGCACTTAGTGCTAAGAACTCTCTTCCTAGCACTGCTTTTATAGTGTCCCATAGGTTTGGGCATGCTGTGTCTTTATTTTCATTGAATTCAAGGAAGACTTTATTTTCTTTCTCTATTTCTTCCTTGACCTAGGGGTGGTTCAGTAGTTGACTGTTCAGTTTCCATGAGTTTGTAGGCTTTCTTGGGGTAGAATTGTTATTAAATTCTAACTTTATTCCATGGTGATCTGATAAGACACAGGTGGTTACTAAAATTTTTTTGTATCTGTGGATGTTTGCTTTGTTACCGAGTATGTGATCAATTTTTGAGAAGGTTCCATGACATGCTGAGAAGAAGGTATATTCTTTTCTGTTTGGGTGGAATGTTCTATAGATGTCTGTTAAGTCCATTTGATTCATTATATCTGTTAGTTCTCTTATTTCTCTGTTAGGTTTCTGTCTGGTTGACCTGTCCATCGGTGAGAGAGGAGTGTTAAAATCTCCTACTATTAGTGTTTTGGATTTGATGTGTACTTTGAGTTCTAGTAATGTTTCTTTTACATATGTGGGTGCTTTTATATTAGGGGCATAGATAGTCAGGATTGAGACTTCATCCTAATTAATTGTTCCTGTTATGATTATAAAGTGTCCTTCTCTATCTCTTCTGATTGATTTTAGTTTGAAATCAATTTTATTAGATATTAGTATAATACACCTGCTTGTTTCTTAGGTCCATTAGATTGGAAAACCTTTCCCCAACCCTTTACTCTGAGGTAGTGTCTGTCTTTGAGGTTGAGGTGTGTTTCTTCTAAACAGTAGAATGTTGGATCCTGTTTTCATATCTATTCTCTTAACCTGTAGTGGGGGAGTTGCCCTGCTGAATGGCCAGGAGTGTTTACGGAATTGGAGGGGGCCTGTACTCCTTTCTCGGAGTAGCCGGCTGGCTAGGTGGGCACACTTTTACTCCTTTGGATGGATCTCCTCACTTCAGGAGTAGGTCCTCTTGCTGGGCCAGGACCTCGCAGACAAAAGGGCAGGATTGGCAGGTGCAGGGTCGTGTGGCACAAAGAAACCCCAGCAGTAGACTGTTCACTGGGTCCCCAGACCCTCAGCCCTAAAGCAGGCTGAGTTGGGGGATTCTAGGACCCCGCAGATGGAAAGGGGTGCTTGGGGGCAAGCTGGGATGGGATAAATAGAGAAAACCAGTAGCCAGGGAGAAACCCTGCTGAATGGCCAGAAAGTTTAGGGAATTGGAGGGTGCCTGTACTCCGTTCCTGCAGCGTCCAGCTGGCCACATGGGCACACACCCCTCTGGATGAGTTTCCTGGTACAAGGTGATTATTTAAAAATAGAAATATTTTATCTTTTAATTTAGGTGTATTGTAGAGATGTAAATGGTATTGATTTATGTGAATTTAGTCACTTAATACACAGCACGGTTATGCATACTTTTTGCATAAGTTGGCATGAGGAACTATTGAAATACAAGCATTCTGTTAACAGATTTGGAGATCTCATGGAATAGGAAAGTTTATTCAAGGCTGGGTTCAAAGATGATAATCCAATCACTGAGTCCATTCAACTGTTGTAGGGTGGTTTTTCTCCCCCATAGGCAATGCTTTATAGTACTTAGTATTGAGTTGAGTAGTCACTGACCCACCATCATCTGAGAAATTAGGAATTAAATAACAAATAGAAGACAGAATAAACTAATTCTAAAAATAAAATTAAGATTGAATCTAAAAGTAAACCTTTCCTGTCAAATATTTGGGCTCCATCTAGAAGAGAATTCACCAGCTAGAGCTTAAAACAATGTAAGCAGTGTTTGGGAAGATGTGAGAATCCCATGATGGATAGGACTAGATTATCACCCATTGCAAATGTTTTACTATAAACATGCTAAATTAAGATAGACAATGGTAAAATAGTCCTTACAATTCCTGTGTATGATAAATCTGCAATGTAATTTCTAATTGAATACAATAAAAATTAATTTATGAACTCCTTATGTATACTAACCCTTATATCACTGCTACTATCCTGCAAATTTTGTTTTGATACTAATATATATGGACTTATTTCTTCATGAATATCACATGTATTCTATATGCATATAGTTAGGTGTTATTCAGTGGTATTTATAGATTCAATAAAGAGCATCCATATTGCCTAACTGTCTCTGTAACATAAAAGAAATGCTGATTAGATGATATTTCCATAAAAGGATAAGATTAAAACCAGCACTTTTCATATTTCCACTTGCCACTTGTAAGACCATCATCAGCTTCTGTTACATCATTAGGGCAGCCTCACCTTGGGGTTCTACAGTAGAACCCTCCATTTTCACTTCTCTATAACCATTAGCATGTGATCTGTGATTTTTAACAATCCATTGAGTATGGAACTAAAACTTCTGTCAGTTATTAAAGATATGGCCAAGAGAAAAAGTCAGGAGCACACACTAAATCTAGATCAATTAAAATAATCCATTTCACCTGATTTTTAGGGTAGGAGACTCATGAACTAAGTGAGTCAATGTTTTTAAGGATATATATATATATATATATATATATATATATATATATATATATATATATATATACTCTACTATGTTGATGTTGGAGGTAAGGAGATTATGCAGTACAAATTGATAATAAAGATTTTTATCAATCTCCCAAACTTTCAGTCTGATTTTCACTTACCTAGTAGGGAACATGTCCTTTAGTGGTGCTGAGGGTATACTCAATACTGCCTATAGTGGAATTCTTGTGGGATTGTACAAACTTCCAAAACTTCAGCACCAATGTCAGAAACTCTGCCTTAACTGATGCAACATTTCAAAGATATAAGGACTCCCCAGAGAACTCTAGTTTGCAGGTTCTATGGCTAACCATGGACACGGCCTTGATCTTTTTACCTTCTTTGGTCAGTGTCTCATAGAATAAGTATCTAGCACAAAAATGCATTATGTTAATTTTGGTTCTCAAAGTGAGACATTTTAGGAATGCAGATTGAAAAATTTTAATCTGAAAATATATCATCACATCAGTATTCAAACAATTTTGGACTTTGGGTTTTATGGGTATTCAAATGGAAATTGTGTACAAATACTAAAAAAAAATTAAAAATTTTCTCAAATAAGAATAAATTCTGGCATTAAGCACTTTCGATAAGGATAATACAACTGTTCAGAATCGTCCAAGGCATATTGAATCAGAATTCTGTGTATGCTGTCATTTGTATGCACTGGGCCCGAAAACTCTGGAATTTCAGAGAATTTCCACAAAATTTCTTGTCTTTAGCTACATTTTAATTAATGTTCTAGTACTATCAAAATTTCCAGTACTAAAAATGGAAAAGAGTGGTGCAGCAGGAGACCAAAGAGCAGTCTACGGGAACCCTGGCTAGACCAAAGAGCAGCTTATGGGAAATTGTTGGTGGAGGTTGTTTGTTTGTTCCTGGTCACCTGGACCCAAAATAATCACACGGAAACTACATTAATTGCAATATTGTTTGGCCAATAGCCTAAGCATATTGCTAGCTAGTTCTTATATTTTAAATGAACCCATTTCCATTATTTTATATTTTACCATGAGGCTCGAGGCTTACCAGTAAGGTTCTGGCTGGCAGCTTGTGTCTTTCTCCTTCGGTGGCTACATGGTTTCTTTCTGAATCCACCTACTTTCTCTACATCTTTGTTTGGATTTTCTGCCTGGCTTTACTCTGTTAAGCCATTGGGTAAAAGTGGCTTCTTTATTAACCAATGGCAAGAAAAGATATTCACAGCATATAGAGGGGAATCCCATATCAGGAGCCCTGGCTAACAGTAGAAGTGAAAGAGGTTGTGGCTCAGATTTCTTAAAAACGAAATATAATTATCAAAACTTACTTGAGTTTTGAAGGTGTTAATTTAGGCAAGATGGTCTATACATATCTGCAGGACTCTGTAAGAAGAGTATCTCTGCTCTACAGTTACTGGATGCAGTGCTTATGTGATCTAAGCATTCTAGCCTGACCCTGCTGGTCATCACTCAGAAGAGTGATATCATTGAAAACTGTTTGAACATTGAAGGGTATCTGAGACTCATAGAAACCAAATCAACAAGGAAAAGTCATCCTCTAAGACTGGTTTGCTGGAATAAGCCCAAGAATGAACATGCTCATAGGTACATAACCTGTTATAATCAAGATTGATAGGTAAGAGGAATGTGACAGAAAGGAAGACCAGAATCAGGAGCATAAGAAAGGTGTTTAGAGTTGTCTGCACTTATTTAAATCCAAAAAGGAAAGGAAGAGAGCCCTTTAAACATATGGGCCAATTTATTATTCAATTGAGCAATAATGTCAAAAAGAAATATGCAAAATAAAGAAAATTCAGGGATCCCAGCAGCAAAGGGTATCATTTCTGTCATTTTGCTAATGTAAGATGAATCCTGACAATATTACCAATTCAATACCCTGTTTTCTAAAGAAGAAGAATAGCTATGTAATTCTCAATGTGAGAGATGGGGCAAGAGTTACATGGTTTGGACAGGAGTCAGGAGGATGTAGGGCTGATTATGTCCATTTGAAGAGAATGCAAATGACTTGACAAAGAATGTTTATCCCTTTCCTGTACTTAATTCATTAAGATCCCAAGTGCATGCTTCAGTCGCCGTGCCATGATGAGTTAGTTCCAGCCTCCCTTTAGAGGACCCCAGAATGTGGAGTATGTATGCAATACTCATCACTCTGTTCTTGATTAAAAAAAATAGCAGATAGAGTGGAATAACTACATGATAACTTTCACAGAGTGACATATGGATTTGTAATTTATGAAACTCTATTTTCCAATTATTCAGCAGAATAGTGTAGAAAATGATGAAATTGAGAAGTAATTTTGAAAATCTCATTATTGGTGTGAATTCTGCGATTGTTGATACCAGACCCAGCCTCTTCACTTTTTTTTTTTCTTTTCAAGTAGAAAGAAAATGGGCAAGGCAAGCAGCAGGCAGCTACAAATGATTGATAGGAAGCTCTTACTTAGTGTGTACTGGGTCAGGAAGTTATTGAAAGGGTTTTGTGACTTTGCTAAACAGTGTCACCCTTGTAGTGTTTCTGCATTTCTTTCAGCAGTCTGTCAGGTAATCTGAGAATACAATTCCTAGGTCCCAAGAACAGTGTTTAACAGTGTTTAATTTCATTTCAATTCTGTTTGTTCCTTTTCTTTGGGCCCAGAACCTGATTCAATTAGTTTAGATCAAGCTACCAATTTGTAGATATCAATCATTTAATCTGTTTTTTCCTCCAATTCATTTATGTTTATTTGGGACATATGTGATGTAATGTCATTGGAATTTGAGAAAGTTTTTTGTAGAATTTTCTGCAGAATTCACTGGTATTCTTTATATTCTGAGTTTTTCCCTGACCCCTGGATTCACTCATGTAATACTAGTGAGATCAGTCTCATAAGATGGAGATCAGTGAATTCCCTAGAGACTACATGAAAGAAAGTGGTGACTGTGGGGTCTGTTTCCTGACTTTCCCAAGTGCATCAGGTATGTATCTTATTGATGTGATCACATTTCTGAGAGAGAAATTTAAGGAAAGGTTTTATTTTGGCCTACATTGTGTGGCTAGACTCTATCAATGTGGGAAGGGAGAGACTGCAGCAGAGCATCTCACAGCTCCAGTGCTGGGGATAGAGGTTTCCTGATCATAGATTATTTTACAGAGGCTGAGGAGATTAAGGTTGGTGCTCATTAGGTGTTCTCCTCTTTCTTCTTTTATTTAATCTGGGCCCTCAGTTCACAGGGTGTTTGATTGATATTCCAGGTAGTCTTCTCTCCTTAGTTAAATCTGGACAGACAGACAGACACATGGACAAATAGGTGGAGAGACAGACAGGCAGACAAACAGACAAAAAGATTAACCTTAATTCATATGCTAAATAAGATTATAGGTTCCCAGCACCCACATGTATTATTCTCAAAACGACCTATCACCAGCTCCAGGGGATCTGAGGCCTTTTCTCATCTCCAAGGGCTGTTGTACACACAACACACATACATAGGCTCAGGAACACACACACACACACACACACACACACACACACACACACACACAAATGTATCAGACTTTCTTGGACTGCCAGCATCCAAATCATAACGCAGAGACTTATTATTAATTGTAAAATGTGGAGGCCCAAAAATGTGAGCCTATTTCTGCCTTGTCTGAAGATCAGAGAATTTTCGCTTGCTCAAAGTTGTTGACAACAAGTGTGGCTACATCCCCTGACTTAAGGTGTGGTTATTTCTTGGTATTTTGGACATTAAGATGGTCCATACAGCTAGATCCTCTCTACCCTGACTTAAGGTTAGAAAATTCAAGTATACTTCTGCTCCTTCGTTTGAATTAAGAGGTTTCACCCAGGGAATGACAGCCTTCAGGATTCTTGGTCTAGGGTGGGTTCATTGCCTAAACAACACAATGCTTTTCACGGGAATCAATGATTTGATGTTTCAAGCATTGAACCAAGTAACTGTTCTAGTTGTCTTTGTATCATGTTGAATCAGTCTTTTGCCTTCTTCCCCTTTTAGTATTAGGTATAAAACGTATGGAAAATTGAACGGTTCAGTATCCACTGGAACTCTTGATGCTATCCTATGCTTCTGCTTGTTATTTTCATTTGTGTCTTTGTTCTCTTTACTAATTTTTCTAATCCCCATGCCCCTACCCTGGTAAGTGGTGTCCTTGTTGAAGCTGGCCTCTGACAATGAAAGCTCACTCTTATCTTAGGCTTGCTTCTAACTAGCTCTTATAACTTAAACTAACCCAAAATCTATTAATTTACACGCTACTTTGTGACTTGTGGGTTTTAGCTTTCCTACTACATGTTCTGCTTTCACCGTGTCCCATTGGTGCCTCCATTCCATCTTTCTTCTTTCCAGAGACCTCTCTGTCCCCAGAAGTCCCACCTAACCTCTTCCTGCCTAGATATTAACCATTCAGTTCTTTATTAAAGTAAACACAGTGTAAAGGAATATTACACAACACACAAACTCAATCAATCAAAATCAATTAATCACACGTAAAAACAATCAATCAAATAAATAAATAATAAAGACAAATAATTTTTAAAGAAAGATTGACCATCATATCAAGGGAGAATGATTTTCCAAACCTCTTTCAGAAGATATTTCCTTTACAGTGCTATAGATGATCTGGTGAAATAATTTGTTATTTTCAATTAGATAACTTTTGTAGTGAAGTGACTCTTAAAAGAAATCCCACACTAGCTCGGAATTGAGGAATAGATGGTTATTTATTTAGAGGGGGTAAACTTAAAAATCAGAATACTCTGCTTGAACTGAGATCAGAAACTGAATCCAGCAACCGGAAAAGGGAGAGAGCATTGGCATGCTCTACCTTGGCATATATAGTTTAAGAGGCCACGCCCCAGTGGGTGGGTAACCACTGGCTGTAAGACTTCCTACAGCATGTGTAGTGTATGTATGTATGTATGTAAAGAATTAAACAAAAGACTTTAAAGAAGAGTTTCGATTCAATTTAAACATATTAAAAGAAAACGCAAGAACGATTAAATGTTGGCATTTATTGTGAGAGTGAAGGTGGAGATGAACAGTGCTACTTTAGATTCTGTGAAGATGATTAGAGCTCTAACAGGGTCTGAATTGATATTCCGTGTTCTCTTAGCACATCCCGAATCCACACCAGTGATAGATGGCCAAACAGCATTCAAATTAACAGCCTTAAAAATACCTTTGGTCCAAACACACCATGAAGATATTAGATTTTTAGGAGTAGGTTGCTGCTATTCAGTCTGTTCCATATATACGGGATGAGTTGTAAGGCTTTACATTTTAGACAAGGACTCCTGAGAATACTGGATTATGTCCATGGTAAGAAATTTCTCTAGCCATTGCCAAATCATTAAAAAAATGTTTTTAAAGTGAGACTCTCAATGATAGGCAAGGTAAATACACACAGAGATAGTTTACTTTAGAATTCTAAAAGGTAGCAGGAGCAAGCTATGGGTATTAACTCTGAGAAACATCAGCTGTAAAAGTAAGAGTTTGTGCCAAGCAGTGAATTCTGCATTTCTGTCATGAGTGTGATACAAATCTGTAAACATTAACATACATTTTCCTCGAATGGGGCTTCTTTTGAACTCATTGGAAGAAGTAGCCAATTTTGGAACATTATACCTTTTCACCATTATATATTTTCACCAGGAGAAACAGAAAGCAATATGAATTCCAAATATATCCTTCTATGTAGAAATTCCCTGACTCTAAGCATTATCGGGTTCCTCATTATGTTTACCCGAGTCTTTAAATTACTCCAAGCCCTAATAGTATATGCTATTGAAAATGTAAAGAGCTAGATTTGCCTTAGTTCACACAAGTTTCACAGTCTTGTTAGGGAAATCAGAAAAATTTCAGATTAAGTGACAATGGTGGAATAAAACCTATTTGGAGGCTGTCATGGTATTGGCTAGTGCAGACTTCAGTTCAAGTTGTTTGGATCCTTGTCTATAGAGAGTCTAGCAAACAACATCTGAAAAAATAAAACACCCATAAACATGTGTAAAAGATCTTTTAAGAGACATAATAAGTTTTAATAAGCTGAGACAAAATAGTTTATTTGAACAAGTCCACAGCTAAAATATTCCTGTTCAGTCATATCTCAAGCTCCAACCATATTTTTATCAACAAAATCCAGTAGCATTTTTTCATTTCCCTGTATGTATTATAAATGTATATAGTTTCACTGTGGTGGGGGAGGAAGGGAGAGAGAGAGAACATGTGAAATTGTGAAATTTTCCAACACATGAAATCTTTCTATAACATCCGATGCAAATATTTAACATCTAGGCTGTAAAGTGGGTTAAGGTTACAGTAGTGGGAATACAGAGACAAGAAAAGTCCTTTTACAGATAAAAATTATATAATCTTTTGAGATAATAAGATTATGAGCCGTATTTTTAATGAAAATACAGCATTTTCTAATTTCCTTTCGCATAGCAATGAAGAGAAGGACTACCGGACATGTTGATGGAGGTAAGCCAGAGATCCTCTGCACATTCACTTTTAGAAGATCTAGGACAAGGTTTCTCATCAGGACCCCTCAGTAAAAATGATCCCAAATCAAGGTAGGAAGAGTGTCAACAACATGTTCATCAGGTATAACCACATGGACAGTCAGGAGTTTTCATGTCTCTGTGTTCCATTGAGAGCCAGCAGACATCTGCAGGCACACTGGTGGGGCTGTAGGTGATGTCACCAAAGATGTGCAATACAGACTCTGAAATGAGTACCTAAAAGTACCTGGCTCTCAAAAGAAGGGAAGTTGAATCCACTGGAATGTCAGGCAATTAAAAATAACAATTCTACTGTCCAAATTATAGTCTTTAATACCAAAACTCTAAGATCATATTGAAGTCAGATTTATTTCAGGAGATAATATTCTGAGAGGAGGTGGAGAATGTTTTTTACCTACTCATTGTTAGACATCTGAACCACCTCTCCAAACTAATGTGCCATTTGAAATTAATTGGTGGTGGAGAAGAGCAAGAAATTGCGTTATGTGGTATATCTGTATGGACTGGGTGAACTACTGGATCATAACACATTGTAAAGCGAGCTTCCCAAATATAGTTGCTATGTTCACTTCCTCACAGCTCATAATTATAAATATTGTAATTATAGAAATCATCTAAGGTTTCTGCTTCTCTCTTGCTATGAATACAAAGTCTTCTGGTGATACAGAAACACATGCATCCTACATAAAGATTACTTCTCAGAGGCAAATGATTTTAATGAAGAAATATTATCCCTTACATAAAAT
Source organism: Myodes glareolus (assembly GCF_982192425.1). Lineage (NCBI taxonomy): Eukaryota > Metazoa > Chordata > Mammalia > Rodentia > Cricetidae > Myodes > Myodes glareolus. The sequence continues at coordinate 56,236,566 of NC_142038.1, forward strand.
GCAATCTACACAGATGCTTCTCTCCTAGGAATATTTGAGTATGTCTGTGCAGACCAGGGAAACTTTTGAATTTAGTTCTTTTTCTGTTGTTATTTTCACCCTGTCCAAGGTTTTCCATAAAGAACACATATAATACAGGGTTTATTATAAAACCCTCTGGATCTTGTTGAGGGTGGAAGAAAGATTGTCAGAAACTTTGTTGTACCTCAGAATAGGCAGCCTTTCCAAAGGAAGGACGGCCTCACGCTGTCCCTTTTTACTCCTTCCCAACTAGACATTAACAGAAACCCATGATATGTGTTGACCAAATTCAAAAACGCTTATGGAGTGTGAAATAAGACACTTTTAATATATCTGATGCTGTGCACAATGAAGAGATTTATAAAAATTGTCCAAGTCAACGTTTTCTGAACAAAGAACAAATAAAATTAGTCAGGTTAGTTGAATTGATATCAATTTCATGAACCTAATGAACTAAAAATGTCTGAATCTCAGTAAAACCAATAAATTATATCAACATTTAGCTTGTAATAATCCTACCCCCCACTTTCAATTCCATGAAAGCTCTGAAAGATGGCTTTAGAACCTGGTTTCTAAAACTCTACAGCTCACCAGACTCAGGGTGGGGAGGAATAGTCCTAAGTCAAGTACTTTTTCTGAGAGGAAACACATTGTTTAGAAGTTTTCCTGAGTTTTGTTATCAGAACCAATCAGCATGAAATGATGTATCCCTAGGGCATTTGTCAATAATAATAGTTAATGGCAATTTTTATTTATGAATCTGCCTGAGATAGAGCCACAAGATACCACAGATAGAACAACCACAGACAGAACACACAAGAACAGAGGGGCTATGAAAACTTCTGACATATTCATGGGGATGTGGGAAGACATAACACCCTCCCAACCCCCAGAGATGTATGAGTAGACCATGATCTCAAAAGATAGCTGTAGGGAAGTTCTGTTCAAGCAAAAATTAAATATTAAGACATAAACGCAAACTTCTCAGAAACCTCCAGGCAAGCTACAAACCCACAGTTCTCCCCCAGTAAATGTCAGGGAAGCTATTGATAAAGATGTTTAGAGAAATCTTTTGACCATTTCCATATCTGTTTCAGATTATCACTGACGGCTGAAAGCAGTTCTACTTGAACCAAAGTGTTAAAATGAAATCTGTAATAGATGTTGATTACATCAATATTTCGTCTTCCTCAGTACACTCAAGTCTTCCAAGTGTCAGGGTCTCGAGCATCACAGATGCTGTGCCTCCTTCACATATGTCCTTTGTTCAATTATCTGCCTTAGACCAAAGCATTTCATACATGCTACTTTCAAAAACAAAGACTAAATTCTGATCAGTGATGCTCAAATATTCTGAAGTCTTTCTTGGCTGTGATGCTGGCATTTTGGGACACGTGGTTCTGTTTTGGTTTTATGCACTACTAGGTGTTTAGTAGCCGTTTTATATTCTCTCCACTAAGTGCTAACAGTTCCCTTGACTATGTCAAAATCAAAAATGTCTACAGGTGTTGATAATGATCCTGGTGGAGAATGGAAAGTTCTTTTCTTCTACCAACTAAAACAATTTTCGTCAAGTCCCTTCATGTTCACAAGGGAGATTTGGGATCAGTGATTTTTAATTGGCTGTTCTTGGAATGAAATTTAAAGTAGATGTTAATTAAGAAGATGACATGAATTTTTATTTAGTTCTTGATATCACCCTGGATTAAAAACAGGAAAGTGTTGTTGAATCCTGAAAGAAGTACTTGAATTTCACTGATTATACTATTTGTATAGAATAATTATATATCATCACTCAGCATTTATCAAATGCTTGCATGTCACCCTGCTTTGTAACTTTTGATGTAATAAAGAACGCTCAAGCAAGTTTGAAAACAGTATGCTATGAACTGGGAAAGGCTATTTCAATATATCTTGTAGGCTAAGCTCTCTACATGTTTTCTATACTGCTCATTAGAGTTTTCCTATTTTTTAACTAGAAGAGAAGATTTTCAACAAATTTATCACTGTGATCTGAAGAAAACCACCCTAAGATTATAGCCCAATGATGACTTTTAGAGGATGTAACTGGAATTCTCTTACCTTCTTCTTGCACACTGGGTCAAACGAATAGGTAGATTCATTAAATTTTCGGTTCTCATTACAGGTTTTGTCAGGAAAAATGAATTACCACAGAGTTTCATTACGAGATACATTTAGTGAATTATGGCAACGAGCAAAGGATGGTTAACCTTCTCATAACTGTATATCCTGAGTGACGATCCTGCCCTTTCTTGGTGATTCAAGAACCAAAATTTACCTCTTAATTGCTACATAAATTTCAAGATGATAATGCTTAAATTAAACCAGTAGTAAAGAGTATCTCCCTGACAAAAAAAAGTCTCATGTAATAATATAGCTTCAATCCAAAGCAAGATTCCACCAAACTTTACTATCCAACAAATATAAAAAATACTTCAAAATCTCCTAAAATAGCATTTGAGAAAGTTAGGCATGTCTTACCCATGAAAATATTTTCTGTGTTTCCAGTAATGATAGTGGCTGTGATATAAAAGTCTGATGCTGGGTTTCTTTCCTCATCCACTTAATTACTACTCTTGACTCTTCAAAAATTTTACCAAAAATTTTGTTAAAGTTACACACATACACACACACAGAGAGAGAGAGAGAGAGAGAGAGAGAGAGAGAGAGACAGAGAGACAGAGAGAGAGAGAGAGAGAGTCATTTCACAGACTCTTGGCACCTTCAAAGGATTAAATTAGGGAAAAGCAGTTGCAAGATTTGTCACCTCAGCTCTGGTTTTGGCGTAGATGTTGCAAGAAAGGTAAATGTTCAAGTTTATTTAGAATTTATGCCATGCACACATTGACTAGATAGATACAGAAAGATAAAAGTCATAATATCACTTTTAATCAATATGACCTTGTTTTCATATTAAGATATTTTAGTGAGCAGACTTATTTTTATGTGTGGTGGTTTGGATAATAATACCCCATATAGGCTCACATATTTGAATGCTTGGTCATTAGGGAATGATTCTTTTTGATAGGGATCAGGAGGTGTGACCTTGTTGGAGGAAGTGTGTCACTGTGGGTGGGCTTTGGGGTTTCAAATGCTTAAGCCAGGCCCAGTATCATTCCCTCACTTCCTGCTTCCTGTGGATCTGGGTGTAGAACTCTCAGCTCCTCCAGCACCCTGTAGGCCTGCATGCTACCAGGCTTCCTGCCATGTTCATAGTGGGCTAAAACTCTGAATCTGTAAGCCAGCGCCAATTTAGTGATTTCCTTTATAAGAGTAGCTGTGGTCCTGATGTCTCTTCACAGCAATAAAACATTGACAAAGACAGTATGCTTGGTCTCAAAGATTTGGAAGTGTGTCTGATCCTCATAATTCAGGGAAAACTAAGTTTGTTTTGGTCTCCAACATAACTTGAATGCACGGTGACCACTAAGACTAAAGGGAACCTACTGAAGGAAATGTATGTAGAAACTTGCATTGACAACAAAATGTGCAGAGTTTAATAAAAAGCTCCAATCAGCCCCTCGTGGGTGGTCTCAATTCAAGGTCTTTGAGAAGTTTGGTAGTATTTTACCTCTTATTTTGTTTTTGTTATAATTCTACAATATTTTTAACTTTTAAGTTGTTATCATATGTATCATATGCTTATTGTAATAAAGGTTTTAAGCAAATAATTATCAGGATTTTACATTTTTCTTATTTTTAATACTTTCCCATTTACTTACACACATGTACATGAAATTAGTTTATATTGACACCCCCATTCTCCTCTCTTATCCTTCTTTTACACTCATAGAACCCAGTTTTCTTCCTAATATGTTCTGCTCTTATTTTCATGTTTTTATAAATCTATCATTTTTCATGAGGGTCGGTTGTAGGAACAAAGATGAGAGTTATTTATTTTTTCAATGGCACCCAAAGGGTGGCTATATCCCTAAGACATATCTCCCCCCTCCAGTAGCAACCATAGACTCCCTGTCCTCTTCCATGGCCTAATCTTATCCTCGTTACATTTTCAGAGTACCAGAATGTGCTAGAAATGCTCTGGATAATTGTTGAACATGAATAGAATACTAAAACAGTTTCAGCAGTGAGAGAAAATCTGCAAGAGGGTGTCTTTAAGTGCTCTGAAGTACTGCCATAGAACAAGAATTAAAATGATAGCAACAACTCAAAATATGAGGACAGAAGACTAAAATATGATGTCACAGATGAAGCATCTAGGCTTCCTTTTTGCCTCATTTTTAACATGCAAAAGTTAAAAGTGTGAACACTCATGGATAAACAATAAAACTTGGAGAATAGAGATTTTGTGAATTTATTCTAAATTATGGACTCAATTTCTGTATTTGGACTGTACACATTTAGTACAGTGACTAGAATAGAATCTGACTTGTAAATGGCCAGGTTCACATGGTTTTAAAGTAGTATGAAGTATGACAGCCCAATAGTGATCTTTTAAATGCTCTCAAATGACAAAGCAGGAAGGTATACCTTGATCTTTAATATAGTATTAGTGAAGATACAGTTAGCTAACTTTGAGCAAACATGCACAAACATCACAAATGTATTTCAAGTCGATGCAAAACCCTAACAAGAGTATTGTGCTTATTTTTCTGAATCAATAACTTTGTGTTTTGTGTGTATGGGTATTGTGTACGTCTGTATTTATTGTATATGTATGTGAGAGTATATGCTCATGTGTACAAGTATGCGTGTGCCAGTGGAATTAATAGATAGATGAAACTGTGTCTTCCTTAGTCGCTTTCCACATTGTTTTCTTTTGGAAAAGAGTTTAATCACAGGACTTGGCACTCATTGCTTAGACTATGTTCCCAAATTTTGCCTGTCTCTGCCTCTTCAGTAAAATGATTATAGATTCAGGTCTTTTCAGTTACCTTTTCATATGGATTCTTGAGCTCTGAACTCAGGAACATGACTTCTGAGACTCCCTACTATTAGATTTTAATTTGATGGTTTTTAAATCTTATTATATAGCATTTAGATCCTATAAAATCCTACAGACAAAATTAAGATTTTAAAGTATACTCTTGACTTATTATCAAGATGAAACATCAGTGAATATTAGAAAGAATAGCCCCTGTAAGGCAGAAGGAAGTTTCAGAGGAAGGAGTATAAAGAGTGTACCAGCTGAAGATAAAAAGAAGGGTTGTAATGTGTCATGTTGTGGGCACCACACAGGCATTGCACTCATGTTCTTATAGCCACAGCTACCAGCTCCAGGTCTGAACCTGGCTGCCTCTACATGCTGTGAGTCATGGTAGGAGAAGCCCATGAAGTCCTATCCCTCACTGTTGAACTACTGGTTACTAAAGGATTCTGGAAAAGGGGGAGCTCATTGTCTTTCCTTCTGTACACTCCAGTAAGCTCACCAAACTCAAAGGAATAGTTCCAAAGATACAATTGAACAGACAACCCTGTCTATACTCACTGGATCCAAAAACACAACAAAAGCACATCAATGTGGGAAAAGGATCTGTGGGGAAGCAGCAGGCTTGATGTTGGATGAGTCTTAGAGTAGTCAAAAAACATATATGCATGAAATCATAGAGGACAAATATACGCAATAAAACTCCAATTCATATCAGCCTTTTGTAATAATGAGAAAAGAAGAATACTAAATTTATTGGTAGCAAACTACCAATAAAAATAATCTAGTGGTTTTCCAGAAGTAGAATAGAGAAACGCACCTTAGTTGTGGGACTCCTGAGTAGCAGCAGCATTATTCAAATAGAATTTTGATCAGTCTGAATGCAACTGTGAACTCTATTTATTAATATTAGATAAAGTTTGACTTAGTCATTGGCACTACCGATTAGTTTGTTTATACATTAATTAATTAATGCATCCATTAATTTCTTATTTTCTTCATCCCCTTGGTGGAGTACAATGTTTACAGTACTACTACCATAGATAATGTAGAGGGCATAAGAAGCTGAAATACCTGATTCTCAACTTCTGAAAAACACACAGTTGTCAAAAAAATAAGGAATAAGTGGTGACAGAGCGAAATAGGGCAAGGTCCTACTGTGTTGCCATGGCAATTCTTTCAGAGGTAAATGAGATCACTGGGTATCAGAGGAGGGGAGAGACACTCAATGTGGATACAAGAGATGTGAAGTCATCTTGGAAATTAGGCACGTATCTAAAGCTTGTCACCAAGGCGATGGTATTAGTGGATTTTCGTGAAATTTTGTAAAAAATCAAGGTACATGTTTGAGTTTTTCTAAAAGAGATTTTTCTCCATGTTTGTACTGGCACCTTCAACTTCTAGAAGCATTGGAATTTTGTTAGAAAATGAAGATGTAATTATTTTCCCCCATTCTCAATGATCATCACCACATTTGAAATCGATCTCCTAGGGCTCATTGCTAGGGATTCTCCTTGACATGTCAAAGGAATTCATGCATAAAGGCTTCTATTACAGTCATCAAATACAGTCTGCACTTGCTTCCCATCCAGACCAACCTTATCCCTTACTACACAGTCCATTAACTCTGCATAAACACAGTCTAGCAATTGAGATAACGTGGGTAATGGTGAAAATGAGTGATGAATAGCCTTACTCTAGGGCAGAATGATTCAAAATTGGAGGCATTTTGAAAGTCCTAGCCAGATGTTACCTGATTGTTTCGGTAGCAAATCAAACATAGAGGAGTGGAAGGGGAGAGAAATCCAAGGAATTACCCTTGCCAAGTACCTTTCTTCTCTAAATATCCCTTTGAGGCACTGAATGGATTCATACCACATTACTCATCCTGCGAGGCTTACTCATGTGTGGTATGAGCCTGGGAGACACACACACACACACACACACACACACACACACACACACACACACGGCACAAATTATGTTTTCCTAAAAAGCAGAAGTAAAATTAATTAGGCAAAGCACTGTTTCCATCTCCCTTCTTGCAATTTTCACTGAGCTTTGGAGGGAGTAAAATACAGCTCTGATTTTTTTCACATTTATGACTGAGCACCGGCCACCCCATCACAATATCTACTTAGAGTATTTAAGGTATGGAAAAGAAATAAATTTAGAACCTTAATCCAGAATGTCTGGCTTTATAATAGCAATCTGCTTTGACTTAAAGGAAATTCTGCTCGGGATACATTGTGCTTTTATGTGTTTTAAGTTCTTATTTAAAGTTTCAGTATTTGTGTTTGGAGAAATAGTTTACATTTTTCTGTATAACTCCAGTTAGGTTTTATTATAAAACCTCATATACTTAGTGCAAGTCAACAGAGTTATGAAAAATGTGGTGACAAAAACACTTATTTTGATAAAAGTTATTGGTTATGGATAGCTTTATAAAAGTAAAATAATTATATGTTTTTAAAACTTTGTCTTTTTAATGGCGAATCAATCCCACACCTGTTAGATTTTAAAGGGGTATTTATTTTGGGGGCTAAAACTTACATACACACAAACCATCAGGAAAGGAGCCTAGTCGCTGGAGCAGGAGCCAGAAGCAAGCGCTGGAACCAAGGGAGGCCGAGCCGAGACTTGTGGCTCTTTTTAAAAGAGAAATATACCACGCCCCAGTGGGCTGGTACTTTCAGCGGCTATTGGCTGAAGGAGCGGAAGGTACTCCTGCAGCATCTCCCCCTTTTGTTTAAGTAAGAGAGTTCTAAGCCTACTATGAAATTATATACAGTAAGTACAAACCTACAAAATTATATACGATAAGTACAAATATCCTATTCTAACTAGATTAAGTCTTGTATAATAAATAACTTGGCCAAGTCATGAGAGGAAAGTAGCTACATTTATCTAATCTTCAACCCCATAGAAGATTCGAGAAGGGAAATAATGTTACCTGAGTAATTAGAAAGTGCAATCAAAGAACTTCCAAAACATGCAATAAATCACAGAGACAACTGGCTACCTGGGCAATCACCAAAGACCTGTTTGCAGCATTGGAGCAACCAACTTTGACTAAGGCCTAGAATAACTGACAGATTATTTTTAACAGGCAAGAGATTTTTCAAAACCATCTTACTCTGTCTTGGCAAGATTTAACAGTTTTGTCTATCCATTTCTGGATTTTATCCATTTCCGGATTTTAACAGGCAAGAGATTTTTCAAAACCATCTTACCCTGTCTTGGTAAGATTGGACAGTTCTGCTTATCCATTTCCGGATACCATGTATTTGTCAGTAGTTGAGGTATGGGCAGTTCCTTGCCTAGAGGCCGGTTTTGTCAAGAAGACGAGCTCCAAGTGGAGTGTCTTTGGTGTTCAACAATCTCTCAGGAATAGGTCAGTTTTGCCAGGAGTGATTGTGTCTCACTACACAGAACTCTAAGATTAAATTAAATGCCATTTTCTACAGCTCTTTGAAGATGTTGAAGACTATTTATACAGAATATAATCTCTATGTATCAAAAGAACCTGATTAGTCTAACCATAAATCTGACAGACATAGATGACTATTGATCTACAATTCTTAACATATATCTAACTTAAAGACTAAGAGAATAAGCAATAAATGAGCACAATGACCTCCAAATGTAAACAATAAATATCAATACATAAACAATATATAAGTATCTAAATCAGAGGTAGAAATGTACACTGCAATATTGTATACATATATTAATACAAGATATATCAATACATAGAAAATGTTTTAAACAGGTTGAAGCATGCATACATACAATATTCAATATATGCTGATGTAATTATCTATTAACAATAACTCACAAATACCATTATTATCTATCCAATTATCCTTTTTTTTCCCAAAAGATCCCTGAGCTTATAAAATTCCTTTTCCAACTCTCAACCATATACTAATTATAATCAATCCCTAAATATTGTTCCTAAACCTGAGGACAAACTTTGCTGGGAGAGGGAACATTGTCCTCTAGACTTACTTCCAGCTGTCATGGGGGTAAGGTTCTTTCTGGAGGATCCTGTGAAAGTAAAATGATGGTTAAATTTCAAGGTCAATGTCTTTTAATATTGAAAGCAGTCTCTGAGTATTTTGTGGAGGTCTGGCCAGAATGTTGTAAAAGATGTGCATCATTTCAGCTAACCAAGTTGGAATCATCTGTGCAGCTGATACCCAAAACAGGACTTGTAGTAGCACTATCAGTATCATGACGTCATATAAATCGAGTGGAGTTGTTGTTATGGGGGTCCCATCTTCTTCCTGGAAACTTCAAAAGTCAGTGCACGAAAAACTCATTGTTCATTGTGGAAGACTTAAACATTAATTATATAGACATATACAAACATATATTCAATGAAAGGTATGATAGATATATTCAATGAAAAGTATGATAGATATGAAGAAAAGTAAAGATGTTTTCTAAACTCATATTTCTTTCTGTCTCATATCATGGCTCTTGACATAAGACAGAAACTCCAGAAACTCTGGGTTTTTCTCCTAACAACAGGCTTGGAATTAGAGAGGGACCGAGCCAAGAGTCCAACTCCAAAACCAGCTCTATAAATTCAGAAATATGATTTAGTATATTCCAGAGCTTCATACTCACAGAACCTATTCAGTTTTCTTGATAATCCATATTGGGTAGTTATTTTTCCATCTGTCAGTATTCAAACATCCAGGGTCCCTTGAATTTTTCAAAGACGAGTGTCTTCCTGTGGAGACAAGAACAGAACCCTGCCCTCATTCTATGTTTTTCTTACCACCTGTATGAGCATCATCATCGTAGATGCTGTCATTTCTCCTTTCCAAGAGGTTTCTTCTCTTCAAATCGAACCTTTATTAATTTTGATGGTATCCACAATTTTTCTTCTCCTGTGGAAACAAGAGCAAAACCCCTTCCCCAACGTAGCACATCTCCTGGCTTCCATTGAGAGGTCAGCACATCCTTGATATAAACCAGTTGATTTACTTCAGCAGACTTTTCCATTACCCAATGTCTTTCTGCCGCTGTTGTTCCCTTCTCATTAGCGTCAAGAAAATTCAAGGTTAATAGGGCATTATGTAATCTATTTCTGGGGGCATTTTCCACCCCTTTCTGTTTATTTAACATATCCTTTATAGTTCGATTTGATCTTTCTATGACTGCTTGACCTGTAGGATTGTACGGTATACCTGTAACATGCTTAATATTATAATAAGCAAAAAACCATTTCATTTTCCTAGATACATAAGCTGGACCATTATCTGTTTTTATTTGTGAAGGTATACCCATAATGGCCATAACTTCTAATAAATGTGTGATTACTGAGTGAGCTTTTTCTGAGCTTAAAGCAGTTGCCCACTGAAAGCCTGAATAAGTGTCAATGGTGTGATGTACATATTTTAATTTTCCAAATTCTGCAAAGTGGAACATATCCATCTGCCAAATTTCATTCCTTTTAATAACCTTTGGATTAGTCCATGCAGGCAATGGTGTTTGGTTATAAAAAGAACAAGTAGGGCATTTCTTTACAATCTCCTTAGCTTGTTGCCATGTAATAGAAAACTCTTTTTTCAAGCCTTTGCTATTGACATGATGTTTTTTATGAAATTCAGATGCCTGCAGCACACTACCAATCAATAATTGAACAATATCTGCATTACCTTGTGCTAGAGGACCTGGCAGACCCGTATGAGATCGGATATGTGTTATATACATAGGGCAGAGCCTGTTCCTGATCATGTCTTGTACCTGGATAAACAATGAGGTCAGTTCTGTATCATCAGGTATAAATTCAGCAGTTTCAATATGCAAAATAACTCTTTCTGCATATTGTGAGTCAGTAATTATATTAAGAGTTTCTTTAAAATCCCTAAGCACCATAAGGATGGCATATAATTCTGTCTTCTGGACAGAATCTTAAGGACTTTGTTCCACTTTACTCAATTCTTCTGATTTGTAACCTGCTTTCCCTGATTTATTAGCATTAGTATAAAGTGTACAGGCTCTGGTTATTGGAGCATCACGGACAATTCAAAGAAGGATCCAAGAAGTTCTCTTTATAAAGTTAAGTCTCTTGCTTTTTGAGCAATTGTTATTGATTTCTCCCAAAAAATTAGCACAAGCTCTTTGCCATGATTCATTGTCTTCCCACAACTTTTTTTTTTTATCTCATCAGCAGTGAAAGGCACTATAATTTCTGCTGGGTCTATACCTGCTAGTTGACAAAGTCTGAATTTTCCTTTTATATTCAATTCAGAGACTTTTTCCACATAAGTTTTTAATTTTTTTACTTGGTTTGTGTGGTAAAAAGATCCATTCCAAGATAATATCATCTCTTTGCATCAAGATTCCTGTAGGAGAAATTCTGGAAGACAATATGATGAGAATACAACTAAACTTTGGATTTACCCTGTCTACATGAACCTCCTGTAATTTTTCCTCAACCACTGTCAGTTCTTTTTCTGCTTCGGCTGTTAATTCTCTGGGACTGTTTAAGTCTTTATCACCATCCAAGGTCTTGCTTAAATGAATTATTAGATCAGGTGTTATCCCAACAGCCAGTCGTAGGCTGGAGATGTTTCCTAATAATCTATGAAAGTCATTAAGAGTTCGTAACCGGTCTCTCCTGATTTGTGTCTTTTGAGTCTTAATTCTTTGTAAACCTATTTTATAACCTAAATAATTAACAGAATCTCCTCTCTGAATTTTTTCAGGAGCAATTTGCAATCCCCATTTAGGTAATACTATTTTTACTTCTTCAACAGCCTTTCTAAGGTATCTTTGTTTTGATCAGATATCAGGATATCATCCATATAGTGGTATATTATGGACTTAGGAAATAGTTTGCGTATAATTTTCAATGGTTGGCTTACAAAATATTGGCACAGGGTGGGAGAGTTTAACATTTCCTGTGGGAGAATTGTCTACTGGTACCTCCTTGCAGGCTGAGAGTTATTATAAGTAGGCATTGTGAAGGCAAACTTTTCTTTATCTTTTTCTTGTAACGATATAGTGAAGAAACAATCTTTCAGATCAATAACTATAAGAGGCCATCCCTTTGGTAACAGGGAGGGCAGAGGAATTACAGATTGCAGAGGGCCCATAGGTTGAATAACCTTGTTGATAGCTCTAAGATCTGTCACCATTCTCCATTTACCAAATTTTTTCTTAACAACAAATACAGGAGAGTTCCAAGGGTTGGTAGATTCTTCTATATGTCCAGCATCTGATTGCTCTTGTACCAGCTGTTCTAAAGCCTGTAACTTTTCCTCAGCTAACGGCCACTGTTTAGTCCATATTGGTTTCTCAGTCAACCATTGTAGAGGCATGGCTGTTGGTGCCTCTGAAGGGCCATCAGTTGTGTTGTGTTCTTGTATAGCTCTAATGACTGGTTTCCACCATCTGTAATATCTTGTAATATTGTCCTCAGAAATATAGGCTCTGGAAGCAGCAGGAATGTTAATTTGGGTATTCCATTGCTGCAATAGGTCACGACCCCATAAGTTCACTGCAATATTGGCTACATATGGCCTTAGTTTTTCTATTTGTCTGTCTGGACCTATACAATTGACCCATCTCGTGCTTTGTCTTATTCGAGATAGGGTTCCAATTCCTAGGAACTGAATATCTACCTCCTGAAGAGGCCAATGCGGATGCCAAGATTCTGGAGTAATGATACTTACATCTGCACCTGTGTCCAGTAAGCCAGTAATAAGTTTGCCATTTACACACACTCTTAGCTGTGGTCTTTGTTCATTTATAGAAGCCTGCCAGAATATCCGTTTACTTTGTCCTCTTAGATTTCTTGATTCATTCACCACATTTAACTCATCCTTCAGGTCATTATTGCTTTTAACAGCAGGCATGGGGCATTCTAATTTCCCCGAAGAGGCATGTTCTCTGCAGTGACTGGAAATGACTGGACCACATTCACCATGGGTGCCTGCGAGAGACCCCTCATTGCATTTCCCGATGGCAACGAGTTGCCTTGTTTATCTCTTGTTGACCTACACTCATTCGTCCAATGCCTGCCCTTTCTACATCTCCTACATAAACCTGAAGGCTGATTCCTCCTATTCCTGTTATTCCTAGAAGAGGCTTTATTTCTGGAATTCCATTGTCTGCAGTCCCTTTTCATGTGTCCCATTTTGCCACAATGAAAGTATTTTGTAATCTGATGTCTCCTTTTACCTTTGGAAATTGCTTCTTGTACCCATGTTTCATTGCCATAATCAAATGTATCAGCATTCATTGTATGTAATACCCATTCATCCAAAGGTGCTGATCTAATCTTTAAAGGCCCCAGGATCCTTTTGCATTCTACATTGGCATTCTCATTAGCCAAAGACTCAATTACTATATTTCTTGCTTCTGGATCAGGTATCCCTATTTGTACAGCCTTAGTTAGTCTTTGTTAAAAGTCACTAAAGGGTTCTCTCTGACCCTGTTTGACCCTGATATACGATTCTACTCTCTGACCTGAGTCTTGAACCCTGTCCCAGGCCCTTAGAGTTGTTGTAGCACATATGGATAAAATGTTTTCATCATAAAGAGCTTGTTCCTGAGGATCAGAGTAAAGTCCTTTCCCTAGAATTTGATCTAGAGAAACCTCAATTCCTTTCGCTGATTCTTGTTGTTGTAAAAGTCTGGCCTTTTGTTTGAATAGGCATTTGAAATGTCATAAAGGTCCATTCTCGAGGACAGCTGACATTAATTGATTCCAATCTTGAGAAGTGGCCCTGCTGCTCAGAGTCCAGGATTTTAACATCTCCCTAACAAAGGATGAATGTAGTCCATAATTCACAATTGCTTGTTTAAATTCTTTCAGATCACTCATATGTATAGGCTCCCATGTATGTTCTTTAATGACCTTAGGGTTTTAGGAGCCGGTTATCTTTTCTGATGTTATTACTGGAAAGGCAGGTATAACTCTATGTAGACTGAGAGTTTTTTGAGGTGAATGTTGCCTTTCTACCTTTTGCTCCTGTTCATTAGAGTCTATGATTTCCTCAGTCTTATTAAATCTGCTCACCATTGCCTTCTGTAAGTCCTGAATCTCCTGTCTAGTATTATGCTCCAAAGCCTTCATTAACGATTCTAAGGCATGGAGCTTGTCCATCAGAGACACCATTTCCTCCTTGGACACAATCGCCTTTATTGATAATTCTAAGGCATGGAGCTTGTCCGTTAGATATAACATATCCTCATTGGACATAATCCTCATGGCATGTACTGTGCTTTCTTGTATGGAAATCCTGTCAATTAATCTATCACACCCCTTTGATAAAGTCTGATTTTCACATTCAATGGTTATAATCCTCTCAGCTAATGTCTCAGCACTTACAGTCATGGACTGGAGGTTACGAGTCATTTTGGTTGTCCCCTCCTCCAGAGCAGTGAAGCTCCCTTCTAAAGAAGCAATATCAGACTGTACCTTCTTGATATTTTGGTCAGTTGACTGAGTCATATCAGACAAAGATCTAGTCTCCTCCTTGAGAACTCCAAACTCTGATCTAGTCTCCTCCTTGAAAACTCCAAACTCTGATCTAGTCTCCTCCTTGAAAACTCCAAACTCTTTTATGAGGAGGTTGGTGTCATTCTGAATTGTCCTTAAGGTTTCAATCTCTGCCCTCAGCATTGTGGATTCAATCTGTAAGGACTGTATCATCCTTATAAAATAGCCAAACACCAGAAAAGCGACAGATCCCAGAAATAACCAAGTAAGAGGAATATCAGAGACATCCTTCAGAATATCCTCCATAGTGCAATTAAAAAAAAACATTGAACTTTTGGATAGTAATATTTTCTGACATTTTCAATCAAAATAAATTGTACTTGTATATATGTATGTATGTATTTATTTATTTTCAACCGAAAAGAAAAATCTTACCTGTAATGACCATTGCCTGCAAGTAGGTGGGGGGGTGCACCTGAATCCACGTGGCAATTGCGTCAATCCAGGAAGTAAACTCTAAAATATATACACTCAAATACAGAGGTTAAATTCACAGATCGTGACTCCGGCGCAGGTCGAGTGCTGGACTCAGCTGGGCGGCGGGGAAGACAATGCCCAATAGGGGTAGCAGAAGCTACAAAGTTCCCTCCCTGATCCGTCTGAGGTCGGGACCAGTCGGGAGCCAGTATCGGTGTGTGGCTCTGGTTGCTTGGCCCACGCCACAAGGGGGGAAAACCCACACGTTCAGGCGCCAGATAATGGTGAATCAATCCCACACCAATTAGGTTTTAAAGGGGTATTTATTTTGGGGGGTAAAACTTACATACACACAAACCATCAGGAAAGGAGCCTAGTTGCTGGAGCAGGAGCCGGAAACAAGCGCCGGAACCAAGAGAGGCCGAGTCGAGACTTGCGACTCTTTTTAAAAGAGAAATATACCACGCCCCAGTGGGCTGGTATTTTCAGCAGCTATTGGCTGAAGGAGCAGAAGGCGCTCCTGCAGCACTGTGGGCTCATACTTCAGCGACTATTGCAGGAAGGTACTCCTGCAGCATCTTTTGTTAGGGAGAACTACTACTTTTTGTAAACTGAGCCTAACTGGGGTGATATCATGACACACTTTCCCCCTTCCTTTTATCTCCTCTTTTTCAATATATTCAGGAGCTGATCCAGTTTTACCAGTTTTCTCCATAGTTTTTCTTCTGGGCTTTATTTTTTATTAGGTATTTTTTTGCTCTTATGTTTGTAATTTCTTTTCTATGTATACACCTACTACTTTGGGGGTTTTGTTCCTTAAGACTAATTTCTTAAAATGAATATTTAACTAAATTTCCTTTTTTTAAAAAAGCTTTATTTCTCATGTATACATAAAAAGATGAAGTTTTAAATTTCCCTCTGGGCTCATCTTTAGCTGTGCATGATAAATCTTAAAACATTTTTTCTTTTCTATTTTTTTTTAAAATCTTAAAGTCTTTGCTGAATTCTGTTCCAATATTCTCTTTATTATTTGGCTATGTGTTTGAAAAATTGTTACAATATTATTTCCCAATTTACTTTTGTAAGTAATGACCACTAGCTTAATTGCATGATTATAGATTGATATGAAATTTGGATCATACAAATTTATGGTCTATATTTCTGTTTCAAGTATATTTAAAAATGCATATTCTATAGTTACCAAATGCAAAGTTCTATATATCAATTAGATCAAATCTGTGACTAATACTCCTTAAGTCTGTTTATATTTTATTTATGTATCTGCCATCTTACCTAGAACACGGTAACAGTAGTATATACAATACAACACCTATTATGATTGTGTATTTACTGAGCTCTCTTTGCTAATGATGTCAGGCTATAAAGCTACATTATTAAGATTATCCATATTTGAAATATATTTCTTTTATCATGTAAAGTGTTCTTTGGGTTTTAGATTATATATTCAATCATAATTTAAAAATAACATTCTTTTCTGGGTTTTATGTTCTCAATTTTGCCTACCTTTTCTCCCCTTTAGATAGGGGTTCTCTGTACAGTCTTGGAACTCGCTGTTTAGACCATGCTAGCCTTGAACTCAGAAGAGATTCATTTGCTTCTGTCTCCAAAAATTGTGATTAAAGACACACATAACCATGCCTGGCTTTTGTCTAACTTCTTAATATATTAATCATATTCTTCTTGTTTTTGTTCATTGTCATATGACTAGTATAATATATATTTATATATCAGAAAAATTTTTTTATGATATTATTTCCTCTTGACCAAACTTTACATATTTTTTTCTGGGTAGGGAAAAAAATTCATGATCATTCTGGAGCAGCTTCAGTTCAGTTTCCATAGTTCAAATTATTTGAATCTCGGTTCAACACATCTCAGAAAATACATTTCTATTTAAAATACATTTTTCTCATACAATATATTCTGATCATTGCTTCTTTTCCCTATACCCCTCTCAAAGCCTTTCCACTTCATATTCTTGTCTTTCTCTTTCACTTTATATAACAAACAGGCATACAAAACAAACAAAATGACCCCAAACAAGTCTGAATTTAAAGCAAACGAACCAACTAAAAACAAAAGAAACAATTACACACATGCACAGACACACTAAAACACAAAATTAGAAACTTCAATATCCAAGCAAAAGACCAACAGGACAGAAAATGCTCAAACAAACCAATATGAGACAAAATGCCTACAAAACACCATTAAGTTAATATTTTGTTGGAATCTGCAAGATACAGATACAGATGAATTCTCAGTCTTCCCTGTTCTGGAGATTTTCAGTGTCTCATCGCACAAAATATGGGTTTTCCAGGCCCATCTGTAGAGGTCCCAAGAATTTTATATTTGTCTCTTTATCTTTTAGGTGACAAGGGAATTTCTTTTCACTTTTATAAACTCTTCCCCATGTTTTCAGAATCAGGGTATAGTATGCCAAGGGAAAGTAATACCGAATTTTAAGCAAAACTCTGTATTTTTATATTTTCAGTTCTAATTCTTTAATAGCTCTGTAACTCTCTAATGCTTTTAAACCCATGATTTTGGTTTTTATTTGCCTGTGTATATGTTTGTATTTAACAAGTGCATATTTTGTTATGCAAATATATGCAAAGATGCTTTTCCTTAAAGTTCGTATGCCATTATCATTATTAGACATAAAATAGCATTTTTTATATTATCAAACTTCATTGGGTTCATTTTTATTCATTCTACTTGTAGAATAAATTTGATCCTTCTACTCACAGAAAAAACTCTATGGTAATATTTCATATATATATATATATATATAACACAGAGTTTGTCGAAGTATTACAATTTTGTACAATACACAAGTAGACAGTATACATTAGGTATTTCTAGGAAGAGAAGAATGCTGTATGCTAGGATGCTCCAGAGTCTTTGCTATACATGGCCACTCCTCCTGAGTTTAATTAGTCATGAAACTGGTATGGTTCTCCAATGTTGTCACAGTACTTTTCAAAAGGGACCTCATTGTGTTGGACCCAATCTACTTCATAAGCTCTAAAGGCACTTCCCTGTTAGTGCTGGCAGAAGGAAGAGACATGTGCAAGACCAGAAGTATTGCTGTTCTTGAGATGGAAGTGCCCTTCAGAAAGCATGTGGATTGACTTCTGAAGCAGAGAACTGCCCTTCAATAATGACCAGCAAAACAGAGGCCACAGGTCTACAAACATAACAGTCAAAACTTGAAAAACAAGCAAAGAAATTTAAAAGGACTTCTCTCCACGGAAGTCTAGCTCATTTAGCACATTGATTTTAGCCTTACTGAGATTGCTCAGACTTTGTTACATACATATATCATGTGCACATATATATGTATATATATACACATATACGTACATATGATATATATGTACATATATGCATGCATATACATGTGATATATATATATACACATATATATGTGTATATATGAGCAGACATTGCTGTTTATTTCCACCAGGCTCTCAATTAGTAGTTATCTATTACACAACAAACAAGTGAATACTCAATACAGGTTACATTGATTTGTGTAAATGAGAGATTAGGGAATCATTGCAGAGAGGACATCATATAGACAAATAGAAGCCATAGAAAGAAATCTGAAAATATGTTGATTCTGGCACTTCTTTTCAGAGAGACTAATGCCATTGTCTTTTTAGTTCTCAATCATTTCCACGGCAATGTACCCTTTATTCTAAATATCACGTACAAATGACCCTTGTGAATGTTATCAGTAACTTCTTTGTTGTCAAACTTGATGTACTGTCTTCATTCTAAATCTCATCCAACCTCTTTTCCCTGCTCATAAAGGTTGGGTTCACTACTGTCTATGCTCTATAATCTCTTTTCACCTTGACCTTCAGTTTCTGCTGTCTATGAGTTTCATTTTTGTCTCTTTTCTGTTTTCATTTTTGCCTGTGTGAAAATTTCATTCATTCTTTTTCTAATTGTGCTTGACATACAAAAGACTACCTATTATATATCACCACGAAGTTTATTGACTCACACTCCCATGTTTCTAGTTCCCTAAATTTGATGTAATCTTGCTATAAGACTTGATACATTTACATTTGAACTTATCTGACCCCAAATACTCTAGTGTTTATTTTATAGTAAATTTTTCCCAAACCTTATCACCTTAATTCTTTGAGTGTCCATACATGCAGCTAACATCTGCATCTATGCTTACTGGAGGCCTCCAATGCATTTGACACTGTTTTAATTATTACTTAAATTTTTCTCTCTTTAATATTCCTTAATTGAGTCTTGTTCTTCTGTCTCTAACACTTAATATGTTGGGCAATGAAGAAATTGTTTTGTGACTGTCTTTGGAGTATTTGCTTCAAATCTCAACAATTTCCCAATTTTCTAGTCTAAGTTATATATCTTCAAAGGTCTATAGAAATAGGTCACAATAACTTTTGTAAAATGGGAAAGCCCTGAGCTTGATGTCTTCAGAAGTATTGAATAAAATGATAAATGAGAATTTTCTTTGAATCTGTATATACTCTTAATTCAACTCTCTTTGGTTGTAACTTCATATTTCTGAGTTCTGACCATTGAATTTCCTAATGCATTGAGAATGTATACATTCTCAACCAATGTTTCAAAGAGTTTCACAAAACTTTACCTTATAACCTCCAAATTATTATTCTTATATTTTTTGAATATATTCTTATAATATTGTGTTATTATCTTTCAGTATTTCATTAGTGGGAAAATAGGAGAGACCCACATGAGGTCTGAATCAAGCATGGAATTTTGGAAAAGATGACATAAAAGGCTTTAATGCTGTGGTTGTGCTGATTGGCTTTGGTTGTCAGTTTCTTAATCACAGAAACCAAGAAAGTAAAAATGGACCATGGAAGAGAAGTTCTAAATAGAAGGACAGTAGGACACAGGTGTTACTCTGGGGAAGTAAGAAACTTGAAGGGGTAATACACGGGGAGAGAAAAGGAGGATAGATAACACTAAGATTGAAGTAAACTAAATAATGTGTTTCTATAGCTTTTTAAAACAATGTCATTTACAGCTCTGGGGGAGGCAACAATATAATTGGACTTAAGGCCTGTTCAGTTGAAAGGAGGTTTTGCCTCGTACTATAAAATCAGAAAGAAGGAACTTTTCCAGGCGTAATATCCCTATTAGGCTATCCCATGCCAAATGATCATCCCTAAACAATACATATATGAGTAATACTAAATGGAATAAAGACAATATATTCTTATGTATATAATTAAAAAGAACAAGTCATGAGTTTGAGAGAAAGAGAGAGAGAGAGAGAGTAGGGGGCCATGGTAGGAGCTGGAATAGGAAATAGAGCCGTGAAAAGGTTATAAATTAGTACTTACGCATGAAATTCTAAAATAAATAAATAAATAAAAATTTTAAATGAAAAAATCAGCTAAGAGCCACAGAAGGGAGGGGAATCTACCCTCAAAATGAGCTATACCATTCAAAGGGAAATCCAAATATAAAATATCCAAGAAAAAGCAAAGTGTGTTCGCCTTCATTTCCTCTTTCTGAGTCAGCATGTTTATTGCTGCTGTTACCATATGTCAGAGACATCAGAGACATAAGACTCCAGTTTTGCTGGTCTTTCAATATGGCTGAATACTCGTAGTTCTCAGATTGATTCCAGGCTTCCTACACAAAACTGAGGCTCTTGAGTCATGGACCAAGAAGTTGCCAGATTCTCTTCCTTTCTAGCAGTCAAATGGCCATTGTTGTACTGAGTACCCTCTAATGTATAAGTCAATCTAATATTTAGATAATTAGGCTTTCTATTTGTTCTGCTCTCTAAAGAACTTTGCCTAATACACTGGGTATCAGGTATGTGCTCACTACTAAACAAAGTCTTCATAAGTCTTAGTTTCCTTGTTGTTCCTTTATTGCTCCTTACCAGGCAGGTCTTGTTTATTTATGTGGATATCCATAATACTATATCCCAAATTACAGAATCCTTCATACTTTGTGGAGTTGCTTTTTATCAGACTGTTCTGAAATCTGGTCACAGCTATTTGTACTCATACTCAACAGCATTCACAATTGTATCTCCAGGCTTGAGAGGTTAATAGGTAAATATGTTGACTCTATTTTTTCCAACACAAACATTGATAATTGCAATATTATTATTGAATTAGAAATTAGTGAGGAGTCTGGAGAGATAACTCAAACAATAAACTGCATGTCTCACAATCATGAGGAACCAGAGTTTAATCACCAGGACCTATGGACAGAAAGGTCAAGCACAGTAGAAGTTATTGTAGTCTGGAACAATGGAGGAAGAAGCAGAAGCATTCCTGGGGCTTATTGGCCAGTCAGTCTGCACAAATTGGGGAGCTTAGAGTTTGCTGAGAGGCTCTATCTTAGAAGATAAGATGGACAGTGATAAATTAGGTAACCTGATATCAATCATACACACTGCGTGTGCGCGTGCGCGCGCGCACACACACACACACACACACACTGAAAATCTGTCAGTCATTGAGCTTCTTTGGGATTCAATTTTCTATAATTCTTGATAATGAGATTAGAAGAGATTATCTCCAAATTTTATCACTCTATTAACATATTATAGGTCCAATAGAGTCAACTGAAGTCACTAAGTTTTGATCTTCTCTGATTTTAGTCATATTTTCTCCTTGGTGACTTCACTATTAATTAGTTATTTCCTATTTTTGAGGAAAAAATGTTTCTCATTTTAATGATATATTTCAAGGGCTACTTTTGCAGAAAAGAGCTCTCTTCATAGTTTGAAAAAAGCCTTCTATGTGATTTTCATTGACTTGAAACATGATTCCAAATGCCCATCACTGTTATTCAAAAGGAAATTAGAATTCATTGATAGGTTTGCTACTTAGCCAAAGCTCCCCTCCTAAATTGAATAGATTCTCTTGTTTACATTTGATTTGTCTTGAATATGTACACTGAGCTTCATTTGTCCCATATTTCAGTGTTGTAGTTTTGAGATGGTAAGGTACTCTCTAATAGACGGTGATAAAATCTTGATCATTCATAAAAGTTTATCAGTTCTTTCCCCAAGTTCATATAAAGCAAGTGTAGCTCACTTGCTTCCCTTTGTTCCATGTAGTTACTATGTGTTAACTATGTATCCATTAGCTTATTTTTGGACTGTCTGGCTAAATGATTCTATAATGAATATATAAGTAAATTAATTATCTTATACACAGAATACACCTATATATGTATTAACAGCAATTAAATGATGGTTTTATTGTAAAAGTCATTTTAAAACAATAATTAGTAGTTCAATCCTTTTGCTTTGTATGGCATTCTGCATGCACTCTTGCTTTTGTGGTGCCGTCAGTGACATGGTGATATTGCCAAAGCCTCTTACTAGTTTGATGGAAGTATCATTTTCTTGGACAAACCAAAATTTGAGCAGAATAAACCTTTTTATAAAGTACTCAATATCAACCATTGCACCAGAACAACAGAAAACCGCAATGCAAAGGTTGCATGGATGTAGTTAAGGTCATTTCTTATATGAAACATCATGCTGTTAACCTAAGGAGAAATGATGGTTTGAATGTTGGAAAAATTGCTTCATAAATGTATAGTTAGGTCAACATCACAAATAACACCACATATATATTTACACACACACACACACACACACACACACACACACACATACATTACCATGTATATCAAGGGAAGTTGTAACCTTTGGGAAGAAACCATGTGAATAGCACCCTTATACAACTACATGTATCAACTAAAGCAAACATCAGCACAGATGCTCTTCTACTGAAAATCCTGTGGAGTCCTGATGTTCACATCTCACTGGGGTCTTTCAGTGACTTGCGTTTCTTAATGGTTTGGGTCATTCTAACTTTTTATGCTTACGATTCCCTGATCTCTCGTAACCTTACAGCAAACACTGGACAGTCTCCAAGCACTGACATGTGCACTAGTGTATTTCCTGATTGGACTGCAAAATGACTTGTTGAAAATTTGGTTTATCTTGTCAAAGTGATCTAGGAATGATTTTTCATCAATAATATTTCTTTTTAAATTAATAGCTAAAAGTGTACCTTGGGTAATTCAGTGTTCTCAGAAACTATCTCTGCCTATAGTGTTCGATAAACATAAACAAATATATTTACATCATGCCTTCTATAATGCACATACATGTAAATCAATCATTTTATACAAGAAATACATGGATACACTTATTAACAATAAAATTACAGTTGGAGTAAATCAGTTATTTTACATTAGTCATTTGTACCACAGTCTTCTGTTTCTGACTACAGAGTTGATATATTTTTGATACAGAATGACAATCATTGGTAACGGAAGACTGAAGACTATTTTATTTTATTTCCAAGACAGTTTAATAAAGCCCTATATTTATTCCACTAGGTGTAAATAAAGTTAAGTTATGAGGGATTGATCTTAACACATCATTAAATGAAAATAAAATTAACAAATGGCAATTACACTTGCATCATAAAAGAAGGAGAACCTGGCTAAGAACCTGAAGGAATAATTTGCCCTGGTGAACAATGCTATGAACAAGCAGTATCTATGTGAGAGACTCCAGCAAAGATGTGTAAATGCCTGGAAGTTGCCTGAACAATGGGAACAAATAAGCAAGATTTAGAAGAAATAAATATGAAGTTTTAAATTTATGTTTAAAGCAATTTACCAGGTGAATAAAGTATGCAGGATACTTTGTCCTGGGTAGCATGAGAATTGTAGGAAAACTGGAGAGCTGAGAGAGAATTCAGAGTGACATCTATAAAAATAAACTGCTTCCAATTGAGAAAACTGGGACTAGATTGAGACAAAAAAGTTAACCTTTCACAAAATAATGTCTTTATTTCATAGCATTAAAAATAAAAGTTAAAAAACATTTAGGAAGGACAAACAGAATGGTTAAGCGTAATATCCATTAAATCTGCTATTAACACAATTTGGTCATTGAAACAGAGCTTTGGAAACACATAGTCAGATCCTGAAGGAAGTTGAGGATATAGAAGCTGAAATTCTGAAGTAAATTGTCTCAAAGTTGGCTATAATTTCAGTACTCTGGGGTAAAAGATAAAAATCATTACAAGCAATTTATTTTCACTGATAGATAAAAGAAACAATTATAGTTTACAAAATGAACCATAGACCCTTTTATAGAAAAATAATTTTTAAAAATAAGATTTCATGATTATACAAAATTGCACATAATCCTAAAGAAGCCTCAAAATTCATTTGACTATGCATTTATAAATGAGAACTTGTGATGGGCCAACTGGAGTCTATTTTCCTTAAACCTACAGCAAAAAGGGGACAGGAGAGAAAGGAACATTAACATGCATGAGCTTCTCTAATATGATATGATATCCTGATACAACTATGCATATTACCATATTACCTAAAATTTTTGGATGTGTTTTCTGTTTTGTTTCACTTCCCTGAAATTCTGGGTATTGAACCTAGAATCTTGTACATGCTAGGCAACTGCTCTACCACTGAGCTGAACTCCAGCAAATAGTTATTTGAAGTGTTTTAATGAGTTTGTCATCAGAGCACTTAGTGAAACATGGGTTGATATTGTGCATTTACTATGCCCTTCCTAGTCCCCCACACCATCTGTGTTTTGACATCAATGTTTATTCAGAGTAAAAGAGTTGTCTAAGATCGATGGCATTTTGTCAGAGACTCAAAGGCAAGTAGATTGGTGGCATGACTGTAGAGTAGAACTTGAGGAGAGGGCTTCCTAAGAAGCTGCTAGATTAAAGAGACAAAGTGGTGATTGGGCTAACTTTTACAGCTGCCCTATGTGATTAAGTAGTGGCACACAGTGTCTTCAAGTTGATCCTAAACAGGATGCACAGATAAAATTGAGGAACTTTTAAATTATTAATCCAGCCTTGTGATGTGGAATTCCCCCCTGTATGCTGTGATTACCATTAATGAATAAAGAAATAGAACTTAGGTAGTCAGGGAAGATGGAACTGAATGTTGGGAAAAAGAAGGGCAGAGTCAGAGAGAAGCCATGGAGCCACAGGAGACAGACACTGGAAACTTTAGCCAGTAAGCCACAGATACATGGCAAGACACTCATTAATAGATATGGGTTAAATTGATATGTAAGAGTTAGCCAATAAGAAACTAGAACTAGTGGGCCAAGAAGTCATTTAATTAATGCAGTTTCTCTGTGTGGTTATTTTGGGGCTGAGCAGTTGGGAACAAACAAGTGACCCTCCTTACTACAAATTGGCACCCACGTGGCCAACTAAAATCCACTTAAAACCTGAGAGGGCTTGCAAAGGAATTCTAGACACTTAAAAACAAAGTTTAACCACATTTTTTTCCCTGAATGGGCTTTGTTTGCTGGCAGCACGATGTGGCTTCTTTAAGAGAGGTTTTCTTGATTCAGCCATAGCAGAAAAAAAAAAAACATGGTTTTGAAATGTAGGCTTTCTGGGTCATGCTGCTAGCGCAACCTCTGGCTTTTCCAGGAGACCAAATATTTGGATGGGGTTTGTAGGAGACTGCTGTGCCACGGCTGAGGTGAGCCACTCAGACCGTGGGAGAACAGGGCAAAGGCTCAGGAGAATTCAGAAATCCGGCGAGGAATGACAGACAGACACCCTCAATGTGATTGAAAAATGCTGCTGCAATTTTACTTTTTTCAGTGCAAGATTATATATTTTTTACAATCAAAGAACTTGGCAAAGGCATACATCATCAAATCATAGAACAGAAAAGAACAGCATAAAACAGTTTACAAAAAGAATCTTTGAAGATGCTTTTACTTGGGTACAAGGACTTTTGCTCTCTCATATTTTGACTCTTTTTCTTGCCTTTAGAGAGGCCATTGCCCTTGAACTAGGCTATCTTTATCAGCTTGTACCAGGTGGCTGACTGGTTTGAGCTAAGTGACCTTGTGCTCAGAATATCCTGGGTGGGAAAGAAGAAGGCTACTATCTTCCTGGGAAAACTTTCTGCTAGGAAATTTCAAAGACATAGTCTCGAACCTCTCTGAAACCCACTCCATATCACTGACCTCAACTCTCCTCCCTTCTCAATTCTCAGGCTCAGATGTTGTCAACTTAGGTTAGGTCTTTTTCTTCCCACAAGAAAGGTTTCATAGGCCTTCTGTTTACAGCTGCACATATTTCCCAGGCAAAAGGCTAATGCTGTTTTCCTGTAGAAGGCTTCTAAGGTTTTTCCTAGTAAAATTAACTCCTTTTGTTCCACATCATGAAGGAATTGTCCCAATGATGACCCTGCCAATTCCCAGAACTGGCTACTTCTTTTAAGGCTTTAATGAATGGTGGGGCAGAGCTCAAAATGTCCTCAGCAGTCTTGTTTTTATTTGTAACTGCCTGGAATAGTCTGATCTGTTAGTAATATGCAAGGATCACAAAGAATACAAAGACAAGGAAAAAGACAGACATATGGTGCCAAGGACATCGAAGTCGAGTCAGTGCAGGTAGCAACTTCAGGTGGCATCGTGACCACAGCTGATTGCCAAGGAACAGCCTGGGGCAATTAACTCCACGGAGCACAGACCCCAATCCTATGGCAACAGTCCATCCAGTCAGCATTTCTGCTACACTGGCGTGACAGCCGTGGATGTAGCACTGCTGTAGCTTGCTTAGTGGTGGCATGGATTGGCTGTGTGCCTGAGAATGGGACTGTGTGCATGGCTCTCAGTGGCTCGAGCAGCTCTACCATGTTGGACTGAGTTGTGGGGCAAGCAGAAAATACTGTATATACCTTAGTAATGGAACAGCTTATATTTTAAGAAGCACTTAGCATTTTAAGAAGTGCTCCTGGACAGTAAAGAATTACAGATATACAATATGACAGATTCAGACATAAAAGACCTCTAAATGGGTCACAATGTTGGATAAATGTATGTAGGCTTGGGAGAGAGCAGAAAAAGAGTACAGAGAGTTATAAAAAGAGATAATTGGTTTTTTTAAATAAAATCAAGTCTTTAAAGAGACAGTAAAGACAGTTATAGATTAAAGGAGTAAAGATAATACTATAAATATTAAACTTGTAGAAAAGGTAATAGAGTTAAAACAAGCCATGTGAAAATGGAAAATTTAGAAAGAATATGGATTATGTATATTACTGTGTTATCTTTGAATTTTTTGATTTCAGAGAGACATTTGATTCTAGGGACTGCTAAGCTAAGCCAATATATATATATATATATATATATATATATATATATATATATATATATTTCAAAAGTATGTTGAATTCAAAATTTGAGTCTAAGTATATGTTGCATTGGAAAAGAGGTTCTTTTGTTTCTACAGAGGATGAGAACCTGTGGATTGATTCCAGGATAATATTGTTTGATGGACCAAGGACCCCCAAAAGGTTGCTATGAACACTCCCAAAAAGAAAATAATTAGCTCAATAAACAGCAGGAAGCAGTATGAACAGAACTACGCCCATGTTCCCAAATATTGTTTATAGTTGTTTGTTTACATTTAAAGGGGATAGGCTATAGAGATCAATAATTTGCTTTGGTATGGATCTTGGTTTATTGATACAAATTTCAGGTAAATTTGTTATATTGTATATGTATATTTCTGCCCTTGAGAAGGTATTTTGTTTGTATAGTTTATTTAAAAATGTAACATATAATTAAAAAATATGGGTTAGTAGCTAGCCATCAATAATAGTCAAGATTGTAGTCATGTTAGCTACATATTCTAGATGTATAGAGATATATTTCAGTTGGATAGGTATTCTTCAAATCTTTCAGAGACCTTCAGAATATGGCATTTAAAATGTTTAAGAACTTAGGACTTTTCATGATAATGAGACATATGTGCTCCTGGCAGCACCAATCTACTTCAAGAGGAAAATGGGCGTCGAAGAGGCTCCTTATGGAGTTGGTTGACCATTTGACAAGAAAATGCTCTTGCCTGGACTGATTGATAAACTGGACATAGAAGACTCACAAAGAAATGACTGCTGAACTTGCCTAAAGGTGAGATAATCCTTCAGGGTTCTTGCTTCATGAAAGAGTCTGCTAGACATTCTGCAGGACATACAAAAAAAATGTGACTGGCAAACTGCCAGTGTAGGTGGAATTGTCTTTGAAATTTCCTGCTTCATGAAAAAGTCTGCTGGCTAGTATGGGCCTGTAGGCTGAAGGTGGTTGCCCCAATTGTACAGAACTTTGGATGACTGTCCAGGCAGTGAGATGTCTCTGTCAATTCTAGAGTTTTGGAAGTTGATTACAATGTACTTCCTGTTTACTTAGGTAATATTATATCCTTCTGGGATCTTTGATGGAAATAAAGAATAGATTGATAGTTATAGTTATACTTTTCCTTAGTTATGATAAAAGATAAAGTAAATAGCAATATTGTAACTGTAATCCTTGCTTGATAACTGTTTTGTTATAAGTAACTTTATCATGTTAAATTTAAAACCTTTTTTATTTAAACAGAAAGGGGAGGTGATGTGGGATTTCCCTCTGTGTGCTGTGATTACCATTAATAAATAAAGAAACTGCTTAGGACCTATAGTAGGGCAGAACTTAGGTAGGTGGGGAAGACAGAACTGAATGCTGGAAAAGGCAGAGTCAGAGAGAAGCCATGGAACCACTGGAGACAGACACTGGAAACTTTAGCTAGTAAGCCACAGCCACGTGGCAATATACAGATTAATAGAAATGGGTTAAATTGATATGTAAGCAATAGCCAATAAAAAGCTAGAGCTAATGGGACAAGCAGTGATTTAATTAATATAGTTTCTTTGTGATTATTTCAGAGCTAAGCAGTCAGGAATGAACAAGTGGCCTCCTTACTACAGCCTTGTTTATTTTGGGCTGAAAATTTTTCTTTTTGTGGATTGTTATTGGAGATAGAAGCCAAAGAGTCTGATTTGCTAGAGTCTGCTTTTTAGCAAACCGGATCACTAAAGTTATAGTAGATAAGCATATTGTTTCTGGGTATGATTTCTTGAGGCATGAATTATATTTTTATATTTATAATTATATTTTTGTGTGTGGTCTGGCTGCTGCCTGTTTGTACATTCAATCTCTTTGCCCCAGATATTCTGTGTTCTCAAGAGTATCTCCAACACTATTAATTGATAAATGATAGATGCCATGCCACAAATACTGTAATGACTTGATCCCTTAGCCTTCTAAGGGAACTTCCATTTCTTTCTAAGCTTTCTAAGCTGATGCTAAGGATTGCTTCAAACTGTGGGCTTTTTAAAGGAAATCTGAAGTTAAACAGGTTCTCCAGTTGCACTATGATTCTTCCAGCTGCACTTAATATTAATTGCATCCAACATGAGCTTTTCCAGTTGGAGGAAACAATTTAGATAAGTGAGGCAGAAGTAACTTGCAAGCCATGCCTTGCCCCTCATTCAGGCAAAGTCCTACACAGCATTCTCCCTGGATTTGTCTTTTTCACTCTCTGTTATCTTTCTAATGCTTATTGATTCTGTTTCCTTTATCACTTTCCATTGATTGCCGGGTCTCCATAGTCAGGCATTAATGGTATTGATCCTGAAGGAATAACCCCCTAATGGGGGTCAGTGGCAGTAAGACATGAGCCTGGCCCTCTTTTGACTTTTGTTAATTTGGTTTATTTGTATTTTGATCATTTTCCAGCATGTAAGAAGAAATTGGTTTGGGACGAGAGAAGATTTCTAATGTATTCTAGCTGAGATTCTGTTTGTCATGTTAGACTCTTACTTGCGATAGAACCAGGACTCATCTACTCTGAGCCAGT
The DNA here is from genome assembly GCF_982192425.1 of Myodes glareolus. NCBI lineage: Eukaryota > Metazoa > Chordata > Mammalia > Rodentia > Cricetidae > Myodes > Myodes glareolus. The sequence goes on from NC_142038.1 coordinate 56,266,219, forward strand.
TTTATGGGAAGTAACTCCTCAGGAACAACACATGAGTACTGGTTAACTCTTTCCCATCTGTTTTCCAGTCACAATATTACATGTAGTCATTCTTCACACTCATTTTTTTTCTGTTATAAATCATAGCTAATGCGGGTTCTGAAATGCTTTATCAGAACTCTTGTATTCTAAGGTAGTGAAATAAATGGATAGGTTTTAGCTTTTGAATTCTAATTATTTTAAATGATATTATAAACTCGGGAAAGTGAACTTTTATGCAGTAAAGCCAAAGCAGTATGAAGAAAAGGGTCTTTGATCCGCGATAAAGATCTTTCACAGTTGTGCACTGCCACTGCCTCTGAGAACCTCTGTGGAGCTGAGCAAATTATTCAAACTCATTGTATTTCACTTTTCTCCTCTCTAGACATAATCTCTACCTCCAATGAGAATCAGAGGTGGGTTCTATGTAACACACTTTCTAGTGTGTTCGCAGCATCATTAACATTAAAAATAATAGAAAAGTGGAACTTCCACAAACTGATTTAACAACTCCAGCAGGGTGGTAGCCATTTTAATAAACCCACAAATGATATTACAGAATACATTTTTTGGGAAAATATTTCTAAATAGAAGAAATGATAAGACTAATTCTGAGAACCTAATGATTATTGTCCTATGAAATCATAGGAAAAAGACAAGGATGTAGTGGAGGAACCTATTCACTGGGAATATTCCAATCAGCTTGAAGAAATGAAAAGTAATCAAACTATGCAAACAAAAGGCAACACCATGGAATGATGATCCAGAACGGCATTTTGAAGAATCACCCAGGTCTCTCAACACTGCAGAGAACAAGTTACTAGTCAATGTCAGGCTTTGGAGTTGCCATATTATCTAAGGTGCCTCTGTTATAACACACACACACACACAGAAATATATATATTTCTGTGTGTGTGTGTGTGTGTGTATGTATGTATGTATGTATGTAGAGAGAAAGAGAGAGAGAGAGAGAGAGAGAGAGAGAGAGAACTGCTACAGTGTTTTCATCTCTGTAAATGACTTGGGTGTACATTTCATTCAGTTTCTTGTTTAATGGTTATTGAACTAAGTGGCTCTAATTTTCTTTTGGTTTATTTTATGTTTCCCAAACTGATGTGATTCTTACTATGTAATCTCATTTATGCCTTAAAATTTCAAATAAAGATAAGCAATATTTTAAATAAAAAATAAGGGACCTAGAAAGGACACTTAATGTAGTATTCCACCAATTCATAAAGTAGAAAAATAAATTCTTAAAGTGTGACATGACTTGCATTCTTTTGATATAAGTTAATGCATTATTATCATAAATAAGAAAATTACTCCACTTTGCCCAAGTATAAATTTATACATTTTATTTAAACAGCATCATCTATAGCAAAAAACATACATTATATCTCAGTGGTGTGCTAATTTAAAGTTCCTTTTTATTAAATTCTATTTATTTATTCATTTATTAATTCATTTATTTATTCAGCATATGTGTGTGTGTGTGCGTGTGTGTGTGTGTGTGTGTGTGTGTGTGTGTGTGTGTGTGCAGCCCATGAATGCATGCATGTTTGTAGAAATAAAAATACAACTTGGGGTGTAGGCTCTCTCCTTCCACTATGTGGGTGCCAGAGATTAATCTTGTCATCAATTTTGGCTGCAAGCACTTTTGTTTGATCAGTCATACTGCTGGCCCTAAAGTTCCATTTTCATTTGCATTCAACTTGAAGGTGTATAATCTTCATGGTTTATAGAGTTGAATCTGCCATATCCATGAATTATTTTTTCCTTATGGAATACTGATCTTTACTGTGCATAGTTGTTATTCTTACTTTGTGTTTCTTCAAAAGTCTTTATTGTATATATGCATATACATATGCATACATACATACATTTATATGTATATATGGATTTGGGATAGAAAATATTAATGAAAGAATATGAGTGGAAATTTCTAGAAAGGTATATCAAATGACTATAGTGTACTAATACAGGCATTGAAAATTTGTCTTTAGAGAGGTGCTTAGTTTGGCCAGCATAAAGGATGGATTTACAGGCACATTTGACTTGAAATTCATAGTAAGAAAGAGTAAAAGTGAAAGTTTCTTAAACTGAAACCTTGCAGGTTACAACTGCATAATTCTTAGGGCAGAGAGATCCTATACCGCCTACAGTGGTAGAGTAAGGGTGATCTGAGGACTCCAGCTTCACCCATTCATTCAGCAAAATTCAGTATTTTGTTTGTGCTTAGATAACTTAACAATAATGTTTGTTATCAAAGTAATTTATGTCAAGCTTGTCAAGAACATTCTAAAGGATTGAGTGAACTCAAGGTGGCCTGGAGAGTGACACTTTAAAGTAATAATTATTGTTCCATATTATACAATTACATATATAAAAAATTTTAATTGTTTTAGAAATATTTTAATTGATATAATTCCAATTAATACCTTTATTAATTAGTAGAAAATAATTCATACATACAGCCCAGCTTGTAGTTTTAAAATTCACCATAATACTGACTAAATCTATAATATATGTATGTGTGCATGTACATGTGTGTGTGAGAGAGATAACCAGTTTCAGTTCTGCCCTTCCACTGCACAAGTGGTGGCACTATCCAGTTAGTAAGTCATTTAGGCAAGTCAGCAGCAATCCAACTATTGTTTTATAAATAAGATATACCATTCTGTTTGCCCAATCCAACCTATCCATTTGTAGATGGAGAAATAAAGCTGCAAAAGATTTATGGGCATTGTCCAAGTCCCTATAATATCTAAAACAGATATAAACCAAGACTTTCGATTCTTCATTCAGAAAAATTTCATCTGTACTGTGAACAAATAAATCAAGAAACTTTGAAAAAATCATGAATGATATTCTGTGCATCTTGGGGTTTTCTTGAACACAGAGCTTGTTTTTCATACATTCCTAATCCCCAAGAAAGAGCAAAGTATGGTAAGGTAATGGCTACTGAATAAGCTGTGCACCCGCATCACATATAGAGATTGCTGATGGCTAAACTGCCTAGTATTCAGCAAGAACAAAGGATCTCTCCCCACTCTCCTTTTCTTAGAGCACACTTAGATTAAAAATGAAAAAAAATTGAGTGTATGCCCTTCTATTTCTTCTTTTCAGTATTTACTAAGATTTTAGACACAGAGCTCATGTTCAATAAAGATTTGCTTGACTGAATTGAGTTGTATTGACTTACCTGGACTCAGTCAATCAATGAGAACATATTGAATATGTCTCACATTTACTTTAATTTGACACTGAGATAATAGGAATTTTGACCAAAATGAATTGACATTCAAGCTGGATAATTTTAGATAAAACTTTTATGCTTATTTAAGTTACCTGAAATACCAATGCATATAGAAGATGTGTGTGTGTGTGTGTGTGTGTGTGTGTGTGTGTGTGTAGCATGCATTGCTACTGACTGGGATTATCTTTTCTTTTAAAATAACATTTGAACTTGTGACCTTTAATAGTCCTGTCTATTAGTAGTGATTATTAATCCACATGTGACTGGAGAATTATAATTGGAGAAATCACTGTAGGAGGCGAACATCCATTTTTATCTTGTTGTGGGTAGAATGGAGAAGGGTCTGACAGTTTATTTTATTACAATTTCAAAGTTGATATTTACATTTTTTAAAAGCTGTTTGAGGATGCTGTGATATGGATAGAGTTTGAATTCATTCACACCAGTTTCCGGTACTGGAATCTTGTTCCTGTGTGTGATAGTGTTTGTGTAACAGAACCTTCAAGAAGCTTAAACGGAGGTAAATAAGTAGGTAAGGGAGACGTTGTTTAGGAATGGATCAGTGGAGCAGGGTAAACGAGGAAATGATCTAATTCCTGCCAGAATAGGTTGACAAAATCAATGAGCCTGGCCTTTGCCTGGCATCTGACTGTTTGTCTCACTGTAGCAGGCTTTCTTCTTTAGGGCCATCAATCAGCTCCCAAATCATGACATGGAGACTTTTTATTCGTTTGAATACTCCGTCTAACTTAGTTCGTTTCTGGATCGCTTATTTAACTTGATTTAACCTGCTTCCCTTTATCTACCTTTTGCCTCAGGGCCTTTTATGTTTATTTCTGCATGTGCTAGTCTGAGTTTGCTGGCTGACATCTCCCTTTCTTTTTCTCTCTTTCTCCCTTCTCTTCTTCTCCAGGTCCTCTTCTGTTTGTTCTCTCTGTCTGCCAACCACACCTATCCCTTGTCTGCCTTGCTATTGGCCATTCAGCTCTTTATTAGACCATTCAGTTGCCCTTAAACAGGGAAGGTGAACCAGCAACACATCTTTCCAGAATTGAACAAATGCAGCATAAACAAACACAACACATCCTTACATTGTTAAACAAATGCAGGGTAATCGAATGTAATGCACCTTTACACAGTTAAAGTAATATTCCACAGTATAAACAATTGTATATAAACTATGTAAACACATCTTTACATAGTTAGATAGCTCACAGCGTCTCACTTTGTCAGTCTTCATTGGCTTTGACTCTGATCTCCTTACAAAGGTGTGTTGTAACCAAACAGTGATCATCAGAACCCACCAAGAACTAGCTAGCATGATACTCTTAGATTTCTAAAACTGTGACCTAAACAAACTTCTTCTCTCTATCAGGACCCAGGTCCAGGTATTTTGTTATAACAACAGGAAATGAGCTAAAAACTTTAGTTTATTTACACATAATCAACAATGGCTGTCTGTTGCCTGAGTGTCAGACCTGAGCTTCATAGTTGACTGAATGATTAAGGGTGGATTCTAATGGTGGGAATGCCTGACTATTCCTTCTGGATGCCTCATTCTTTTTCCTTTTCCACTTTTAACATTTCCTGTACATGTGTTTCTTGGATGATAATGTGGTCCCAGATCTCCTTTGATTCTATCTGTAATTCAGGAAAGGAATGTCAAGACACGAATAGAAAATATAACTTTGTGTGTGAGCTTGCCTCAGTGTGCTAAGGATCAGCAGGAAAACATGTGGTTTTAAGTTCATTCCTTCAAGTAAATGGTCTCAAAACCAGGTAATCACCAGGGGTCACAGCATTTCAGAAAACACACGAGGCAGGACAGGGCAGGAACAGGCTAACCAATAAGATTACATTCCAGACAAGGATGCTTACTTGAACCTGGGGATGAAAGGCAAGAGAAAATAAAACCTCTGTGAACATAATTTACTTTGTGTTTCCTTTATCTACAGTCTGTGCTTGCAATAATAACTAGGTAAGTAAGATGTGCTATATACAAGTATAACCCTAATTAAAATTTCTTTTCCTGGATCTAATTCTTTCTTCTCTCCTTGACACCTATTTTAATTTCTTGTGTGGTCAGTTAGTGTCTCCAGTGCCCCCGTCTCTATGCCCCCCACTTCACACCCCTTTATAATTTCTGTTAGAGGAACTGATGCAACAGAACCTCCTAAAAAGGGCCAATCTGTCCCTGTGATTAGTGGGATTTAGTTAAAAAAGCTACAACAGCAAAAAAAGAAACTTACAACAATAATAATGGATATTATTGACTTAAAGGAGAAATCTTAGGAGAAGCACATAATGGAAGCTTCAGTCATCTGTCAAACCACTCTTTTCTAGAAGCATTTTCTTGTCTAGATATCCAAACAGCTTTATGCAAAAGACAGTGTTTTAGCACTAAGATGTTCCTTACCACTGATACTGAATTTATTTCATTTGAGAAGATATTCCAAGCTTTCTTAGTATATACCAAGTTAGGGATAAGCTAGCAAGCATGCTTATTTACATAATATGCTCAGTTAAAATGATAATTAGTTACTCCCTGACTAGAATATACAACTCAGCAGGCAAAAGTAATTTTAAAATAATTGCACTTCTACATCATGGTCAGAAGGTCAGTACACTTGAATTTCATTAGGCAACATGGAAAAGCACTTTCAGTTCCTACCTCATTGTCCTGTGCCCTTATTTAGAAGACTAAATTAGAATACCATGGAAAGAAGCATCCATTTCTACCAATTACTTTCTGTAAGGAAGTAAAATTAGTGACCTCTAATTCTGCTTTTAAGCAGAGAGTGTGGTGAACTTGAATTCATTTAAGTGCCATCATCCTCCTGTAAAGTGCCAAAGCAGGCAAGCAATCCCATGACAATGATCTAACTGATGATTAGAGTTTGTCCACGGTCTTGCTTCAAATTCCTATGGAATCTCTGTCTTTCACACTTAGGGCAGTTAGATGGAAGGACGAAGTTTCATTTGGGTTAGGGCTATTTGAGCACCCTTGTTTCTGGCTCTCTGTGTTTATCAAATTCCAGCATTGTATATCAAGTCTGTAAGCTGGGTTCACAATCTTAACTGGTGCAAAACTGAATCTTGTTCCAACTGAATCTTATTCCTTAATAGGGACTATGAATTTCCCCTGGGCAACTCATGGACTCTCTGTCTAGAAAAAGTTTTCAACAACTTGGTGAAGCTGACATAGACAGAGTATTCATTGCTTTCCAAGAATGTCCATTAGTGAAAGAAATGTCATATGGACTATCCTGTCATACAAATTCTTACATTGTTTTACCATCCATGATCTCTTTCACCCAACAGAATTTTACAAGATGCCAAAAACACTGGTATGTAAAATAATATATAAAAAATGGGAGAGAAGACTTAAGAGCATTTATGGTTTTTGCAGAGATCCAGAGTTCAGGGCAAGCACTCACATCAGACAATTAATAACTCCAGACTCAAAGGATCTACCCTTCTTCTTGTCTCTGCAGGCACTGCACAATGCTATGCAAATTCACACACACACACACACACACACACACACACACACACACACACACACTTGACCCTTTACAACAAGAGTTACAGAGATCAAACAACAATCAATCATAAAGAAATGTATTTTAAAATAATCCTTTACAAGAATTTGAAAGTTGGCAGATCACGAGCCTAAAGGAAAATGACTATTATTCTGTTAAAGGGGCATTGCATTAAATGATTTCTAATGGCATTTTGCTAGACCCATAGATGAGTGAATCACTGAACTCTCATTAGAGAAGTTTTTTTCTTGCAATAGGTCATAATTAGCACAAGGTGCAACACCTGGACATTGTGCAGATAGTGACAGAATTTGGAGTACTCAGTCCTAAGTGGGATGTATATATCAAACTTCTCCCCTCACCATCCAGGGATATATGCAGAATAAGAGGCATAAATATCATAAGAGTCATAGGTAGCTGAAAACTAAGGAAACAGCATCTTCTAGACATAACAGGAACGATACACAAAGACTGTTATAGCACCTACAAAACCTGCACACATTCACACCTAGGCAAACCTCTAATAAAAAGGGGAAATGAATACAAAGTCCCACTGCTAATCAAGATGCCATCTGTAATTGATACCTACTGGGAAAGGGAAAATCAGTTTTCTTCCATGTAATGTCACTGGGTATACCAACCACATGCCAGAGCAAGTTTCATGACAAGAATAGTTGATCAACACAAAAATACTCTGTTTTTTGTATGCTTTTTTTGACATTGCTTGTCTTATTGATTTTCTTGGTTTGTTTCAATTTTAATTTTTTGTTTTTTGTTGTTTTCCTTTTTTTGTGTATGTGTGAGACAGATATACTAGATAGATATAGTGGTGGGAATATAGGGAGGTGAGTAGGATCTGCGAGGAATTGGAGAAGGGAATAGAATATGATAAAATATATTATATAAAAATTTTTAAATTGAAAGTAAATCTTTGCTGTACATATTCTTTTACCATTCATTAAAGCCAAAAGCTGATGAAAGGTGTGAAATTGATTATTTTTAACACAGAGAGTTACTTCAGGGATCCATACTTGATACTGCAAGATAAAGCACATTTTTAAGAAATTATCAGTATTTGATTTGATTTTCTAGTCATCAGACTGCCTATGCCACTTGACATAACATATAACATGTCAAAATTATGTTCAAGGCCATTTCAGAAACTGTTAATAATTTTGTCCTTACCTCGAGCCAACAGTATTAAATAATTTTTTATCAAACTCAAGTCAGTAATTCAAAAACTAAGTTTTAAAATTAAACATTCTAATATAACCCCAAATATGCTAATTTGATTCTTACATGCTGAGGAATGAGCATAGACTATGATTGTTTATTTTTTTTCAATTAAACTATTGCATTTCTATAAGAGCAGAAAATTTTGTATGTACAATTAAAACACTGTAATTGGAAATGCACAATAATGTTCTTTGTTTTGGGACAGGGATCATTGGCTTTGGGTGGTGTAATGACACTCATAGCGCAAAACACACAGTTGCATGTTCAGAACCAAGACTTCCGTGAAGATATAGACCCAACATGGGTAAACATAGCCACAAACAGTCCAGATTCATTGCACATGTGATTTTCATTCATTCCCAGCATTGCTCATCTAGACACTGCTGACTTTTGCTCACTGTCAAGATCACTTTGGGTTATACCTCCTCCTATGTTTAAGAAGACACTGGACCTTGGGAGCTCAGTCCGGTGCGCCAATGTGGGTCTCTGTCTCTATCTCCATCCATCGCCAGGTGAAGGTTCTATGGTGATGTGAAAGATATTCATCAGTGTGGCTATGGGACAAGGCCAGTTCAGGCACCCTCTCCTCTGATGCCCAAAGAACAAGCAGGGGACCTCTCCTTGGACCTGGGAACCCCTTTGAGTCAAGTCTCTTGCAAACCCTAAAATGGCCCCCTTAATTAAGATATCTACTTCCCTGCTCCCATATCTACCCTTCCTCCATCCTAACCATCCCATTCCTCCAAGCTCTCCCCAATCCTCTCCTCCTCCCTTCTCCCTCCCCATCTCCCCTTACACCCACCCCACTGCCACCCCTGTGCACCCAACTTTTGCCTGGCAATTTTGTCTACTTCCAATATCCAGAAGGATAACTATATGATTTTCTTTGGGCTCACCTTCTTATTTAGCTTCTCTAGGATCACGAATTATAGGCTCATTGCCCCTTATTTATGGCTAGAATCCACTTATGAGTGAGTATATACCATATTCATCATTTTGGGTTTGGGTTATCTAACTCAGTAAAGTGTTTTCTATTTCCATCCATTTGCATGCAAAATTCAAGATGTCTTTTTTTTTTTTCCGCTGAGTAAAACTCTAAAGTGTAAATGTTCCACACCTTCTTTATCCATTCTTCTATTGAGGGGCGCCTAGGTTGTTTCCAGGTTCTGGCTATTACAAATAGTGTTGCTATGAACATAGTTGAACAAATGCTTTTGTAGTATGATTGGGTATATCTTGGGTATATTCCCAAGAGTGGAATTGCCGGGTCCTGAGGTAGGTTGACTCCCAGGGTCCAAATGAGAAGCAGAAGGAGGGAGAACATGAGCAAGGAAGTCAGGACAACGAGGGGTGCGTCCACCCACTGAGATGGTGGGACTGATCTAATGGGAGCTCACCAAGGCCAGCTGGACTGGGAATGATGGAGCATGTGATCAAACTGGACCCTCTGAACGTGGCTGTCAATGAGGGCTGACTGAGAAGCCAAGGACAATGGCACTGGATTTTGATTCTACTGCATGGACTGACTTTGTGGGAGCCTCGTTTGTTTGGATGCTCACCTTCCTAGACCTGGATGGAAGAGGGAGGACCTTGGAGTTTCCATGGGGCAGGGAACTCTGATTGCTCTTAGGACAGGAGAGGGAGGGAGAGGGGGAGAGTGGGAGAGAAAGGAGAGGTGGGGAGGAGGTGTAAATTTTAATAAATAAATAAATTTAAAAAAGAAGACACTGACTGATCAAACTGCTATAAGTAGTAGCTACAGTTATTGGAGCATCTAACTGGGAAGGCTAATTTGCTCTGCAATCTAAAAATTACCCATGACCTCACTACTTCAGATTGTGGCTCTGTAGGCCTGGCCCTTAATGTTGGCTGAGTGAGTCAAGGTACTTAAACATGGCCAGTCCCTGTGTCTATTCATGAGTATAACACATGGTGTGGGGCTGTGGAGGGTAAAACTGGACAAAATCTAGAACTCGGTGGACTCTCAGTTCTTGAGACTAGTCATTTCTTACCTGTCTGTCATCTCGTTCTTAACTCTCTTCATTTCTGTTACTTTTGAATTATGTTAACCTTAAATCCATCTAATTTTTTACTGAAAGATTTAATTTCCATTTTATCATAAATTTGTCTTCTGGTCTTTCAAACCTCTAAATTATTGTCAGTGTTTATATTTTTTCTTCTTTTCATTTCTTTTATACCCACTCCTGGTCTTACAACTTTTTGTACTACTTTCTATTCTTTGTTGTTCTGTATTGTGTGTATGCATGCGTGTGTGTATGTGTGTGTGTATGTGCTTCTCTGTTTGACTGCCTGCATGCTGCTTATTTATAGGAGAAAATTTCAGTGCTGATTCAAGAGACAAGCCCAACATGAGTCAGGCATCAAATGCCTTGCAGAACACACAAATACTGTGATTTCCTTCCTTCCTTCAGAGAGAGAGAGAGATATAACAGATTTCATAAAGATATGTTTCTTTTTTGTTTATAGTTTTAAAATTTAATTTTAATTTAATTTAATTTAATTTAAATTTAAATTTAATTGTTTATAGTTATAAAATTTAAAATTTTAAAGCTATCTTTTCCCATTTGCATACAAAATCCGTTTCTTACTCCCTCCCTGACTTCCCTCCATCTTTCCCTCCACCCCCATTTACTCCTTAGAGAGGGTAAGCCTTTCCATGGGGACATCCACAAAGTCTAGAACATTGCTTTGAGGCAGTACCAAGGCCCTCCACACTATATCTAGGCTGTGCAAGGTATCCCTCCAGAGAAAATGGGTTCCAAAAAGTCAGAACAAGCAGTAGGGATAAATCCTGGTCTCACTGCCAATGGCCCATAGTCTGCCCAGCCATCCAACTGTCATCCACTTTCTGAAGGCCTAGTTTGGTCTTTGCTGTCAGGCTGGAGTTGAAAGGCTTCCATTAGCTCAGGTAAGCTGGTTCAGTGGGTGTCCCCATCATGGTCTTGACCTCTTTGCTCATATTCTCATTCCTCCCTCTCTTAGACTGGACTTTGGGAGCTCAGCCCAATGCTCCGCTGTGGTTCTCTCTTCCATCTGCTTCCATCAGTTGCTGGATGTGAGGGCGATCTATCTGGCTGCAATATCTGTCACCCCATTGATCACCAGGGCTGATTTGGCTGATCTGGCTAGCTAGGCAGGTGCCTCCATCCTTCCTCACCATTCCAAGTGCATCCCTCTCTAAGCTGCATGCTCTGAATAGAGGACAACCTTCCCCTATTAAAGAAGGACAGGTCTTAGATCAAAGGTATACCAGTAGCTGTGCTCCCCTGCTAGAACCTCCAAACAAGCTCTCAAGATACGTTTCTATACGGGCACATAAAATGTGTTATTCCTAGGCTAAATAGTGTGGACTCCATATGAAAACATAAATGTTCCACAGATGCAATGTTGCTTTTATTTTTGTAATTGTAATTTAAAAAAAGAATGTTTTACAAGACACAGACATTCAGTTTTTGATGATCAGATTCTGTATGAGCTGTGAAAGTGGCAGAAATAAATAGTAAACCAAAAGCAAAGTAGAAAGGGAGGCCTTCCTCAGATCACAGCCCTGTTTACTTTATAGCACACTCCCACTGACTTGAGTAGTTATGCTTAAAAAACCAATGGAATTAGACCTCTGAGCAAGGAACCATGTATGACTAGTTTGTCTTTAAAACAGCCATTTCCAGAGGATTCCTCCAACAGTTTCCAAAAGGGATGCTAGTCTCACTAATGGAATATCAATTTGGTTCTAAGAGAACATGGAGGAAATAATAAGCCCTGTTCTGTTTTGAGTGGGTGGGCAGGTAGTCACTTGTCTTATGCAGCAGGTCAAGATAAAAATGTTGTGCCATTTCCAGACCCTTTTCCATGGCAACGATTGGAGTCCCTTTCAAAAGACTGTCAAGATTTAAGTTTAAGTTCATGGCAGTTTTAACCACTCATTGACTACTCTATCAGACTTTCATGTCAACTCACATAACACCAAAACTGCCACTTTAAATAGGTGTGGGGGGTGTTGGAAAGTATGCTGGGAAGGTTAATAATTTACTCATCTTGGTGACAAGAGCTGCTTAATATGATACATTCTATTAGTTACTCAGTAAATTTTAAAAGAATGACTAATATTTTGATGATAATTCCACTAAATAGTCCATAAACTATTTGGGAGATCAGGATGCACATGGAATATAGTAAATAGTTACCCACTCTGTTTTGTATTAGTTAGATTACTTAAACTTATGACGTTAACATTTTCAGGTCTGTCTCATATTCTTATGAATTTATCCCCTTCTGACATGTATCATTGTCAAGCTTCTTCCCTTTTTTTTTCTCAATCTATGGTGGATGAAATGCATCTCAATCTGATTTTCATTTTACATTTTTGGATTATGGTCAAACCCCTCATTTGCATATTTCCATTTTCTCTTCTCTGAATTGTTTGTTCATATCTTACATCTAACTTCCATTGTGTCTCATTCTTTTTCTTGCTTCCCCCATAACTTTCTGCCTTCCCTTCCACAGGGTTCCCCGAGGTCTGCAGACAGGGGATTGAAAGAGATATCGCTTTTCATACTGAGTGTTCAGAGGTCTCTCATTCTCTTCATGTTGTCTAGCTGTGGCCTCTGCATTTGTTCCCATCTGCTGCAGGAAAAAGTGTCTCTGATGATGGCTGAGCAAGGCACTCATCTATGAGTACAGTAGAATGTCTTTAGTAGCCATTTTATTGCAGCATTCTACTAAAGGCCTAGGTTCTTGGACTGTCTGATCTCAGGTTCTTGACCACCTAAGCAGTGGTGGCGATGGGTTCCATCACATGGAGTGGGCCTTAAAACCAATAAGATACTGGTTGGTTATTCCCAAAGCCTCCATGCCACCATTGTATCAGCATGTCTTGCGGGCTGGTCACCACTGTAGATCGAAGTTTATGACTGTGTTTGTGGACTTTCTCCTCTTGTAGTATGCAGTATCCTGTAACCGTGACACTAGTCAGTAAGGACAAAAGCTGTATGTAGGCACCAGCTTGACTTCGCTATGTTCAATGAGGTATTGCCCTACTATTGCCTCAAGTAATTGGGCCTTACTATCAGTTTGTGGAGAGTAACCAGTAACTTTGGCAATAGCCTTGGTTATTTGGGGATTTCCATGGTGCTTCTTTGGCCAACATCTTGGTTAGATGTAAACTGTTCCTGGAACTGGAGGCTTCATTTGGTGACAAGTGATGTTTAGTTGGGTCTCCATATCCTGTGTTATGTGGAGATTTCATTTAGATAACCTTTATATATGGATATATTTTGGGAAGCTCAGGAGTAGAGAACACCTAGGAATTAAAGCTTTCTAAACACAGCAGGGTCAATGAATATTCAAACATCCAGGGACTGTGGCAGCATGCACAGGGCCTGCACAGGTCAGATGGGATCCCAGCACTGAAGCAGAGGGTAGCATTTCTTTTTAGCCATAGAAGTGTCTTTATTTAATTTTTAACGTATATTTCAAATTTAATTTTGTTCTTGATAGATTTTGTTAGAAAAAATGATACTTATGAAAATTTATCTATTTTAAGATTTTAAGAAATATTTTATTATACTAATATGCACTACCATAAACTACATTGAGTCTTTTGAGCCATTTACAAAGTCTATAATAATGGATTCTTTATTATAGAAGTTATACATATACATACATACATACATATATATACATATACACATATATACACATATGTTTCTCTTACATCACAAAACACTTGATATGAGAAACTTTAAAGAGAAGATTTATTTTGGCCTATTTGGGAGGGTTTTGAGCTATGTTTGTTTGTCCTGTGATGAGATAGTTATGTCTGGGGGTGAATGGTACACAAGATGCTATTGTCGTGACAGAAAGGTAGAAATGGAAGAGTATGTCCTCTTCAACAGTATGTCCCTCTCTGGGTTAATACCATTTGGAAAGAGTGAAACCTAGAGATGTAAGTAAAAGGCCTTTATCTACTACTTGCATGCTTCAAATGGTGTGAAGATTTAGGTTATATCCATAAGTATGCATTTGTATGTGCAGACATGTATGTATTTTAGTATAGTTTGTATAAAGGGATTGGGCATCAAATAATTATCTTTTCTGCTATTATTGCAATTGATATTTGATGAAATTATTTGCTCTTAATGTTATATTACTTGTTTCCAAACATAAAATGTCCAGTAATTTTCTGTGAAAAGTTTTGGCTATATTTTAGCTGTGGATAACATCTTTAATAATACTATGTATTAGTCTATAAGGAATACATAAGGGAGAAGTTCTTAATGAGTGCTGGCAAGCTAGTTTCTCTGTTAAGTAAAAATTCTTATTCGTTCCAGAACTAGATCTATCTAGTTTTCATTATACCACCATTTAATGTCTCCATAAAGACACAATTATGTGGCAAGTCATGTCTCCCCATTATTCTTGTCTGTCAAAAGTTTAGATCTAAATTTCTAATCTACTCTCATTTTACATTTAAAACATTATGGGATTTAATTGGATTTTTAATACTTTTTCTTATTCTTTTGCCCTATTTTCATATGTGTGTATCAATATTTGTCTTGTTAAATTATGTATATATATGGAAATTGCTTTTAGCAATTATTAAAAGGAAACTGAAGTGACCATTATTTTTCATTAAATGGAGTAATACAAGTTTGGCTAAATTATCAGATTATTTCACTAAACAGTCTAATGAATTCAGTCAAAATAGTGGAACTGGGTGTTTATGCTAAATGTCAAATTCCTGCAATTACTCAAGTTGATGAGAATGGTCAAATTCAATATTTTTCATTTTGGTCTGGAACTGGTAGTTAATTCAGCTTCATGAATATGTCTCTCGGAACATGACCTTCTGTCTGGCACAGATATAACCTGTTGAAATTTAACAAGCAAAACTATGATTATATATGATTTTCATTTTTCTTCTATCTCAAAAATTTCATCCCTTGCTTTTTTCCATATAGTGAAAAAGTACAGGTTTTAAACACATATAGGAAGAGATTCACTTAGGAAAAAAATTTAATATGTATATCAATATTAAAATCCTACTGCTTTAAATGGATTTTAGATTAATGTACCTGCAGCGATATAAAATTATCTGATTTATAGCCATGCACTATTAGATCAGAACTGTCAATTATGATCTCTCCTGCTCAATACTTATATTACCGTATAATTTTATGCATCTTTGAGAATAAAGGTTGAAAGGTAGCAAGGATATAAATCTTCTGTTAATGCAGTGTCTCTCATAACTGAATATTGCACTCTCACACTGACTTAATTTTAAGAGAAAGGAGCAGTAGTAATGGCACCGAAGTCATCCCTTGTTTGTGAACAATCTCTCTAAAACCTAAATTGACTGACTGTGTCAATTGTGACCTTCCACCTGTTCTTGAACTCTTACATTGTGAATGTGTGAAATTAAACCAAGAGAATTCATCAATTCAGCTTTTGCTTTCAGAATTCAAGGGTAAAAATGCACCTATTGTAACAGAGAGAGTTGTTAGGTCAAATCTTCCTCATAAAGTCTTTAGCTTGTGGGTCTAAGTGATACTGATAATATTAAAAATAAAATCACGTTTTCATGAATTTTACCATCATTTAATGAGCAGTGATTTCATATGCATAAATGAGAGCTGAATGGAAAATCTGAAGATGGAGAAAGGACGTTTTTTGAAAAGATACTGTCTGTAATGGCATGCTATAAACTCTCGAGGTCTTAGAGGTGACAGGTGAGCAACTGGCCTTTATAAGAATGAAGAAGGGAGAAAATCATGGCAGGAACTTGAGCTTCAGTGTCAACTCTTGTCCAATGTGTGAAGCTGACTGTTTCTTATCTACTAACTAGAAGCATCTCTTTCAGACATTTTCTGTGAACATAATTGATGACTATAGAAACTCACAGTATAGTTTAACTCACATCGCCATATGATAAAATGCATATGTGCTTTTATATTTTTGTTTTAATTCATATTTCCTTTTATGGTTTTGAAGCAGGGTCATGGAGAACAGGCTCATAACCACAGTACATGAACCTTAAAATTAGAAACTATCTTTTGACATTAGTGCTCTAAAATGGGCTGGCTTTTGTTTGTAATAAAATGGACTGAAAATGAGCATAAGAGATATTAGACAAAGCCTTTACAAATGGTTGCCCTCAAGTGTTTGCAAAAATGTGCCCTAAATTTTCTAAAAAAGAAAGGGAATTCATAAACAAATACAGAAACTAAGTTTCAGATTTAAAGTTATATGCAGTATTAGCCCATGAACCATTGGGAAGACATTTTCTTTGGCAAAACATTTAAAAGAAACAGAAAGTGAAGTCAATGTTAATCAGAGAAGTTGGAGGGTGAAGTGTTCAATATATACTGTATGAAATTCGCAAAGAATAGAAATACTGTAATAAAAATGGGGGAGATAGAGAGAGAGGTGGAGAGAGAAAGAGAGAGACTGACTCCAGGCTTGAGATATAGCTCAGTTGTTTGGAGTCTTTTAGAAAAGGCTTTAGAAAAGGCATGTGTGGGGTCTTGGGTTTTATCATTTGCACAGGATATACTTAAAAGAGAAAGAAAAAAGGGAGGATAAAGAAAAATGGGAGGAAGGAAAAAAGGAGGAAATGGAAGAGTAGAGAGGAAAGGAGAGGGAGAAGTATAATCATCTGGGCAAACAAGCAGGAATGAATTTCATTGACAAGAATAGGTAGGCTGTGTGAGGAGAGAGAATTGTGTGTTTCTGGACAGCCTAGGTTGCATAGTGAGGATGAGGCCCGTTTCAAGCCTATGCTACATGTTCACTGTTGTTACTGTTGCTATGATGAAAAGAAGAAAAAAATACTTCAGTTTGGAAGGGTTTATTTTAGTTTATAGTTTGAATATGGATATAGTCCAATAAGCATGGGCATTTTGGTGGCAGAGACATGAAGTGGGTTGGTCACATTTCATCTGTAGTCAGGAAGCAGGGAGTGGGCAGAAAGTTGGGTCAGACAATAAAACTGCAAGGCCCACACTAGTCGCCTTTCCTCCACTGAAGCTCTACCTCCTAAAGTGTCCAGGATCCAAAAATAAGTCTGCCAACTGGGTCCCAAAAGTATCTGAGACTGTGGGAGACAGTT
The DNA here is from genome assembly GCF_982192425.1 of Myodes glareolus. Taxonomy (NCBI): domain Eukaryota; kingdom Metazoa; phylum Chordata; class Mammalia; order Rodentia; family Cricetidae; genus Myodes; species Myodes glareolus. The sequence continues at coordinate 56,283,398 of NC_142038.1, forward strand.
CACATTCAAAACACAAGGACAACACAATGAAACCTGTTCAAGACAGAAAGGAAGGGAGGAAGAGGGGTGGCAAGGAGAAGAGATGAGAGAGAAGAGAGCAAAAAAGAATAGAAAGAAGTTGCTAAATAATAGGAAACAGTTCTTAGTTCTTAACAATCTTCTCTCTAATTGAAAATCAGTTTAAAACACTAATACAACTTGTAATAAAGATAATACAGAGCAATTCATGGTTGTTTGGCATTTCTTGTCTTTGCCTTGTCTCACTTACCTCCTCTAAGCTCAGTTTCTGCCTTACATAATTCTTTCTCAATTCTTGTTTGGCAAAACTATTCTCTTCCCAAAATTGGTGAGAACAGCCTCTACATTGGTGAGACCCCCACTTCACATTCTGGCCTTCTGTAGCCTCAATCTCTAGACTAAACCCAGTGTCTATTGTATATGGACCTGTTTCTTTTGCTAATTTATTTTCACTTGATTCTAAGTTGTGTGAAGCTAGAGACTTGGTTTCCTTCTCTGCACCAGTCTGTCACAGCACTGTCAATGCTAAACATCCATGAAACCTAGCCAGCAAATAAGTACTTCATGACATGAACCTTCATGTTTACTGGAATAACAGACAGTCAAAGAGTATAGAATGTGCTCTTACACTGACTAACAAGTAAATTACTCAAATTTGACACTCCTGGCACTTCAGCTAGATAAGGTATCATAGAGGATTTTCTGTGCCTAGTAGGGTGTTTAGAACTTCCGTGTTTCTGTCCACTAAGCCAACAGTGCCTCCTACAACCTACCCTGTTACATCTCATCTTGACACTCTTGGAGGAACCTCCTTCCCTGATTGAAAATCATTGCTTTGAAGCAATAGTCACAGTTATATTCAAAGTTCCCACAGCATTCATTGTCTATAAAACTGAGTCTTTTCATTTTCATGCAAATCCTCTATGTGCCTTCCTGATATTGTGGGTTAAGATGTCATTTTTATAATCTCTTGCCTTTAAAAGTTTGTTTTTATGCTTCATTGCTGCAGATCCTCTTCATTTCAACAAAACCTGGTCCCAATTTCCATCAGTTGTATGAGGTGTTCTCTAACCATCAGGGTTTGCAGGGGAGGCTCAAACATATTTTTGGAACACAGATAATGGTACAGCTAGAATAGACAGTGTCTCACAACTTGTGCAGTTCCTGGACTGGATTGATCAGGGCCTAGAGATGTAATGGATACCAGAACCTTTCAAGAAGTGCTTTTTAGAGCACATCACCTTTACAGGGTTATGTCTTTCTATCAAGCTCTTGGATTTATCCGAAGATAAGCTTTCTTTCCTCCACAAATTCTTTTCCTTTTTTTATTTCCTATGTAAGTAAGGATGCACAACCTACCCCAAAATGATCCAAGCTGAAATCTCAGAATAGCACATAGATAACTAGGTAAATTTCCTGCTGATAAAGGCGAATCCTACACCACACATTCCCCTTTTTGTCTATCAACATTTAATTCTGTGCAAATCCACTGATCCACTGTGGTTTATCCTCTCAGTACCAGACCTGCTCAGTTTCATCCTCCCTACAATGTGCTTGATCACTCTTGAGTCATCTTTACCTTCTCTGCTGACGGAAGCCAGCTTTGTAAAAATGGGAGCGGCTGCAGTCTTCCAATCATCTGAAAACCACTTCTAAGAATTGATACTGCAGATGTCAACTGTAATAAAAACTGATACAAAGCAAACATCAAATGGTTCAAGCTGGAGCACAAAGTCAGCGGCTGAGCGACACTGCAGAACATGAACTGGAGTTCCTAGAACCAGGGAAAAGATGAGATTTGTGCAAAATGTGAGGCAGAAGATGATCAAGAATGCCCCTTAAAAAGCTTAAATCTGTACAATGTTGGCATCCGTCACCAGAAATGAAACTAACATGGATTGGATCAGATTCTTGCACGTCTTCCATAAGTTATTATCATGATAGTGTGCTCTGGTAGAGAAAAAACAATTAGCACAGCAAGTGGGGGAGGCTCTTAGAAGCTCAAGGCAGTGGCATTTTTCCATCTGACTTGGTGAAATGATATCCCAACAGTAAGTTGGCCAAATACCAGCCCTGAGAAAGAGTGATAAATGAGTTGATAAAATATCAACAGTGACTACATTATATGATGTAGTGCCAGGTTTCTTGCCAACCCCACAATGGCTCCCTCAATCAAGATATCCTTTCCTTGCTCTCATCTCTGCCCTTCCTCCAACTTGACTATCCCGTTACTTCAAGTTGGCAGTAAAAAACAATAATATCTTGAGTTTTGCATGCAAATGGATGAAACTAGAAAACACCATCCTGAGTGAGGTAACCCAGACCCAAAAAGGTGAATATGGTATGTACTCACTCATAAGTGGATACTCGTCGTAAACAAAGGATATTGAGCCTATAATTCATGATTCTAGAGAAGCTAAGTAACAAGGTGAACCCTAAGAAACACATATATAGATCCACCTGGAAAGTTGAAATAGACAAGATCACCTGACAAAATTGGAAATATAGGGATGGAGGAAGAAGAGAGGGTGGAAGGGGCAGAAGAGGAGAAAGGGGGAGGGGTGAGGAGAACGAGGGAACAGGCTTAGCTTGTATTTTAAGTAGGTGAGTTACTCTGGCTTCTTTGGGCTTCTTAATTATTTTGCTCTTCATTCAAACTGTTTTAACTTCCTGAACCATCTCTCAGAGGCCAGGTGAGGAACTTCTTCTACATTTGCTTCAATAATAAGCAATATGTAATATTATTCCAACAAATCACCTCTGTCCTTCATCTTTCACTCCTGAATTAATTGATGTCACCTCCTATGCATGTTCTCTCCCCCAAAATACATTAGATTTGCCACTATATCTTACTGCATTTTACTTTGATTTTGAGATCATAACATAATCACAACATTGCCCCTTCCCTTTCATTCCCCTAGACCTCCCCAAATATCTCTTCCTGTTCTCCTTCAAATTCATGGCCTGTTTTTTCATTAATTGTTATTGCATACATCTATGTATAAGCATATCTATGCCTAAATAAACCAATTTAGTCCATATAATGTATAATTCTACGTTTATGTATTTTTCAGGGCTAACAGTTTCACACTGGACAACCAGTTTGTTTACTCTTCCCTGGGACAGACTACCTCTCCTGAGCCCAGCATGTTTTTAGTTGCTTATAGTTTTGTGTCGAGTTGAGGTCTCATAGGCTTTTCCCTTTTATTTTGGCATGCCCTTTGGTGTTGTCTGTGTTCAGCTCTCGTCTTGGCAGTCATACTGAGGGGTCTTCATGGATGTAGCTTCGAACATTATTTGGAGACACAATTTCACAGTAAAGCACTCGATGTTCTAGCTCTTACAATTTTTCTGCTCTCTCTTACACAATGTTCACTGAACCTTAGGAGTGGGAATGTTTTGTAGATACCTCCATTGGGGTTGGTCTCTACAGCTCTGTATTTTGGTTGCTTGTAGTGGTCTCCATCTGTGCAAAGAAGAGTTTCCATGATGAAGGATGAGGATTACATTCATCTGTGGGCAAAAGGACAAATGTAAAGTTTAAATTGCTGTTAGGGATTATGGTGTACCACCATATCTTAAAATGGTTTGTTTCAGTGTTTTACCTTAAACACTCAGTTGCTGTTCAAGGCTAGGGTCCTGATACTAGTCACTCATAAAATTCCAGTTCTTAATATAGTATCTAAACAAATAAATGACAATTTGTTGACATATGGTGAACATAAAGCCAATGTTAATGGTGACATGAAATGTACTTTGGTGCCTCTGAATTAGAGTCTGAAAAACACATCTAAGGACTTTGAACTCTTTGAGAAATTTTAATAAAAAGTCAGTGACTTGAGGAGTCATATGGATTTTGTTTTTGGTTGTGTTCCTATGTAATGAAAGGCAGATTTTTTTCCATCTTCTAAAAACTGGGAATAATAACATAAAGAAGTGAATTATCTATGCGCTATTCATAAAGCTTAGGCTTTATTTAAAAATAATAGCACAGAGTTAAAGCCCCCCCTTTTTTTTCTGGAGAATACATTCAGAGACAGAGCCATTCTTGCTTTAAAAGAATAAAAACAACACAACCACACCTTATATAATAAGAATTGAACAACATCTTCTTAGGAAATAAACAGTTTATGAATTGTAATAGCTTCTATGTGTGACATTTTGCTCAATGTTTCAAATCTCTAATAATTGCAGTGGAATGGAACCAAAGTATGAAGTGTTGGAATACAAATGCAAGGATTCTGGCATTTGCATTCCTTTTTGCATAATCTTATTACCTATTGAATACAAATTTCATCAGTAACTCCAATAATTTGGATGCTACCGGTTCCTCTAATTTCAGCAGTGCTATCTCTCACCATATCTGTCTCACTAGACAGAAAACATTTGTTTTGAATTGAAGTATTTCAATTTTGCTCACAAGCTGGATTTCAAATACCTCTCTTCATTTGTATTTCTTGAACAAATGACTTTTCTCATCTCCGCATTGTCAGCAATAATTTAGTTTTTGATCTTCTCAATTCTGAGCATTTTCCTGACATCTTGCCCTTGTAATAAAGATAAGAAATAGAAACATATTTAAAGATTCAGTGTTTCTGAGCCTTTTGGTGTCTGCCATAGCCTTCCTGACTTGAGTGCTTCTGCATCCTGATTCTTCTTACATAGAGTAGCCTTAACTGCTGACTAAACAGCTGCTTCTGTAGGGTTACTGTTCAGTCTCCTGCCCATCACTGGAGTTTCTCTGCTCTAGACCAGATGCTCTGCAATCTGCCCAACCTGATCTACCAAGCTACACTGGCCATGTCTTCTAAAGACTCTGCTGCTTAGTGTAGTTTGAAGGAGTGTCCGATGTGCCTTGTGCTTGAGGCCCTTGCTGTGTCCATTCTCAGTGACAGCCTAAGATACACAAACACAATCCACTATTCTTATGGGATCTCATATATTACTGTAATGTTATACAACTTTCTACAAATAAATTACTCATATTTAAATAAAAATATATATCACCTGTTAATCATTATAAAAAACAGCATAACAAATACTTTTCATTAAAAAGTTACATACTTTTCATAAAAAACATGAAAATGATTATTTCCTACAAATAAATATCAGATACTTGCTTTGTATCTGCAGTCTATTAGATAAACAATAAATACATTCTCTTACTATCATAAAAGTCCTGAAACCTAGGTATTATTAACATAGCTCTGTGTGCCAGAAACTTTAGGTTCAGAAAAGTTATATGATTTGTCTCAAACACAACACAAAATTATTTAGCTAACCAATAATTAAAACTCAGTTTTCAATGACTCTAGATCCTTGTTTCCTACATCTGGTTCAAACTCCAGCTCTTCTTTCCAATCTAAAGGTAAATTGCACTCTCAAAATAATATAACCCGGAAAGACTTTAAATTCCAGTTCAGTTTTATCTCCATCAAATGCAGTAGCCTTCAATAGCAATGCTAGTCTGTTATTTCAAACTCTTCATACATATCATAGTTATGACATGTAATAACTGTTAACCTTTTGTTGGAAGTAATTTCAAACCTACATGAGCATTACCCAATTAATTATTCAAAGACATTGTTGGATATTAATGGTGAAACTGATTATTACAGATCAAACTGGTCACAAATGGATTTTCTTTTCCATTATGTGAACAAGACTCTTCAAATTTAATCTATTGTCTTTGATTCCATAAAACATTTAACTAGATGAAAAGTATTAAAGGAAAATCAACTTTGAGCAAACAGTGGCTTAAATGATCAATTTAACCTTAACTGGATTGAATGCTGTACTGACCAGAGTTCAGACTCTTAAGAAAGCTGTTTGCAACTGCAAGTATCTTCTGCAGCCCCCACCACACTTCCTGCCTGAACTCAAGAATTGACACCTGTGGAGACCAGACATAAGATAGTCTGAGTCTGTGTCTGATGTCACCATGCATACTGTACTCTAACTTTCTTTCTTTTTCCCCTCTTCTCTTTCTCGTTCTCTCTCTCTCCCTTCCTCCCTTCTTCCCTTCCTCTCTTCCTCCCTTCCTCCCTCCCTCCTCCCTTTTTCCTTCCTTTCCTGTCTCTCTCTTTCTCTCTCTGTCTGTCTTTTTTAAGGCACATAATCTTAGCAAAAAAACACAAATAAGGAAACCACAACAAGAAGAATGCTTTTACTTCTATCAGACCCTTCATTTTATTAAGCTTGGGCCCCAGGCCAGCTAGATTTCTAGAAGCTTACTGGTAATGAGAATCTCATCAGACCTTGTCCCAGAGGTCTTACTAGAATCTGCATTTCTACATATAAATGTGTGCACACACTAAATAATGTGACTGTAATTATCAATATGTCTTAGTTGGCATGCCCAGTTTCTAGTGGATAGATAGCTGCTGCAAGGAGAGCCAGGCCACTTATGTTGAGTCTTCAATGATATTTTTCACTTTCTCTTGGGCAAATCAGGGTCCTCTGTCAGTGGATGTCTTAGATGTTGCAACAGAGGTGACTGTTTATTTGTTTATGACTGACTATTTTATTATTGTATACCTTTTTAGTATTTTTTTTGAGAAAGCTGTCAGAAGCAAAGTCATTTAACTTTTTCCTTATGATGTTATGGCTTAAGAAATTGAGCAGATTTGCTCAAATATCATAGACAGCTAGTTAATATCAGAGCTAAGATTAGATAGTGTTTCTTTTCACACAAACTCTTGTATTTTCTGCTCTCCATATTGGGATGCATGCTTCAGTAACAGAGTTTTAGTGAAATTCTCAACCATGTTAGCTGGGAAATTTGGTGAATTTACACAACAAAGAGGTAAATTTCTGATGCAGCAGACCCTGAAGCGCTCTCACTCTCATGTCCGAGAACTTGTGAGGACTAATTGTGTACAACTGTTGCTTTGCAAATCAGGTCACACTCGTGGTGGAACGGAGTCATGTTGATTCCAGAGACTTGAAAATCTCTAAGAATCCACAATTCATCTGACAATTTTTCACAAGCTTTGTATTCTCCTTTTCAATTCCTATTCCCAAAAGAGGCCTTGGCTGACTCAAGGACCAAACTGAGGCATGCTGTGGGAGAAAGTTCTTGTATATTGTAAAGATTTTTCACTTGTATTGGTTTAATAAAATGTTAACTGGCTAGTAGTCATGCGGGAAATATAGATGGGGCAACCAGACTAAGAGAGTTCTGGGAAGAGAAAAGGCAGAGACACAGTCCCCACCCAGACACAGAGGAAGCAAGATGAGAATGCCTCACTGAGAAAAGGTACCAAGCCATGTGACTAAACATAGACAAGAATTATGGGTTAATTTAAGTTGTAAGAACTAGTTAATAATAAGCTTGAGCGAATAAGCCAAGCAGTTTATAATTAAGAAAAGCCTCTGTGTGTTTATTTGGGACCAAACAGCTTCAGGATTGGGTCAGACAGAGACTCCCGTCTAAAGACTGTGCTCTGTGTTTGCTGGGTAGATGATCCAGAGCCTGGTGTTTTCTATTACTCATCAATGACATTCAGTTGTAAAATATATTTGACCTTTATGTTATTATGTTATTCTTTTCTTATTTTGAATATTTTTGAGACTTTAAAACATGGATTAATGTACTAAATAAGATTTAGTAAATACCATATCCTAGATATAATTATATTCATAATTTTGTGTGATCTGTATCTTATTGCTTGCCACTCTTAGCTTAAGGTTTTTTTTATATTTTCCTAGTTATAAGAAAGGTCTGGCCCCCGGTTGATTAATTTCTATATCTTTATAAGTATTAAAATTTCAACTTCTGCTTTATAGCTTTCATTTCCAGAACATGTCTTATAAATGTACTGTGTGTATTGTGAGCAGAGAGCAACATCTTCTTTCTGAGGAGTTTGCACTAGCATTTTGTGTTCCAATTTCTAGTGAGCCATGACCATAAAAAAAAACCCTGTTATTTAAACAGCAGTGAGGAGACTTGCTGATGACGACCTCCTTGCTGGGCAGAGCAGCCTGGCTACTGTGCGAGAACATTTTTATCTTAGTTGGTTCAGTTACTGTAATTTGGGCTAGCTCACAGGGCATTGATGGCTTCGTAAATTATTTCAGAGGTGAAGTTTGCTTCCTTTCATCTTTCTTTCCTACAAGTAAAATTGGTTATTCTTGTGGCAGGCAGTGCATGACAATAGAGTCAGTCACCTTTGATCAATCAGAGCTCAAGTTACTGCTTTGCCCAGACCTCCACCTGCATGACTTTTGGTCACCTGCCATGTCTTTTGTGTTTAAAACATAATTGGCCTGACACCTATGCCAAACGTAAAAATGCATAAACAGTGTGACTTGTGAAGAGCTTCTTCAGTGGCTCATAGATGACAGCTCGTTGGCTGCACAACACAGAGCTAGAGGAAAAAAGAGAAATATAATCTGGAGACAGTTACAACCAAATGTAACCATAGAGCTCCAACCTCCTGAGCACTGCTTCTTGTCCATGTGCACAAAGAATTTGGTGAGACCTGCTAACAAACATGATGTGGTTTAAATGACACATCTGTATTATGAATTTTATATCAGGGCTGGGTGAAGCAACCCAGTAGGAGTAAACGAGTCCGATGAGCAGGCAGAAGAGTCAGAGACAGATATGCTCTCACTATTAGAAGTCAGAGGTCGCCACCAAGATTGCTATGTTTTTTGCAGGTGCTGGGTATCCAAACTCTAATCCTCATGCTTGTTCACCAAGCATATTGTCTGCTGATTTCCTGCCGACGGACTCAGAATTTTTATAAGAAAAACAATTAACAGTAACTATAATCACCATATTGTACAATAGATATCGTGACTGCATTCATCATGACCACAAATGAATATTTATGGTTTCAAGACTTCACTTCACTACCTCAGATAATTACCAACTACTCCCCACTTCTTTAAGATCAAGCTTACTTTGATTTCCTAAAGAAGTAAGATTATGTAGTTGGTTTTTCCTTTGATCATGGTTTATTTTACTTGACATACTGTCCACTAGATTTACTTAGGTTGCCACAAATTACATAGTACCTTTTCTTTCATCTCTTAACTAACCATGTTTCATTGTGTACAGATACCTCATTTACCAGCTACTTTTCTGGAGCAAGAGAGTAAATAATCCCCCTGTTCATTTTCTGGAAGCAGGGTCTTATATATTCCACGTGTCTCAAACTCATGATGTAGCCAAGGATGAACCTGAACTTCTGATCCTCATGCATCTAATTAGTAAATGGTAAGATTTCAGGTATGAGCCATTATGTCCAGAGGGTGCTTCTTATCCTTGAAATGCTGTTCAACTTTTCACTGGTGAAAAAAATAGTCACATGGTCAATACTAACTTCAAATGTGGCCAAAATATTCCAAAGACCCTTAGAGAGAAAGTCATTGTGAGTATGCGTTTGAAGCTCAGGATGCAAGCTGAAAGCGCAAGCAATGCTATGTGAACGATGGACACTGAAAGCTGGTGTGGGTCCTAATATGAAAGTCAAGCAAGAGAAAAAAATTTAAAACTAGTATCTGAAAGTCTAGACCTAATACTGGAATTAGTTACATGGCATAAACACTTCCTTAGAGAGAAACTATTTGAACCTTAATACTTACTCTCGTTAAATATGAAATGCAAGGAATTTTCTAAGAAGAAAAGAGACTTAAATATCATCAGTAAGGCTTTTCCTCATTTCAGTGAGATTTCCTCACAAATGGACGGCTCTCTTCAGAGAATCTACACTCACTTCCTGGTAGTCGAATACTGATGACCTCATGGCTCCCTTTTATCTTGTATTTTTATGGTACTGATTACATTAATTAGGAGATATTGTATAATGAAGCTTATCAGAAAAAAATTAATAGGTTTTCTTAATAAGTTTTCTGTGATTTGTGTTGCCGATATGAACAGCAATTATCCAGCTAAGTAATGACCTGGTAATGAGCATGTCTATTTGAAATTACTTTGAAAATGCATTGATTTTTTTTTTTTGCTGTGAGTAGAGAATTTTGACAAGAAGATTTATAACAGCCCACAACAGTGAACCCTGTTATCTATTAAGATGGCCCTGAAACATCTCATTAAAAGCCTAAAATTCTTTAATTCTATTTCTCGGTCCTTAGACAGTCCTGAAAAATGTTTTACAGGAATTGTAGTTTCCAGTACTATATAGGAGCTTCATCTATGTGCGATTTGTTCTGGTGAATTGGACCCACAGATTTTGTTTAGAACTGTCTTTTAATTAAATGATAAATAACTCAAAGTAGAGGTTGGAATTGCTTAAAGTGTTCCATTTTCATGGTTCAATATGAAGTCATGCTGGGCAAGAGTTCACATGACCTATGACTGAGTAGCTTAGTGGGTGGAGAGCATAGCACAGAGATTTAAGTTCAATGCAAGTCTATTTCCTGCTGCAGAACTTTGTATAAATCTTTGCACATCACCTTCTCTTTTGTAATCAGAATAAAGATTTTCTTTCAGATTTTCTTCAACTTTCTTCTCTCCGCTAAAATTTCATTACACAAATGCTAAGATTTTTAAACATAATGAAATTACTTTTTTTATTTCAATATACTTTAGTCACATGATGAAGCAAGAGTACAGAACATTTTAATTAAAATGTTTTGTACAATATATTTTGATCATATTTTTTCTCTCCCCCAACTCCTTCCAGATTCTTCCCACTTCTTTATCCCTCAACTTTAGAATTTTTGTTTTCGTCTTTATGATTTCTAACTCAGGCTTTGAAAATTACTCAAAAATAAGGTCAAAATATGATTCAAATGTAAAGTTATTCTTACAAAGTTTTCTTCTTACTGTGAGGTTTCAAAATCCCTTAGGAATTCCACAGCCTTTATGTAAATCTTAAAGAATTTTTAGTAGCATCAACTTGCATAGATTAAAAAGTCTGTCCAAACAGAACAACAAGATTATGTCTTTGTTGTTCCTAGAATTGGTAAGATTACTGATGCAGCCCATTCTTTGATGAATTTTACATGCAGTATAAATTTACAAGGACAAAATACATGTTCTGCCATTCTTCCTGATGTTTACAAAGGAGAATGAACAGAGAAGAGAACACTCAAGAATAAGGATTATGTTTTATCTGATCATCTATCAAGAATTCCTTTCTTTTGTCAACACAAAGACACAACTTTTACCTCACAGGAAATGAAGTATTTATTCTGGGGCCAAATATAAATGGTCATGGGCCCAGGAACACATGCTGATGTTACCCCAAATTCCATATTCCTACATGATAAAATTTGAAAGGTTTTATAGTTGTAGAACAAAGAATGTCATAAGTCAAGTCACTTTTCAAGTACATTGGTAGAAACATTAGGTAGGTAGGCTGTAGTATAGCTGGAAAACATCTGCTTTAGTCTTAGGAATATAGTTGATCACATTCTTAGCCCCTTGCTTGATTGGAAACTAGTAATATTTTTCTATAGTACAAGGATTTAAAAACAGATAAAAAAAAAACTAATAAATCACATACCCAGAGGCGATGTGATGGTTTCAAAGAAAATGGCCCCCACAGGGAGTGGCACTATTAGGAGGTATGGCTTTGTTGGAGTAGGTGTGGCCTTGTTGGAAGAAATGTGTGACTGTGAAGATGGGCTTTGAGACTACCTATACTCAAGCTAATCTCACTATCACAGGACCACTTTCTGTTGCCTGCAAGATGTAAGACTCTAAGCTACTTCTTCTGCCTACATGCCCACATGTCCCACCATGATGATAACAGACAACTCCTGAACTGTAAGTGAGCTATCCCAATTAAATGTTTTCCTTTATAAGAGTTGCTGTGGTCATGGTGTCTCTTCACAGCAATAGAAATCCTGACTAAAAAAGGCACTAAATAATTGTTAAGGGAATAAATGCACTCCAAACTAATTTGCCTCTGAACCTGCAATATTTTCACTTCTCTACATCAGATAAGTTCAAATCAGAGAAACAGTCTTGTGGAAGGCTGGATTTTATTGGGAGGAAACTTTCATTCATATTTTTTATTTGTCAAGTGAAAAAATACTAAATTATATTCGGCTTTGTCAACTTTTTGATTAAAATGTGCTTTTCAGAGGATAGTTGGTTTAATATGGTGTTTGGGCTATCAAACCCAAAAAGAAGCAGCCCTGATTCTAGGGAGAGGTCTATAGGTACTGCTTTTTACTGAGGGTGTGAAAAAAATCTACAGAGAAAATTAAAACTTTACACTTAAATTGTTTCTTTTTCTCTCTCTCTCTTTTCTTCTCTCTATTGACTAGATCAAACTTTCATTTTAAAAAACATTTTGATTTTAAGATTATAATAAGTTGTATTTCTTCCCTCTCTTTCCTCCCTCCAAAACCTCCCATAAGCTCCCCTCCACTCTTCTCCAAACTCATTGATTCCTTTTTAAACTGTTGCTGCATTTATATAAATATATATATATTCCTTCATATATCTTGTCCAACTTGAATAATGGTACTGGCTGAAATATTTAGGGTTGGTATTCTGATGCTGAAACAGCGATTGGTGTGATTTTCCATAGGGAAGTCCACATTTCCGACTCCCAACTTTTCTCAATTGCTTGTAAATACTCCCTTTATTGAAAATAGATCCTTTTCTTATACAGTATGTCCCAATTAAAATTTCCCCTCCCTCTATCCTTCCTAGTTCTGTTTACCCATCCCTCCCATCGGTATCTGCTCCCTTCATGTCTCTCATTAGGAAAGAACCCTCAAGATTCTAAGAAATAATAATAGAATAAAACAATAAAATATAATAATATAAAACAAAAACAATCATATCGAAGTTGGACAAGGGAAACCAACAAAAGAAAAAAATGTGCCAAAGAAGGCACAAGAATCAGAGGCCTGTTCATTCACACACTTGAGAGTCCCATAGAAATATGAAATTGAAAGCTATAATATATAAAGAGAGGAGCTGGTGCCTACTAGCAGGCCTGTGCCTGCTGCTCAGTCTCTGCTTCCCTTGTATTGATATGCTGATTTAGAAAGCCTTGTGGAGTTTTGGGGGGTTTACTGTGAAGGGTGTTGTTTCCTGGTGTCCTCCACTCCTTCTGGCTCTTTCGTTCTTTCTGCTGCTGTTTCTGCAGGGTTCCTTGAGTGCTGAGGGAATGATCCCATTTAGAGCTTTGTGCTCTAAGGCCTCACACCTTAGAGCTTTGGGTCTCTCTATATTTGTTCCCACTTGTTGCAGGAGGAAGCTTCTCTGATGATGGCTAGCCCTGACCTATGAGTCTAGTAAAATATCATTAGAAGTCATTTTCTCACTACTTTTTTAAAAAAGACTAGTACTAATTGGTTTTACCCTAGATCTCTGGGCAGTCAAATCTCTGGTTTTGGTCACCCAAGCAGTGTCACATGTGGGTTCCATCTCATGAAGTGGGTCTTAAATCAAGTAAGACATTGGGATTCTCATGAGCTTTGTACCATCAGTGCACTAGCATATTTTGTGGGCAAGACAGTGTATACTCCACAGGCTGCCAAAGGAGATGTAAACACCAGCCCAGTTTATAAATCTCTGTGTAGGGCTGAGGTCTTTCCCCCATCCAGTTTGTCATGTCCATTGGGGTTATCCTTGTTCAGCTCAGGTTTGGACAGTCATGTTTGTGAGACTTTATGGGTATAGCTTCTACTATTAATAAGAGACACAATCTCACAGCAAACTCCCAGATTCTCTGGCTCTTAAAGTCTTTCTGGCTCCTCTTCAACAGTATTCCCTGATCCTGAGGAATAGGAGTGTTTTGCTGATGTATCCAATTAGAATTTGGCTCCACAATTCTTCCTTTTGATTGGTTGAATTTTTTTAAATAATGATCTCCAATTAATGCAAATATTAGTTCCCTGATGAGAATGAAGACTATACCTAACTATGGATATAAAAACAGATGCTCAGTGATTATTGCTAAAAATTATACTAGTATAATAAATTAGAGGTTGTAATTCTGCTCCAGTAATGACTGACTAGCACTGAGTAGTTAGTTAGATAAGTAGTACCTGGAATTGTTTTTCTCTTTTTGAGGGGCCTCAAGTCCAATCAGAGAGTTGTTGGTTACCACCAGATTATCATGCCACTACTACACCCTTAGGACTGTCATGTCATGCTGGTTGTTGTTGTGATTCATGATCTAATATCTGGGTCAGACCCTTGGTTGCCTCACTCTTTGGAAGCGTACAAGGTGCCTACTGGTGCCATGAAAGCTAGTGCTTAGGGTGGGACAATCTGCTCAGTTCCAGCTCAGTGGTCTCTGGGTTCTGTTTCGGGAAGTGCATGACATCTCCAGAAATAAGAACTCACTTTTCACATCTGGGGTGAGTCAAGGACAAAAGGAATAGGCTGTATGTATTGGTAGTTTCTTGACAAACCTCCCAACAATACAGAGGAGGGATTCTTGTTTTGTATTGGGGTTTTGGTAAGGTTCTTAGAGGAACCACAGTCACGCCAGGTGGTAAAAGTTAATTAAAGCTATATGCATATATTTATACATGGAATTATGTGTACTATGGGTTTTTAAGCAAATAGTTAATAGTGTGATTCTTATGTCTTTTTCACGCTTCCTTATTAACCTAACCACCTTCTTCCTGCTCCTATATTCTCCCCTCCATGAAAACTCCTCCTTTCCCATTTTCCCCAAGAAACTGTTTATATCCTGCTACCCCATTTAACTCTCCTTCCATCTTTTTCTGTATTTATGTCCTTCACTCCCTAAGGGTTCCCCCTTTTCCATTTTCCTGACCAGATGACATATATCCTGATAGTTCCCTCTCTATTGCACACCAATCCCCTTCCCCATCCTGGCAATGGTTCTGTTTTACCATCCTGGTTTCTTTATTTACTCCTTCTTCTTTATGTACTCACATCTTAAGGTCTGGAACTAGGAACCTCCAATGTAAGAAAATGTGATGCTTGTCTTTCTGGAACTGGTTATCTTGCTCTGGGTTACTACTTTTTTAGTTCCATTGATTTACCTGCCAAATTCATGATTTTATTTTCTTTACAGGCGAACAGTAATCCTTTGCATATGTGTAAAGCATTTGAATTATCCAGTTGATTGAAGGACATTTAGGTTGTTTACATTTTCTTGCTATTGTGAACAGAGTCACAGTGAACATGGGTGAACAAGTATCTATGGAGTAGGATGTCAAGTTTGATCACAGACTAAGGGGTGGTATAGCTGATTCAGATGTAAATTTATTTTTAACTCTGAAAATTCTCCACATTGATTTCCTTAGTGACTATACCAATTTACAACCCCACCCACAATGAATGAGGTTTTCCTTTCATCTACAACCTGATCTGGATTTGTTATTGTTGTTGTTGGTTGTTCTGTTGATATTTTCCACTATGATGTGGTACAGCAAATTCTCAAAGTTGTTTTGATTTGCAGTTCTCTAATTACGAGGGATGATGAACACTTTTAAAGATCTTTCTTAGCATAGTCTTCTTCCTTTGAGAATTCTCTGTTCAGGTCTCAGGCTTATTTCCTGAATTGGTCTTATGTTTTTGACTCTGTTTTTTATTAGTTATTGCTATATTATAAATATTAATCCTCTCACATTCTAATGCTTAGCCTCTTCCTGTGAAGTAGCTCTTTCCCCAGAATCCCATGGTAAGTTTCAACAAAACGTACCCTGATGCAAACTTCTGTGTCAAGATTTTTGTCCTTTCCAGATGTTACTTACTCCCTTGGGTAACCCAGATAACCTAGAGATCGGAGATGTTAAATGGCTTTATTTTTGCTCCACTGAGCAAAACAACCTTGAGAGGTACCAAGTTCTGTCTTCTGGAAACTCATAAATCCTTTGTTCACATTTAACCTGACATTCTTAGAATTCTGACTTGTTGATTCTGACAGCTCATTATGGTCTGCTGGGTACTTCCTGTGGTACTATCTGTATAAGATAGCATAATCAACACCCCTGTCCTGCTTAATATTATTTAACATCAACTGAAACCTAAACAAATACTTGCCAAAGCTCTGGACAAAGTCACATCTAGTTTGTCTACATTGTGTGGAGATAGTGTATTCCCTTTTACAAAATAATCTTTCCTCTAGAATTTCTGCTTCTAGTTTGTCCATGAGGACTTGGGATGTCTTGTTTTATTTTTTTACTGTGACTCGGGATATGTGATAGTTTCCAGATAAACTGCTTTAATATATCATTGATGTTCTCAGAATATAAACACTTTATTTAGTGCTTAAAATATATGGAATGCATGGCACATTTTCTAAGAAAACAGAGGACTTAAGTCTATAGCTTGTCAGGAGAATTGTAAGGAAGACTCATCTCTCCCAGAATATAAAGGTTTTATTTTTAAAGATAAATTAACAAATTTATATACTGAGTGACTCAGAAGAGCATGGTTTGAAAGAAGAAAAGCATGAGAATATTGACTTAACAAAGAAAGGAAAAAATATGTAGCAGTTCAGAGAATGTAGTATATAATGTAAAAGTACATGCCCCCATAAACACATGATAGGTATCATCCTTGAAAATTATCGTGACAAAAGGTAATTCTCTTCAAATGTTTTCTGTTTGTTCAGCAAAAAGGTTTTACACACAGTGAGTCGTACTGTTGTCATCCACGTCACCTGATGTGGTCTGCTCTATCAGAATAACATTAACAGTTATGTGAGTACCTTATTTGCAAGTACAGTAGTTATTTCTTTTCAGAAGCCAAGTATATCAAGTCAATGTCTCTCTAAAGTGTTGACTGAAATCCTATGAGGCCACAACAATTCTGTAATCATGCTAAGCCTCTGTCACCTCTTTCCAGTTTGCTGTGCTTCTACAGATGATGTTATAACCAATCCAGGTAA
Organism: Myodes glareolus; assembly: GCF_982192425.1. Classification (NCBI taxonomy): domain Eukaryota; kingdom Metazoa; phylum Chordata; class Mammalia; order Rodentia; family Cricetidae; genus Myodes; species Myodes glareolus. Next base: position 56,300,224 of record NC_142038.1, read on the forward strand.
AGATGACTTTTCCACATTGACCGTGTCAATGTCACGGTTGCACTATTGTTGTTAACTTCTTTGTAGCAAAACAGGGCAAGAAAAAATTACTTAAAATAAATTTCATTTAAAGAGGACTGATTAAAATGGTTAATTTTGTTGAATTCACGCCTTGAGTATATCCCTGTACTCTTCCATGTATAAAATGGGGAAATGCTCTTGATCATAAAATACATTTGTAGCATTGAGAATGAAGATTTTGTCATTGAATTGTGAGTCGTTAAAATGTGGCCCTTTTTATGGAGCACCATATTTACCTAAAATCATCAATGATATACAAATCATGAGTATTCTGTCTTGACAAGTTGGTTGATAATTTCTCAAAAATGTGGAAAGTGAGCCCATATTTTTAAGGGAAAGCAGTGGAAATCTATTAATGCTTAGTGAATGTCATTGCTTAATTTTAAGAAAGGAACATTAGTTAATATTGAAGGATTCTATCTGACATCCAGCTTTACCTCCTCACTATAAATAAAAGAATTCTTTACTTAGATATATGGTGATATCAACAAGTATATTTCCGTGGATAATATTCAAGCAATTTGTTAGTACTGTCAATATCATCATAGTTCAGCAAAGCAATACTCTCCAAATAAATAATACCTAATATTACACAAACAAATGCTATTCAAACTTCAAGGCAACCATATAGGTTAAATATAGTGGAGTATTTGTTGTTTATTTAAATGGTTTGATTCTTACATTACCACAATATTTAGTGAAGTTCAGGTACAAAGGTATAGAATAGCCATGGTTACCTGGAAAAACTTTTCAATACTTCTTTTTCAATTTTGGGAGTCTATATAGGTTTTGTAGGCTTCAACTAAATAATACATTGTAACATATTAAATAAAACAATTGTTGTATTATAATACAATCTATTTAGCTAGATATTAATAATTTAACAAGGGACAAAAATGCTGTTTCCCAAAAGGTTTTGTTTTACAAAATGAATTTTCAAACTATTAATGTCCACATATAATTAATTTGTATAATGATTTAATGTGATCAAAAGTTCTAGTGTCTTTCTTTAATTTGGTAAAGTCTAATAAATATAATTCATATAACCATTATTCCAGAACTCAGTCTCCAGTCTTGCATTTTAAAATTCAGAGAAATGTGGATGTATTCTGGCTTGAGTTTTGCTTTTGTCTAGATAAAATTGTGCTGGTAAAAACAGCCTCAATAATCCAGGAGGGATAGTGCATTCTGAAAGGTTGTGAATTCAAGGTGAGCCATATTTGATATAATAAGATTATATCATAAAACAAGCAAATAAAAATAAGCCACAAGAACCTGCAAGACTTTCCTTTGGGGCCCCTAACTTTCCTTTCTGAAGCTTTTGCTCTGTCCGGAAGCCATACTCCCTCTTCATTACCTGCCATTCATGGTTGGGGAATTTTAGAAAAGCAGAATCACAAAGCTGAGATTTTAAAGTTTATCCATGACAGAAAACTGAAACAGGAGTGAGAAATGATTGCCATGCCCAGAGATAACAGTGAACAGCTCAAGTGAGTAGATACCACTGACTCATGCCTTGCTGTCAACATTGACATCTAATTTGAGAACCAAGGTCATGAGCTAACAGGAATACAGCTACCATTTACCGAGTATATCAGCTTTTCCCTGTTTTAGGGGTGAACATTCATTCTTATGTGAGTGATGCTTGCTATGTATTTCCTTATCCTGGAAATGCCGATGTAGGAGGATGCTCCATGGAACACTGACATTCAAGCTTAGTCCCATCATGTGGTGTCTTTCTCTGACGCTTTGTTCTTCAGTGTGCATGTAAGTGACTTGTGCCACTCATTTGCCAGAATACATCGAGACACTATGACTCCGTTTCATTTTAGAATCATGATTCATTGCTGGACCCTAATGTCTTCCTTGGAGGAGGGGGTGAGAAGGTGCAGTGTCAACATCTTAGACACTGGGAGTCATGTAGGAGACATAGAGCAGACTCGTTTATTTTACAATGGGGAAAATTTATAAATCCTCCCACCCAGGCATTTTGATCCATTGAGAGTTGACACCGTGTGGTCATCCCTCATTGGCTAGGCATTATCAGGATCTCTGACAGTGCCAAACAGACTCCAGATATGCTCTTTTTGGCCTTAACTTCCTACAATGATTATAACAAAAATTGTGACATCAACTACCTTCTTAAAAGCAGACCATGGTCTTAGCAATATCTGCATGCTGTACTATCCAGAGTCTAGTTTTGGGTTAAGTAATTTTTTTAAAGATTTTAAGAAGCATATTTTATTTCTTAAAAAGGAAAATATTTATGAGACATAATTAAAACAAAATCCTCCTGAAATTGAATTTTTAATAATAATGCTTTCATTTTAAGCAAAGAGATGCTTTTTATATCATTCTTTATAGGGACATTAATAAAGATCTCAGGGAGAAACTTGTATCAGGTTAAAATGCACCAAAACATATGGTGATCACCCCATAAAACATTTCCTGTTTTGTCTTATTGTTTAAATTAAGTGTTTCCAAGGCAACCCTGCATTTTATAATGCCACAATAGCTAAGAGAATGCATTCTTACTCCCGAGTAACTCAAAGAAATCTAATAGAAAAGCTGCCATGAAGTAGAGTTCACATGTTTTATACCTGATGAAGAACACATTGCATATAGTATTCAGTCACAGACAGTGGTGTCTGGAAAACAGGCTAGGTCAGACATCTGAAACCAAGTAAAACCTCCCAGGTGATCAGAGTGTCAAACAGTTATGTTAAGAGAGCTACATTTCTTTTTTCTTTTGTTTTGCTTTGTTTCATTTGAGATAGGAATTCTCTGTGTAACCTTAGTCCTGTCTGTCTTAGAACTCACTTTGTAGACCGGGTTGGCCTTGAACTCACAAAGGTCCACCTGCCTCTGCCTCCAGAGTTCTGGGATTAAAGGTGTGTGCCTCCACCACCTGGTTCTTGTTTCAATTCAACCCAAAACATGAATGTTACTTTATTGCCTAGGGAAAAAAATAATGAATTAAATTTTTTAAATCTCATAGAGAATTAATAGATGTTTATTTTAGTTAAGTTTTATCTTAGTATTTCTCAACTTATTTTTTAATCTTTAAGCTGCATTAATTTTGTAAACTTAGAATATCATTCAACTCCAATGACTATAAAATTTGTAAATATTATTTTAATCTATATGTCCTCATAATTTATTTTATATCTTTGTTGTTTACTACTAATCTACATGATAACAATTACTATTCAGTTTATGGCCCTGGTAATACTTAGGACAGGGGTCCTTTTGGATAGTTTATAGACGATTTCAATCAAGTGACTGAGGTATAAAAAGATACCTGAGTTCCTAAGTGAGAAGTTTATACTTTATCCACAAATGAACACTGCTGTATGATCAGAAAAGAGTCAATATATACGAATAACATTAAAGACTAAACAAAAAGCATATGCCTTTTGCATTCTGGAACACACACACACATAGAAAACTAAAATGAAAGCTTGGCTGTAATTTCCACCCAGTAGATTGATTCCTGGCCATGATTCATGAAAACTAAAGTTATGCCTCTGTGTACTTAGAATATTTACTGAGGCCTTTGTAATAACTTGCATTCTTTCAGCAATGTTGCCATTGCCTTCTTGACAATATGCTAATGTGAAAGTTCTATGTTGTTCATTGGTCCTCCACAATACCTATTTAGTTTTTGTTTCTTTAAATACAATTCTTAGCATTCCACACACACTACAGATGTTATTTTACCAGTGCATTAGTCAGGTTCTTATTTTTAATGTTATTGTTATTTAGCTTAGAGTCACATGTATGTTTTGCAGCTGTTCTACCAATATTTGGTCACATAGTCCATGCAATATGATAGACTGGTCCTTTAATCCACAGATGTTAATTTTAAATAAGAACTTCAGTACTTCTTCATCTTTCATGATTATCTTAGTCCATGTACAAGGTTTAATAAATATCTTAATAACAATCTTAGTTAAAATTCATACTTTTAGCTTTGACCCTTGTTCAAATCTAACCAATTATGGTTCTTGGAACTATTTCATATATTATGTTTCATATTTAGTTTCTTAATCTGTTTATATATTATTTTTATAAGTTTTTCTAAGTCAAATTAAAATTATGATTAAAGTAAATACAATTACAAACAAATACCTTTGATTCTAGATGTTTGGATATCCAAATCAACACTGGGTTAAGGCACAATGTGTTGTCTCATGTATTACTTAAGAAACTGACTATATTTAATACCATTAGCATCCAGTTAATATTTTGCATCTGGTAAAATAGTCTGCAATACATTAAATTGGTTGTTTAAATTAATCTTTCCTCTGACACTTGGAATATAGTATGAGAAAAGAATAAAAAGTCATCTGTATTTGTTAAAGAGATGATGGGAGAAGATGGACTTGCTGAATAATGATAAATGTTTAAAATAAATACAGAATGTTCTAATAATTTATTTTTTGTCCCTGTTGCTTACCATCAATCAACATGATGAAATTTTTTAGTACAACTGTACTACTTTTAATATCAAAACATAGCCACAGGGCATGGATATGTTTCACTAAGACCTCTCTAGTTGCTAAATTGAAATGGATTAATAGGGTGAGAAGAAATATGGCAGCTGCAGTCAGGTGGGCATTGCAATACTTCATCTGGGAAACACTGGCACCTCGGGCTGTTGTCTTGGCAGGGAAGACACATGTGTGAACTCATTATTCTTTAGATTTATTTACGTTTGTTTGTCAGATGGATGCAAGTGATGGCTGAGAAACTAACTACTGTGAAATTCTGTTTTCAGTAATGGCCACGAACGGCTTAATAAGTCCATCCAAAGAAATTTCATAGTATTATTGTCCCAAACCACTTTTACAACCTGCGTGTACTGCAGTTATGGGAGTGGATTACATTTGAACCCATTTTCCAGACTCCGCTAAGGGCTGTGAGCATGGAGCGTTGGATTGCACTAGGTTCATTCTGTCTTTCCACTTTCTGCTGAAGGTGGAGGGACACTCCCCTTATTTCTCTGAATACTTAATTCCTTCCTGATAACCGCTGAAGGTAATTGCTGACGAAGTGACAGTAGTTGTGGAAAATAGGTAATTACAAACAACACTAAAACTAAAATAAACAATATCTGCAGGAAGACTGCTGGGCTGAGCAAGATTAAAGACCTGTGCACATGTGCCAGAACAACTCCTGCGTGCTGAGATCCTGTGGCGAAGGTTCTGATGACTCTATCTGCATGTGAGACATCACCAAGTGCCCTCTCTCAGAGGACCAGGAGACTTTCCAAGTAAATCTTATAATAAGAAAAAAATGAATTTTGCAAACAGTTATTTGAAATTGGTCACAACTCAGTTTTCAAATATGCAGTGTAGTTATTAGTTGGACAGGTGACAGTGATGACAAGATGGGACCCAGAGAATGTAGGGCAAAATATAAAGCCCAATGTCAGATTCTCTAGCAACCTTGGCTTCCTATACTCCCATCTGGGATAGTATTATTGAACATCTGTAATTGTCTTTCCAATTTAGTAATACTATCCCAGGTGGGGACAGACAGTAGGCTCCATGGGCTGTCGCTATCAAGCCATAATAACTAGGACGTGTGTGGAATTCCAGTAACGGGTGGTGGAGTTGTGTTGTAGATGTATCAGCTGGGACAGGGCTTCACAACTTTGCGTTTTTATTGCTTTTGGTTTTCTGTAATGGTCTCTGCTGGTTGCAAAAGGAAGTTTCCCCGATGAGGCATGAGGGCTACACTTATCTGAGGTGAGAAGGCAAACATTAAAAATGTACATAGAGATTATGCTGGTTTGCTAAAATGGTGATGGTAGGTTCTCCTCCAAGATCCATGACTTCACCAGTCCTGGATAGTTTGGTTAGGTTTCCAGTAGCAGACATTATTTCCTTCTTGTTGAGTGAGCCTTATGTCCAATTTGAGAGCATTAGTTATCACCAAGGTTTACATACCACTACTGAGTCCTTAGGGTTTTGTGTCAGCTAGTCTATGTGGTTTTTAGGCATCATATCTGGGTAGGACTGTTGGTTGCTTTCCTTCTTTGGGAGTTTGGATGGTGTCTTCTGGTCCTGTGAAAAATGGTCCTCAGGGAGAAGGGTTATAGGTTTTCTCATTATACATACCAATCCAAGTTCCCACTCGCTCTCCTCCTCCCATTCCTTCCATGTAATCCCCACTCCTCAGAGATGATAAGGCACATTGCTTTGGGCAAGGTTCAAGACCTTCCCTACTATATCTAGGCTGAGAAAGGTATCTATTCAAAGAGAATAGATTCCCAAAAAGTCAGTTCCCCAAAAAACAGTAGGGATAAATCTGGGTGCCAATTACAGTGGCCCCGCAGTCTACCCCAGCCATACAACTGTCACTCACATTCAGAGGGACTAGTTTCATCCTATGCTTGTTCCTTTCCAGTCTAACTGGTGTTGGTGAGCTCCCATTAGCTCAGGTTGACTGTTTCATTGGTGTTTCCCATCATGTTGTTGACCACTTTACTCATATCAAGAGTAGTGCATTAACTTAAAATATATAAGGAGTTTCTTGGACAACACTGATCAAAAACTCAAAAGAGGGTTTCTCCAACCTGGTGTTTAGGTTCTTGTTAAGTGATATTTTGTTCTATGAAGAAACATTATCACCCCAGATGGAAATTTTTCATGTAAACTATATGTGGATTTTTACACACAAACTTACATGTATGGTGGGTATTTTAGGTAGATAATTAAGAGTATCATTCTTTATAATGTTTTCAGACACTTTTATTATTATTTTACTTTTCTTACCCCCTTTTCAGTATTTATTCTCCTTCCCTTTTTCTAACTAGAGCCCCCCAGCATTTTTCCCATTTCCCTCTTAGGTAACCTATACTCTGCTATTCCCCTCTCTATTGCTACCTAACTTCCCACCCTAATGTCCATAACCCCAGTAATGGTCCCTGTTTACTTTCTTGTTTCTGCAGTTACTCAAGGATATGCATTTGCACATGAAGATTTGTAACTAGGAACCTAAAATGAGAGAAAATAAACAATGTTTGTAATTGTGGGTCAGGGTTACTTCTTGTTCTTCTTCTACTTCTCCCCTCTTCTCCTCCTCCTCCTTCTCCTCCTCTTCTTCCTCCTCCACCTTCTTCTTCATTTCAACCATTTACCTGCAAGGTTAATGATTTTATTTTTCTTTATGGCTATAGTATTACATCTTAACACCTATAATAGTAATCCCTATGTCATTGTTCTTTTTGCTCAGGACTGTATTGGTAATCTGGGGTCTTTTGTGGTTCAAAATAATTGTAGGACACTTTTTTCCCTATTTCTACAAATAATGAGATTGGGATTTTGATTGGGATTACATTTAGTTTGTAAGTATCTTTGGGTAGAAGGGTGCTTCTCACAATATTAAGTTCTACCAATCCATTACCAAAGAATTTCTTTTCTTTTTCTAGAGTCTTTTTCGTCTCTTTCTTCAGAGGTTTAAAGTTTTCATTGTAGAGGTATTTCTCTTTCTTGCTTAAGTTTATTCCTAGACATTTTATTTTCTTTAATACTACTGTGACTGACAGTGGTCCATGATTTCTTCATCTGTATGTTTGTGGGTTGAGTATAGAGAAGTTATTGATTTTTTCAAGTTGCTTCTGTATCCTGACAGATTGTGGAATTTATTTATCATTTCTGTAAGTTTTTTTGTTAGTAGTTAGGGATCTTTAATTCATAGTATCATATCATCTGAACGTATGGGTAGATGACTTCTTTATTAGCATTTCTTTAATTTCATGGCTTTATTATCTTGCCTTGTTGCCCCAGCTAGTTCTCTGAGCATAATATTGAAAAGGAGTGGAGAACGTGAGCATCTATGTCTTATCCCTGACTTAACTGTGATTCCATCAAGCTTTTCTCCATATAGGATGATTTTGGCTGTGGGTTTCTCATACATAGCATTTATTATGTTTAGGAATGTTCCATCTTTAGAATTTTTCCCATGAAAGAATTTTTAATTTTTATCAAAGGTTTTTTTACATATATTGAGATAGTGATATGTTTTTTGTCTTAAGTCCATTTATGTGGCTTATTATTTATTGACATGTGTATATTGAACTATCCTTGCATTTCAAGGATAAAGTCAAATTGGTCACGGTGGATGGTCTTTTTGATGTATCTCTGTGTTCTGTTTGCAAGTTTTCTTTGTAGTATTTTTGAAGTTATAATCAGTGATATTGGTCTACAGTTTTCTTTTTTATTGTTGTCTTTCCCTGGTTTTAGTATTATATTGATATGGCTTAATAGAATGAGATTGGGAATGCTCCTTCTGTTTTTATACAACTCAATAAGGATATTGTTTGAGTCCTAGTCTAAGAGTAGAGAGTGGCAACATTGGGTAGTGTGCATAGAGGAGAGAATCAGGCAAACAACCTGATAGACCCTGGAGAAGAATGCATAGGATGGATGGGTATAGATATTATATATAACATTGGCTAGATTAAATACTATCCCTAGTCTTATCTACTAGTGACCTGTACCTGCTTACCCTATGAATTTAGTTTAGTGTAAGAAAATGATGGTGAAACATCTAGGGTCACATGATACTCAGAAAAAAAAAACCTCTGTGGTCACAACTGCTTTGAGAAGCTCAGATCTCCTTGGTTTGGAAGAAGTTACAAAATACCAATTTATGAATTAGTGACTTTTAACAAAATTGAAACTCAAATCTACACAATACACTTTTGATTCACACAAAAATACTTCTTCCTGACAATGGAGTGGATAGATTTGCAGATTAGATTGTTGATCTCGGAATTTCTCAAGGAAATAGATTTCCTCATGTGTTTTGAGTGAATTAAAATATAGTTGTTTGTATAGTACATATCATACCATCATTCTTGCCCCCACAATATACTTGTGTATTTTCTGATTTCCTAAATGACCTAAGATCTTAGGTCCTTTCCAGCTTGTGCTCCCAGATTCTTCTACTCCCTAATGCTTCTCCCATTCAGTTGAAGACTCATCTTCACATACTTCCTCTCTGAAAGAAGATTTTCACCACAGAAAGCTTCTTAGTAACCCACAAAGTTGTGAATGAACAAATAAATGTTAGATATATCCGTAACTAGTTAGTGAAGAATGCAGAGGAACATGGAGATTTCATCTTATCTTTGCAGCTCCTAACAACTCTAATTACTCTACAGTTCCCATGACCTAAGGTTTCCTTCTTGAAGGAGATAAAATTCATAGACATTTTACCAGAGAGATGTCAAACAACCTTGACAATGCATTCAGCTCTAAATTTATGTGTAATATGGAAGTAGAGGCCCTTGAAAAATGTATATTATATAAAACCAAAGTGGATTAATAAGTGATAAAAATAAAAACTTTAAAATGTATTGTATGCAAGATTTGTGAAGTTGCTTGAGCATCATCTACTTGGACCTTGGTCAGATATAGAAAATGGTGAACATAGTCAAAAAAGGAAAATGGCCAGGCTGGAAAGGTGGAAGATTCTTGCCAAACTGAGTTTTCTGAACTTGTTCAAATTGAATTTTATGAGTTAATATGTGTGTGAATATAAACAAAGTTTTAGAAATCAGGCTAAAATTCAATCAAGAAAAGGACTTTGCCAGATGGTAGTGTCAAATACACAGAAAAGTTGCTAACATAGTCATAAGACCAAAGTATGAATACTTTTTAATTATGTAAGAAAGTTTGAAATGAGAAGGTTATGTGAATTTCAAGTTCAATTATCAAGAGGTCAGAAGAAGATCACATAATTAAAAGAAATTAAAATACATGATTTTCCCAGACTAGCTTGCGTACCTGAGTTTAATCCTCGATCCAACAACTTGTCTTCTAACAACTACATGTATGCACCACGGCATGTATACACCACACTCAAATATGCACATCATATACATATGCACATGAATAATCTATTATTAATAATAAAATAATAGATGAGATAAATGTTTTAATTGTCTCAGTAGATGCCATAACCTTGACATTTTTAACCACCTTGAAAAATATTGACTTGTTTTCCTTATGAGTGACTCATTCAGGGGTATTTTGTGGTAGCAGCAGAAGTTAGAACAAGAGATTTTTTAAAATGCGGTTTAAATCCTGTCGTGCACAAACTGTGTGCACTCGGCATCCCTCTTGAAACCCCAGTTCATAGTGATACTCAATAAGAGAATACTCAAGAGAATCCCAGGACCGCCTGTGCCCTTTACCCACTAAGTGCGGTTAGCAGCACAGGAGCCCCCTGCCTTCACCTCTGTACTTTCAATGTAAGTGATGCTTTAAATGTTAATATCCAATTTACTACTGTCTTTGCCACATTAAATATGGCTTCTGTGGAAAAAGAGATGCCATAAGTAAACAGGGTAAATCTTTCTTCACTGTCAATGGACTTGATAGTTATTCTTACCATTTTTATTATGTATTATTCATTTTAAGGTTGAAAGAAAAATTTTGCCATCCACAGGTAGCAAGACAGGCCTGAAAGACTTTTTTTTAATCCCTCTTGATAAACAGCCTGATGTGAAGGAGCTTTTGCTGCACACTGTGAGATGTTTCCTGTAATAAAAACTCAGCACGCAGCAATCCCATCACCTTTATTAGATTTTGGTTTTTATTTTAACTGCTTGCACACAGACAAACCTATGACATTTTCTTGGTTTTAATCAGAAGAAGAAATCAGAGATATAAACAGTGTCTCTAATATTGAACTATCCTTTTTAACTTTTCAACTGCTGGCTTATTTTTCTGGATCCTATAATCAAGAGAACTGTTAGTGGAATTTAGGGAGAAAAATATATAACAATTGATACAAACAAGTTGATTAATTAAAGTCATTATTTGTATACTATGGCTAAATTCTTGCCAGTGTGGTAACATATACTTAGTTTGATTTGGCTTAGGTGTTCTTGTTTTAAGATGCTTTGCATCTTCACTGCATAAGTATACAATATTCTAGCCCTGAGAGGCACTATGGAGAGACAAGGTGGTGCCTGACCTCAGTCTTAACAAGAAAACTCTGTCCATGTAAAGAACTACAATACATGACCATGAGATAACAGTTCCTTTCTTGTATTCTGGAATCAATAGTTAGGACCAAGAAAATATATATGATAGTATAATACATGCTAATTATAGAGCAGATATGGGAACTTCAAGAGCATTGTGTGCCCATGCGGTGGTGGTGCATGCCTTTAAACCCGAGGTAGGTGGATCTCTGTGCATTCAAGGCCAGCCTGGTCTACAAAGTGAGTTCTAGGACAGCCAGAGCTGTTACACAAAGAAACCTTGTCTCAAAGAGCCAAACAGAGAAACAAACCTACCCAAACCAAAAAGATCATTATGTCTAGAATATAATGCTCATAAAAGTGATCAAGCTCATAGTTGTTTTGATTTGCATTTCCCTGATCGATAAGGATGTTGAGCATGACCTTAAGTGTCTTTTGGCCATTCGAAGTTCTTCTGTTGAGAATTCTCTGTTCAGATCAGCACCCCATTTTTTAATTGGGTTAATTAGAGTTTTAGTGTCTAGTTTCTTGAGTTCTTTGTATATTTTGGAGATCAGGCCTTTATCTGATGAGGGGTTGGTGAAGATCTTCTCCCAGTCAGAAGGTAGCCTTTTTGTCTTACTGATGGTGTCCTTTACTTTACAGAAGCTTCTCAGTTTCAGGAGGTCCCATTTATTCACTGATTCTCTTATTGTCTGTGCTACTGGGATTCTACCTAGGAAGTGGTCTCCTGTGCCTATGTCTTGTAGTCAGATTAGCTAAAGTCAAAAACACCAATGATAGCCTATGCTGGAGAGGATGTGGAGAGAGGGGAACTCTCATCCATTGTTGGTGGGAATGCAAACTTGTGCAGCCACTGTGGAAATCAGTGTGGCGGTTTCTCAGGAAACTGGGAGTCAACCTCCCTTAGACCCAGCAGTTCCACTCTTGGGAATATACCCAAGAGATGCCCTATCATACCACAAAAGCATTTGTTCAACTATGTTCATAGCAGCACTATTTGTAATAGCCAGAACCTGGAAACAACCTAGGTGCCCCTCAATAGAAGAATGGTTAAAGAAGGTGTGGAACATATACACATTAGAGTTTTACTCAGCGGTAAAAAACAATGACATCTTGAATTTTGCATGCAAATGGATGGAAATAGAAAACGCTTTACTGAGTGAGGTAACCCAGACCCAAAAAGAGGAATATGGTATGTATTCACTCATAAGTGGATTCTAGCCATAATTAAAGGTCTTTGAGCCTATTATTCGTGATCCTAGAAAAGCTAAATAAGAAGGTGAACCTGAAGAAAATCATGTAGTTATCATCCTGGAGACTGGAAATAGACAAGAGTGCCAGGTAACCTCGGGTGCATGGGAGGGTGGGGGAGGTGGGAGGGTTGTTGGAAGGGGAGAGTGTTAGAGAGAAGGGAGTAGGGGAGGAATGGGGAAAGCTCGGTGGACTGGGATTGGGGGAGGGAGGAAGGATGGATATGGGAGCAGGGAAGAATATTTCTCAACTAAGGGAGTCATTTTAGGGTTTACAAAAGACTTGATTATAAATGGGATCCCAGGTCCAAGGAGAGATCCCCAGATTGTTCTCTGGACAGAGGAGAGGGTGCCTGAACCGGCCTTGGCCCATAACCATACTGATGAATATTTTGCTTATCACCATAGAACCTTCATCTGGCGATGGATGGAGATAGAGACAGAGACCCACATTGGAACACTGGACTTAACTCCCTAGGTCCAAATGAGAAACAGAAGGAAAGAGAATGTGAGCAAAGAAGGCAAGACCAGAGGGAACCTTGATCCGACGATGGATGGCGATACAGACAGAGACCCACATTGGAGTACCGGACTGAGCCCCCCAAGGTCCAAATGAGGAGCAGAAAGAGGAAGAACATGAAAAAGGAAATCAGGACCGCGAGGGGTGCGATCACCCACTGATACAAGGGGACTGATCTAATGAGAGTTCACCAAGGCCAGTTGGACTGGGACTGAACGAGCACGTGATCCAACCAGATTCTCTGAATGTGGCCGGATTCTCTGAATGTGGCTGGCCCGGAGTCTTTCTGAAAAGCCATTGACAATGACACTGGGACTTGTTTCCTCTGCATATACTGGATTTTTGGGATCCAGTCTGTTTGGATACTCACCTTCCTGGACCTGGAGGGAGGGGAGAGGAACTTGAACTTCCCAGGGGGCAGAAAACCCTGACTGCTCTTAGGGATGGAGAGGGAGGAGGAGAGGGAGTGGGGGGAGTGGGAGGGTGTTGGGAGGAGAGGCGGAAATGGAAACTTTTATAATTTAATAAACTTTGAAAAAAAAAGTGATCAAGCTGTCTCAAAAACTGTAAGAAAAGAAATCAAGACAAATTTCAGTTAAGCTCAGCCTGGGATGCAGATAATCAAAATTACTCTGTTCTCTCTTCAGAAAGTTACTTTGTCTCACTTGAATTTTTAAACCAAGACAACTATCTGCTCCTTCTTTATCTTGACAGCATTTTGTTTCTCATTTCTTCACTGTCTAAATTCGAAATGCTTGGATCTCCCTCACTAGCTTACTTCTTTTCCCAGTTTCTAAGAGATCTCTGGATTTATTTCCTTAGCTGTGATGTCTCCCTTCAATAAGAATGAGGGGTTCATATAAGAAAAATACCTGGGTTTGAGAAGTCAGGTAAGATTTTTAGAGCATTTCTGAAGACTGCCGCCACTTACAAATGATTGGGTGGGTTACAAATACAGAGAAAATATTATAATGTTAAAAATTATTCAAAATATCTGTTTTCTGCTCGAGAGGACAGGAATTAAAATAGACCATAGGACAAATGGAAGATGAAAGATTTCTGCTATTACTGGTGATAAGATTGTAAATGTGTAGACATACTGGAAGAGGTGACAGAATTGGAAGTTGAGCCTTGTTATATAAAGAAAACTGATTGTGTGAACTGAAGAAGTAGGCTAAGGTGACTCAATTATGATTTTTTTTTCTTTTCACTGGACTCAGGTGTCATTCAGTGCATTTGCTGTGACTACCATGCTTTTCTCTCGGTGTTATTAAACTGGCTGTAAATCAGAGCATCTAAATCAAGTTGGGTTTTAGGAAAGAAGCAAATAGAGTAATGAATTCATTAAATTCACGACTTAAATTAAAACATGTATGTAATTAAAACCAAGTGTAAATTGTATCATCAAGATGTACTTATTTTTCTCCACCTTTCTATATTACAATTCTGTCTTCAGATAGATTTTTTTCCATCATGATGTCCAAACAGTCACAATCAGTTCATATCCTTCCAAGATTATTGCTACTGGAAAAAAAATGCATCTCTCTTACCCAGTAGTGCAACAAGATCCTTCTGGTATTTTATTAGCTGTGATTTGTCCTGTCTCTGAACAAATGACAATGACCTGTAGAAGGCAGCTCTCTCTCTGGTTGGTCACACCAATGCCAAATGAACACCCTGTGAATCAGAGTTGGAATAATAACTGTACAAGTGTAGAAGGATTATTGAATAAATAAGAACTCTAATAAGGAAGGAAACAGAAAAAGATAGACAAAGAAGAATTCATCAGTCTTTACCACAAAGTGTACAAATACAGAACAGATATTGTGAGCAAAATAAATTTATATTTTTAAAGTATTTCTAGAATTTTATTAAGATTTAAAAGCTTAGAAGACTTACCCAACAAAAATACAACCAAATCTATAAAAAAATAAATACAAAGGAGTATATCAGTAAGACAGTAATATATCACAAAGTAAATATTTGGTTATTTGAATAAAATGTTAAATAGTTATATAGTTTAATTAGCATACAAGAACAAAAAATATTAAGGCTGATTATAAAGAAAGGTTGGTCACCAGGACATGTGGAGGCCAGGTTCAAGAACGACAACGTCCTTCACGTTCAAATTAGATGGTAAAATAAGAATAGATACATTTTTATTTTAGTAACAGAAATACTCTGAGATCTGACTGATTGGGGTTCACAGAGACAGCTAACGTGTTTATGTTAGTCATAGTTCAGAGAAAAAGAAGAGATGTGAGCTATCACATGAACCTGTTAATTTAAATATGCACATTTTAAAACTCGGGGAACCTTTCAGAATCTTCTCTTCTGACAGGCTTAAGTTTGTATGCTTAGTAAAAAAAAACAAAAAACAAAACAAAACAAAAATTTTCCCAAAGCCAGATTGCCTGCTCCCATAACAAAAATCTTTCATAAGGAAATTGATCCCTGGAGCCTAGGAAGGGTCAGAAATGAATTCTCTGGACTTCAGGCAAGCTGATGGTAGAATTTTCCCTGTTCTTGAGAAGGCTGAGTTCACCCAGAGATAGTAGACGATTAAGAGACTGTATTCCAGATACATCAGGGCAACTGCAGAAATAACCTCACAGTGTTGAGACTGTGTGCACAAGAGTGGCACAAACTGAGCCAGACAACTCAGAGCAGAGGGTGAGGTGAGCAAGGAGTTTCAACCCTGCCTGTGGGGTTATTAGTAACTGACAGCTTTTGGGAGAGTGGGGGTTAGTTTACGTTATGGTATGGCCCTGGTAGGTTAACTATGCTCTAGTGGATAACCGCACACCCAAGGATATATGGGAAGCACAGACTGGGATGAACAGAATGAAAAACAAGTAAGGATGCCAAGTTAGATTTGTGTCAACAATAGACTCATGTAATAGAAGGAAAGGGGTGACAAATATATTGTATGAAATCTTAAACTTTTCACAGTGTTTCCACTGGTGCCAGTGATAAACAAGTTATATTTGGAAAATATAACTGTAACTTCTCAGAATGAATCAACATTGACAACTAATCTTCTACCTGGTATTCTGTTATTGATATCGTACATTCATAGCAAAATCCTAATCCAACATCTAAGGTGTAAATGGTAGCATGTAACCCTATAAGTAAAAGATCTGTATTACCCTTGATACAGAATAATTTAGGGTATTACAGTCAATAAGTTTGGGAATTATTGCTTTAAATCATAATCATATTTAATAAATTTAGTTTTATTAAGTTTTTATTTTATAACAACAAGAATGGGTTATAAAACAACTTAAAATACATTTTTCTACTAAAATCCAATGTCTTGGTTGGCAGACAACATATATTTATATTAACAGTTAAAGACAAGAGCAAATGAAAGTTAACAATGAGTTGGCACAAGATAAATGACTTTGCCTTGGCTCCTACAGTGCTGAGTCACCTTAGAAATACCTGGAGGAAAATGTCTTGCTTCTTTCACGGGCTTCTTTCTGTCTACTAAGTGTTTCCTCTGCCTTCTGTGACTCCCTGACCAGAGCAGCGTCTGAGGAAAGCTTTCTGCTTCTGAAGCTCTCGGGTGTTGCTGTCCTTTTGCTTGAAATTTTCGTCTTTCTTTTGGAACTTCTAGTTTTTCTGTCTATAAATGTTGTGACCCACTCCAATCTGATTTTTCTCTGAAATCTGTGATACTGTAGTGTAACCATGGGAACCGCAGACTTTCTGAACAGGGTAAGAATAAGTCAAGATGGAAAGAGGGGGAGGGCATTCTGAGTGACAAAATGAAAGCTGAACAATAGGCTCATTGTAGCAGGAGGAAAGAGAGGTGTCAGGTTTTCAGGTGTGATGGGAAGTCATGGCAGTGGGAATAAAGCCAGGTATGTAGGCGGGAATGAAAAGCATTGTATGACTGGAGCAAAGGGTTCACATAAGTGACTAGAGATTAATCCCGCTGGGATAACAGGATGTGACAGGTTGATTGTCAGTCCTGAGACTTGTCATTCTTCACTTGGGAAACTGCTCCAAACTGTAACACGTGAACTTGTGACAAGTGAAAAGGAAAAGTCTATGAATAAGCATACATTTGAATTTCAATATATATGTATGCTAGCATATTTGAATTGGGGAAGTGAGTCTCTATTAGAAACAAATATATTTAATTGTTAAGAGATCATATTTATTATTATTAAAGGGTTAGAAAGATTTAATGGAAGTTATGTGAAATCCCATAAATACATTTACATTAGTTTTATAACAGTATCACCTTTTTATTTAAAATATATTTTCTTAATAAATAGCAGAGTATTTGAAAACTGGATACTTAACTCCATAGTTCTTATTAGAAAGTTATTATCATTATAAAGGAGACAGGCTTGCAACTCATGCAGAATCTTTGTGTGCAGGAAAACCACAATGTACGTGCTACTGCCAGCCAGTCACTTCTCTACCTAGAATATCTCACAGCTACTAATCAACACAGTGGGTCTTTCTGCTGGTTAGATTGATAAGGCTATTTATCAGTATTGATCATTTTCTTTTCTACATTCATCTCATTTTTATTTTTAACTGTTTTTATTATTTCACTAATTGCTATTTCACAAAACTTTTCTAATTTTTCTAACCATAATGTTGCCAAATAAAAAGAGGAGCTCTAACTAATTCTAGTTAACTCTGTAAGGATTTTGAAAGTCTGGGGTTCCCACGGAAGCCTCATTGCCTTGGTGAGGAAACAGGCCTCAGTGTTCTCTGGTGATAGTAGCTTCCTTCCTAACCCTCACATTCGTGGAGAATGGGAACACACCAAGTACTACATGTGTACATACATGCTACTTTATTTGTCTAACTCTCCAGTACTTCAAAACTGTAACTGAAAAATTCTCATAATTGAGATTGTTGGTGCTCAATAGGGATGCTGGTATCACTGAAAGTCTTTCTTCATGAAAAGCATGACCTGAGTATTGAATGCCCACCTTGTTCTCAAATTTCAAACATTATTTTACTTTACATAGTAAAATGATATGTAGTATCCCTGACTTGAGACAACTTCAGCTGTAGATATTTGATGTTTATAAACTCAAAACTGGCTTAAAGTTATATAAGGGAAACTTAAGACTTGAAGTAAAATGACCCATTAATGATATTTTATAGAATTTAAAGTGTTTGGTATCCCACAGCACCGGAAATGGCTATTTGAATATCTGACAAAATATCATTCATAAGATAATGTGGCAAACATGACTGTGAATTGATAAATATGGAAAATATAAAATACAGGGAATAATGCTTCATCCAAATCAAAATAAAGTACTTTAAAATGTAATTGGAATAACTGTGTTATAACTAAATAAGTGATTTATAATTTATATAGTAAATCTCTGAGGGGGGATTGTGAAGATACTAGTATTTAAGAGCACTGACTTAAGAGCCAAGTATTTAAGAGCATTGACTGCTCTTCCAAATGACCAGGGTTTGATCTCGACACCAAAATGGTGGCTCACAACCATCAGTGCCTCCAGTCTTAGTGGATCCAATTCCATCTTCTGCCCTCCAGTGTCACTAGGCAAGCACACAATACATAGACATATATGCAGGCAAATACCCATACGCATATAATAAATAAATTAATTAAAACCCTTTGGTGTATACCCATATGGAACTTGGAAAGCATCTCATACTGGACCAATAGCAGTGTGTATCCAATGGCGCTGTCAGGAAATGACAGAAAAGATTCAAGCTCAAGTCTGAATTCAAGGCACACTCTTCATGCCGTAAATCATGGTAAAGTTGCATGTAACTCTTTAAGGAGAGCAAGGTAATTCAAAGGCGATTCATATTTAATAACAGATGAATGTTTTGACTTAATGACAGATGAATGTTTTGACTTAATGACTTGGATTGAATGTTAAAGTGCAGATAGGGTATTAACTGACAAAAATTGCTATAATCAGGCAGAACTACACAAATGAAGCCATTCCATTTGGGAAATGTTCTGTTTTGGCAGACTAACAGTAAGTATAATAATTTTATTGCTAAAGGTGTTTGTTATATATTGTGAATTTATGGTTAGGTGCTGTCCCTGCTGATTTTATATCAAATTGGCATACTCTCTAATGGGCAAAAACCACTATAAGATTGGCCTATATGTTATCATGTGTTGTCTTTTCTTGGTTGATAATTGATGTGGGAAGGCCTACTTCACTTTACATGGTGCTACTCCTGAGCTGGTTAGACCTGGGTGTTGTAAGAAAGCAGGTTGAGCAAGACAGCAAAGAGCAAGCCAGGAAGACACTCCTACATTCCCATGTCTAGATTCTTGCCTTGTTTGATTCCCTGGCCTGACTTCCCTCACTATTGAGCTGTGATAGGATACTGTAAGCTGAAATAAATACTTCTCTATTCAAGTTACTTCTGATCCGTGTTTTATGTCAAGAGTAGAAACCCTAACTAGACAAGAATCATGTAAGCCATTTTGGAAAAACTTATCTCATTCAACTCATACTCTAAGAATTGCTATTAATCTTATACCATAAATAGGACTCCTTGAAGGATAATAAATGTAGAAGAGTATAAAAAGAGGGAAAAACTTTCTGTTTTACAAAATCAAATGATGTTTCATTTTAGATTCTGCCATACCTGAAATTTTCTTGTTTTCCTTAAGTTCATATACCTTCTTGCCCAATCTGTGATTGTCTTCCTGGGTCTGAGCTAAGACATGCAGTAGTTGCGCAGTCTCCATGGCTTTGCTTTCTATTATCTCTGATTCAAACATGTCAAATGGAAATCCCCTGAAATAAATGTCTCAGGAGATTTGATTACACAGCGTTCTGAGCAGTAAAGTGAGATCTCATACTATCTTCCTGAGTCCAGTCCTGTATATTAACCACTCCTTGGACTGATGTTTATGAACTTTATGTATTTAGCACTCATTAACCATTCAGGAGCCACGTTGCTAACTAGAACCAAGTGCTTGAGATCAAGTAACACTTTGTGGCAGTCCCAAACCATCACACAACGCCTACAACTTTCATTTCATCTCAGCATGTGTACCGTACATCATTTCGCACCATTACAAGACGTCAAATACCAGAAACAGAGAAAGTATTCACGGACCTTTCATTTTGTCATAAGTATATATGTCTGGGCAAAAGTATGATTCATGTGTGTGCTTGCAGACTGTATATCAGCTAATGGCCTAAAGTCTTGGAACATTTATGATTAAGTGGGAACTACTGTGTATAAATAACTAAAAATAACTGGCAAGAGAAAGGGAGATCAGGAGAATCTCCCCCAATAGCAGAGGTAGCTTTTATGTTGTACATATTTTCAAGCATATTGTCAATATTTATCAATAACACAGCTCAATTCTACCATCCATCCCTCTGGGTTCTCAAGCTTCAAAATTGTGGAGAATATAGTAACAGCTGTGTGGGCCACTGCCCTGACCTTCAGAAAAGCTGCCTTTGTGGCTGCAAGAGAGAGACCTGAGAGGCTGCTCTGGGCAGGCAGCCAAGCAGAGGACACATGGGATGGGTTACAGGTTCTGTCCAACATGCTTCTGGTGGAGAGAAAGCACAAATGCCCATCTGCCTCTCTTGGCATTATAAAGAAAAATATTCATGGAAAGATTATGATTTCAACTCAGAAATACAGATATCTCAACAGAATTCTCAAATAAGCCAGAAAGAAACAACGTTGTTAACATAAAAATTAGGAAATGGAATGAATAGCAATAACTGGTTGAATCTATTGCCCCATGCAACAGAAATAGTAATGCCATAAATTTTATTGGAGAAGTCCACTTGTTTTTATCTTTACAGTGGCCATTTGATGTTTTGATATTATTATTTATTTTTCACTGAACTAATTTTTTTATATTTAAGGTTATTTTCATAAATATTTTAGTGAAATAGGCTGTAAGGAACAGGGTTTGTACAGTAGAGAACAGAGTAGTGGGGATCAGCCACTTGTAAAAAGAATTAGCAGGATGTTTCCATTCGCTGTGCCTCAGTTTCCCCACATTTAAAGTAAGCATGCTGACAGTGTAGCCTAGAGTTCTGAGCACTGAGAGGCACAGCACCTGCACGCAATTTAGGACTCCATAACTACCCCAGCATAATAGCTCCACCATTTGTTTGTAGTTTTATCACACACTGGTTCCTAGGTTTATAGATAGTGAGTGACCTATTCAAGCTCCCAGAATGATCTCAGGCATGCGTGCTATAAGGGTTCATGAGGGTATTCTTTGACCATTCATCATTCAATAAAGATGGATGCATATTAAGTGGATGTCTCCCAAGTCCTGTAGATTATTATTTATTTTTTGTCGTGGAAGATTCACATCATCAAAGAACAGTGAAATACCTTCAGCTTTTTAATGCAAATACTCCAACCAAAAGTGAGTCACGAATGCATGGACAGGCAGAAGCTTCTCTGAATTTTCCCCAGTGTAAGTGGCCATTAAAGCAGCCTTGGCGAATATGAAAACAAGATGTCATACATTAAACTTACTTTTAAAAATGAGAAAAGTTTGACTAAACTGCTTCTTGTACAATGTGTGTTAGCTCAATTAAGACTGGGGGAAAAGAGGAGTTATGGAGGAAATAAAGAGAGTTCACGATAAGGCAGTGAGTAAATGATTTCAATAAATCATAACCTATCTCCTGTCCAGGGTGAAATCAATTCTCAGCTCTGACTGACAAGCAGTCAAATGCATTTCAGCATTGCATGTGCATGCTGTCTTTGCCTGTAGTCAGAAGTGCTCAAGAACATTAGACGTTCGCAAAGTACTAAAAAAAATACATAAACTAAGAAACCTCCTATTGCTAATTCAAAACAATTGCTCTTGCTCCATAGGTTATAAGACATGGAAGTTTCTTCCTTTATTTTTAAAGAAAAATATATACTTAATTTTGAGATAAATTTAAACATGCATAGAAATAATATTTTTTCGTTTTTTTACTTTTTAAAAAATTTAAGATTGTGTTCTAATTGCATTTCTTGCTTCCCTTTTATTTCCTCCAAACTCTCCCATATAACTCCCTCATTCTTCTTCAAATTCATGGCCTCTTTTTTCATTAACTGTTATTGCATGCACACATAAAATTTTATATACATATATATCCCCAATATAATCTGTTGAGTTTGTAATAATGTTACTTGTATGTATGTTTTCAGGGATAACCATACCAGAAATGCACAGCCATTTGATGTACTTTCCCTAGGATGTGACACCTCTCTTGGGCCTAGCTTTATTCAGTTGCCTGTAGTTCTTTGTGTAGGCTTGAGTATCAGTGGGCTTTTCCCCCGGCAGTTTGGCCTGTTCATTGGTGTCTTCTTTGTTCAGTCCATGTTTAGGCTATCATATTGGTGGGACTTCATGGGTATAGCTTTTTATGTTGCTGGGAGACACAACCTCACAGGAAACTCCCTGATCCTTTGACTCTTATAAGCTTTTCATATTCTGCAATGTTGCTTGAGCCTTAGGTGTGGGAATGTTTTGTATGTATAATCAGAAGGACAAGGTCCACAACTCTGCCTTTTGATTTGTTGTGGTTTCTATTTGTTTCACTGAGAGGTGAAGATGAAGGCTCCACTTATCCGTAGGCATAAAAGCAAGTGTTTAAAGATGATTGTTAGGGATTATGCTTGTTTCGTATTTGTAGATTCTCTTCCAATAACCATGATTTCACTAGCACTGATTCTTAGTGAAGTTTCTAGTATGAGGCATGGTATCCCTCTTTTTAAGTGGATCTTAAACTCAATTAGAGAACAGTTGGTTACCTTGAAGTCATGTGTGCCACTTCTGTACCCTTAGGGTTTTCTTGCTATGCTGTTCATTATTGTGGCTCTTAGACATCATAGCTGTGTTGTTCTATTGACTGTCTTTCATCTTTTGGAAGCTTGTATGGTGACTTCTTGTATTGGGAAAGCTAGTTCTCAGAGGGGGGATCTATTTTCTTTTCATCCAAATATGAATAATGATGTCTTGGGATCACAGATTCTCATTGTCCCAAATAATATAGTCTAAAGTGGAAGCAATTTCATAAAGTTTTTACAGTTATGAAACAAAATAGTCACGAGTCAAGATATTTTAAAAATATATTGGTGGGGATTTCACCTAGTAAGCTATAGAAAAGAGGGGAAATTTTCTTTTACAGATTTCAGATGCTATTGTATGGCATTCTTATCTTCTTGGTTAGTATAAGCAATAGGTCTATTAAGTTAATATACATCAAATGTTTTTGTGTGACAGTGAAAAGGATGTTAGGTTAGGCACAGATATGAGTAGTGAATAAATTTATGAGGCTAAATATAGCTCAAGATAATTTGGATCTACATCCCAACTCTTCACAAGTACAAAGTTCTAATCAGTTAGACTTGTGAATCTTTAACTAAATATACCCTACTCCTGAACTTTGGTTCACACTATCTAGATTTAAACATTTGAAATGTTTTAATTTCAACAAACTTTGGCATCTCAGACTTGAGGAAAGGGAGGTAGGCAGTGGATCTGATGGAAGAGATGGAGTTGACGAGAATTTCTAGAGAAACATTAGTCTTTGAGGGAGCTGCTAGGTGAGAATGATCACAAATAAATTTGATTGCATTTTTTCCCTTCAAAATGTTTCTAAAATGAAGCATTCACTATCTTTCTATCACTAAACCTCATTTCTCTTCAGTGTCAGGTTTAAGTTAAGGGTAATTTTACATGGAATAAAAAATACTGCTTACTTCTAGTTGAATAGGCATTCACAGGTAAGTAATCACTAGTGATCAGATGAGCATCTTCTTCACTTCCAACATAGCTGATTAAAGAGGAGACGATATTAATGACAGTCTGCTTTCTAAGGGTTAATTGAATGATTTCTTTTTGTAATATATAGGAAGTCATCATCTCAGGCAGCTGTGTTTTAGATAGTTTTTTTTTTCAGTAGCATTATAGGGGAAGAAATGAGTATATCAGTCTAGTTCTAATTCTGATTATGTAAGGGAGCTGTCCAGATCCATAGATTTTCAGGACTCAGTGATAGCATTTTAGAGGGTGTGAGTCCTCTGTGGTTGTTCTTGCCTTTCCAATGTAGCTTCAGCAACTACCAGCAGAAAAGCATGCAATGGCAAAGTTCTGATGGCAGTGGCAGGGTAGAAAAATTTGCAAGAGTGGTTTAGTAACAAAAGTAGACCAACTGGAAGGATACAGTGTTCTATTAGTATTTTTTGATGGTCATCTTATAAAACACATTTTTGCACACACATTATATTTTATTTTATAATAGAGTTCTCACAGTTCATATGAACCAAAAATACATTTTAATGACTGCATATTAAAGGCTAAACTGACATAACTCGGTTATTTGTACATGTATAGGATTTAATGTTCAAATGTTCAAAAAAGTTTCAACATTCCTGTTTATTTAATACTGACTTTAATTAAAGATGTGATTTTGAGAGAAAACAAGCTTCTTCAATGGGGTAAGGCTTGACATACCCATTTTTTTTACCAATGGTATCTTCCATAGATATAATTCCATAGAATAAAATGTCAGAGTGGGGAGTAATGTTCTTAAAATGTGTGAGAAATCAGAGGGACAGGTTTCTATCTAAATGACAGTAAGAATGTTGCCAATGAACTCCATTCAGTCAGGTCTTATCTTCTTCCCATAAAGCTAGAGTCCTCCTCATTTCCCTCTCAGGCCTCAATATTTCCAACAATGCCCTCTGGGTTTCCTTGACCCTAAACCTCATTGTGTAATTTTGTCTCTTCTTGACAAGTAACAAATGTCCACCCAGGTGTTCAGTCCACTATTAGGGAAACATTCCTCTTCTCCCATCTTTAAACTTATGCACTTTTTATAGCAATACCTTCAAAACTCCTGAATCTGACCTTATTCCATTACCTATTCTGGTACTATACTAGTATAATCTATATTTTCTAAAAATTTTCAGTAAATTCACTTTTATTATATTATAGATTCCCTTCAGTTTATTCCACATACATGTTGACTATTATATTTGTTTGGTAAAAATTAGTGAACACTCAAAATACTTTGTTCTGTGCAGAGAAAAAATTTAGCTACCTGATTCCAGAAATTTCCATGTTATGTAGAAAAAAACAATAAAAAGGGTAACTGCAGAAATTTTATCTATTGTCTTATGCCTTAGATGAGCTCAAATTTGTTACAAAATAGAGAGCTATGTTGTCAACTTGTTGAGCAGAGAGACAAGATACTATTGTTTAAGCATGAAAAAAGAAAATCCTTTCTGTCCCTCTCTGTGATTTTCTTCCTACAGTCAAATTAGTAGATTTTGAAGAAAGAGGCCTAGATTAGTCTTCCATGTAGTTAGAAGGATAGGAAAGAAAGGGAAAGGAAGAGGAAACGAGGGGGGAATGGGAAAGAGCAAGCCACAGAAAAGAAAGTAGAAGGGAAGGGGGATAAAAAGGAAAGGATCCAAGATAGAGCTTGAATATGTAAATATTAAAATGAAATCAATCTCAAATTGCAACTCAAAAGAGAGAAAATATTTTGCAAAAATATTAACTATTGTTTTGTTTTTGTCTACCCATAATATTAATCTATTGGCTTCTAATGACCTTGATTAATTGTTTTTGATACCATCTGGGAAACAGTTATACCGGGCCCAGCATTGTCTACAGATTCTTTGGAACATCTCTTGAAACTAGACAAACCAGGTAAAATTGAAGAGAGAGCTAGTCCTTTGGTCATTTTAAGTAGTTGTATTTCTGAAAAGTGAAATATAGGAAGCCCTTCTGGCCTTTCTCTGTCCAAGTTTTATATACATGGAATACTTTGTTAGACTAACTTGATTTCATATATTCAAATTTTCTACTAATTAACATTTCCTGTAACTGTACTTCATAACTGACTAGAGTTAACATCTTAAGTTAAATCAAATAATTAATCACTGTTTTCTGCAAGACAGCTGGATGGGGAACAGTCAATGCTTCACTATTTAACACTGCTCACTCAGTATATAGAACAGTCCTGTAGTGAAATAAAAATTGAAAGCAAATTTGGTTAAAGAAGAGGAGGTGTCAGTTTGTGGATCTCTTTGGGACAGCTCTTTAAGACTGTTGCTGTCAGTCTTCGGGTCATCATCATCACCAAGATCTAGGAAGGAAACAGAGACCACTCCTGACTTTGCTTACATTACTCCTATGTAACTTCTCTGTGTCTATCATTTATTCCAAGCATATACAGAAACCTCTATTCCATTGCTTTTGGGCTGAATTATTTTCCTTTCAATATGATTTCCTCAGTGATTCAGAGACATCAGTTCAGCCTCAAACTTTATGATCAGTTCATAAATATCAGGAGCCCCAACAATTTTCACTTTACCTACGTGTGCATGAATATTTATCAAGAAAACACCAATATTTAGCCTTTGCTTCTCACAGAAGAAGGTTTAAAATAATTTTACTTTTCCTTAGATACATACATGCTTAGGATGCAAAGAAACAGATTTTTAAATAACACTTAAGGCCATGACTCTCATTGACAGGCACACTTCCTCAAACTAGAATACTAGAATACAGCTTATCTGCATTTCATTTATGATCTTTCCCAGGCTGTTGGCTCTCCACTGTCTCAGTACAACTGGTATATGAAACCAAAACCTGTAGCGATTTCCAAAGATTATGATGATCATTGTTTCTAATTATACCAATCTCCATCAATTTTAAGGGGATGGGATTGGAGTTTACTGGTCCAAGCTTTATAATCATGATCTTATTACAATAAAAGATAGTTATTTGATATACTCAAAATATTTAGGATGCCAGAAGCAGGAAAATGAATGTTGAAATAAAGGTGTAGTTGGAAATGGCATTACTCAGAAAATTATTTAGGACCGCTGTGTTAAGATCTATGAAAGTCCAATATGCATATGTTTTGTGTCACACAGTCAGAAGCACAATGCAAATACTTCAAGAAAGCTTGATAACATGTATATATTAACGAACAGAAGCTATGAGGATTAAGGATTGTACTGAGGGAGACTCATGTTTGGAATAGAGGCAATTTTTTGGGTGGAATATAAATTCCAAATTCCAAGATTCTCCAATCAGGGATAATAAATAAATTTAATAAAAATAAACAAAAAGACTGATTGTTAGGCAGCTTGCATAAGAAGAAGAAACAATTACCATGCCATTTAGAGTATTTTTAGTTAGTGGGTATGTTATGAGAAAACAAGGGGTCCTATTGTCAACTTTCTCTGTTACCTATATTAAATCACTTAAATATGAAAATCCTAAATCCTCTAAGTGGATAACATGAAGCTTATCATCACTATTTAGTATTAAAATTTGTTCTTTTCTTTGTAACTCAAGAAGAAGCTTTGATTTGCTTTTGACAACGCTGTTCAATGACTTGACTGTAGATATTTTATATCTCTTTGGACAGACCATAAATGTTACATCAATGCATCATACAAGGACTGAAAGCCATTTTTAAAAAGGTTAAGAAAAGCCATGTGTCAATCTTTCTTATCCTTGCTCCACTTAAAAGATCAATGTGATTCTTTGCCTAGTCATATTGTTCATATTTGAGGTATAAATTGTGTCTGGTAAATATTTAAGCACATATAAGTGTTATTGCTTTTTGTTGACCAGCTCAGGGTCTTCTCTTCATGAGTTTGTGCCGAGCTACCACCAAATAGCTACCACTAGAATGAAGCTCCTGCAAAGGGAAGAACTGTGTGTCCTCATCTCATTCTGTCCCTTGCCTTGTAATCAAAATTCTCTCTCTCTCTCTCTCTCTCTCTCTCTCTCTCTCTCTCTCTCTCTCTTCTCTTTCTCTCTCCCTCTTTCTGCTTTATCCTCAAAAAAGGTTAATTACTCTTGGTGTTCAACAACAAATAGGCATTTGCAGAAAGGACTCTTAACCAGTTCTACCTATAGGGAAAACTCTGGTTCTAGCCCACTGTGACCTCTTTGATTGCTCTAGGTGCTCATGAGTCTCTGCAACTTTATCTTTATTGTTAACAGTGATCCCGCCTCGGTGTGCTAAGTGAGAGTGTTGTTAGTGTTTAGGCAGCCTGGTGGTAGAGATCCCTTGAGGAAGTTCCATTTTCTCTTTTTATTCATCCGTTTACCACTGTTCTCTTGGTGTTTTGAAGTGGCCTCTAGATAGCTAGATAGAAAGTTCACTTTTTCTTCACACCTGGCCCATCCAACAAGTAATCCTTGAAATTCTGATCTGTCCTCCCACTTTTATTCTACTTTCATCATCCCATTTCCAACCATTTATGTTTCAGATGACACATAGTCAGCCTTAAATTTGAAATATGATGCAAAATGTGAAGGTCTAGTTCCTAAAACAGGGCTCCGACTGTGTGTGTGTGTGTGTGTGTGTGTGTGTGTGTGTATACAAGTGAGAGACATAAACATGTTTTTATGTTTATGTCTGTGTCTCTAGGTGAAAAAGTGAAAATGTACATATGTATGAGTATGGTGTATGTGGAGTGTCTGTGAAATTTTGTGTTAGTGGCTACAGATGCCTGTGTTTGCCTACATGTGGATGCGAGAGAAGGGCATTGTGTGCCCTTTCTATCATTCTCCAACATCTTCCCTTTAGGTCAGTTGTTTTAATGAATCTGGAGGTAGGCTTGTGAATGCGACCTGAAATCCTCCTAGACCTTTGTATATCCACTTTTCATACTTCACTGGGTTGGGTTATAGGCCCATGTGACCAACCATTTTAACCTTATGAGTGTCCCTAACTCAGTCTCTCATGCCTGCATATCAGTTAGTCTTGTCCATTGAGCCTTCTCTCCAGATGCCTAGCTGTGGTTTTCATTCCTTAGTAAGTTCCACAATAGTCAAAACCCCAGAGAGTGAGAAATGCATCCTAGGAAGTGTTTAACCATGATGTTCTACTCCTGAATGTTGCAAGGGGTGGCTTGTTCATTCCCAGCCACTCAGCTAGCTTAGAACTGAAATAACCACACAGAAACTGTATTAGTTAAATCACTGCTTGGCCCATTAGCTCTATCTTCCTATTGGCTAACACTTATATTAATTTAACTCTTTTCTATTAATCTATGTATGCCACATGGCTATGGCTTACTGGCAAGATTCTAACTGGCATCTGTCTCCAACAACTCCATTGCTTCTCTCTGACTCTGCCCTTCTTTCTCCCACCATTCAGTCCAGTCCTCTGGCCTGGCTCTGCTCCGCCCCACCCTGCTCTGCTATAGGCTCAAAGCAGTTCTTTATTCATTAACAGTAATCATGGTAGACAGAGGGAAATCCCACATCACCTGAAAGCTGAAACAATCTTAATAGTAACACTTCCACTGTTACAGAACTTCATTCTTTTAAACAAATATGAAAGTAACAGAAAATAAAAGCATTGACTCCAATAACGAGGGACTCCAACTTTGTTTCTTTTACCCCTAAGTAGGTTTGGACCCTCTAACCACAGAATCAGAGTATTCCTTTCTCTATTTTCCTTACATTTCTGTTGACTTTATTCCTAGGTTCGTTCTACAAACATTTCCTTCCAACAGCATGGCTGTTTCAAGGAGGACGCATCAGTCTCTTTTGCTCCTATGTAGATCATCAGCATTTGGGGAAAAAAGGAACTGTCAATAGCCAGGAGGAGGTACATAAAGCCTGGAGTCAGAGAGACTGCAGAATCTATTGAGCTTATAAATCTAAAAGGTTATCTTTTCCAAGAGAAAATGAGGACAATCACTTCAAAAAATAGGAAATCTTCTATATAAACAAAAATTATAGATGTGTACCATTTGAAATATCCCAACAAATTCCATTTTCAACTTTCAAAAGAAATTTATTCATGAAAACAGAAATCTGGAAATTTCTGATTTGGATAACTACAGATATATCAATTGGACTTCAGTAATGATGACCCCCTGGCTTTAAACTTATCTGTCCCCACAATTCAATCACTTCATCTCTCTTGGTTCTTAATTAAATAGGTTTTTGGAAGCAGTTAGATGATATGATTTCTTCCCTCTGGTAACTAATTAGGTTGGACTCCACCAAGTCTTCTCTCCAGAATGCTTATCCAAAGAGACCTGAAGAGCTATCATTCCACGTGTTCCAGGTTGAGGTATCCATGGAAACCTTAAACTCCTAATATCTGGTATTTGGAAGACTCTTGTACTCATAGGCAATTTATTGCTAGGCTGCCTTGAAACCAGCTCTTGAACCTGTGATCTAGATTCAGATAATTTTGCTAATAACAACTCCACACCTACTTGCACCTTGGTTGATTCCAGTATCATCCTGAAATACTTATTTTAACGATAAACATACTATTTTAACTAAATAAGTTACTGAGAATGAGAAGCAAAAATCTTATATAATGATAAGTAGGGGAACAAAATAATTACTTTGTTCCCATGAGGCTATATGTGTGTGTATATAATTACTGTGTCATGAATAATTACTAGTATACATAACATAGCACATGTATATGTCTATATGGAAGGCAATTATGAGCCTCTATGTGTCTATTTATGTATATGTACCTGAATGAATAGTCCTTCCCTTAGGCTAGAGCTAAAGATCTCTGATGCTGACATGCTTTGTTCTTCAGCAGCCCCTTTTCCCCAGACCTTGTATTTTGATTTTGTCCTTCTGGTGTGCAAGGGCAGACCTTAGCAGAAAGTCGGCTGTCTTAAATATGGCAGGTCATCCATCAATTTCTCCCCTGGATGTCAGAACTCCTTTTAATACTGCTTGTAATTTACCAGGGGATGTTTGCAAAAGCCACAAACGGAATTTTAATGCTGTAAAATATCTTTGGAGACAGTAAATATTGCCTTTTACATGAAAAGAAGCTGCTAGTCAGCTGGTCTCTGAGAAGATGAAGATGCGTACCCAGTTAAGGTTTATTGTCTTTAATTCTTCATGAATCAAGGATTTTGCATGGCTATTATGAAATGAGCAGGGACAGCTTAGGCACTGTTGTCTGGTCAGTCACAGCTTAGTCACTTTTCTCTGAACAGTGACAACTTGGGCACCGTTCTCTGTATACTTGTTGTAGATGAGCACTATTTTCTGTATACTCATGCCTTAAGTAGAAGCATATATTTCTTGATATTAGATATTAGATTCTTGAAATTCATTTTCTCTTTTGATACAACCAAAATATTAATTGCTTCCATAATTGCACAATATTCATCCAACAAATTTGCAAATGCTTTGATTATACATCCCAATGCATCAGCAGAAGAAACTAATGACAAAATTAATAGCTATCACAACCCCCATTGAGAAGAAAATTTAGACTCCAGGAAGCTTACTAATAGAGGCTGGACTGCATGGCCCTAAATATTAAGACAATAATGACTTTTCACAATAACTAGATAAAATAGACTCTAAAATCTTTCAGATCAGCTCACAAATAAATACTATGCACTAAATAAGGTTGCATTGCAAATTAGTATGGTAAATGAGCTCTCACTTTAATTTTTTATGAAGATACCTCACAGTTCTCTCAGATTCCATGACTGCTTGGTAAAGATTGTAGAAACGCTTCCTAGCAATTCTTTGCACAATTTGCAGAGGAGAGAACAACTCCCATGGTTTATTTGTGACTGTAATTTAATGAGCAAGTGCTAAAAGAAAAAAATGTTTTTATGGTTGAGTTCTATGAATGCAAAGGATCTGGCTATGACCATTTATACCTCGGAGAAGTGTTGTCTGGAGAGGGAAGGGGGCATCTGAATCTGCTACCTGGGAGATGTGGGCTAAGGGGAAAGATAGTGTGTCCTTTCAGAAAGGAATTTCTTCCTACAGAGAACGGGGTGCACTCACAGGCACATTGAGAACACACTGAGAACACGAATCATATGTCTAGAAAAGACTATGAGCACAGTTTTTAGTATCCATAGTGTTGACAACAGAGGATGGGTAATAGATAGCACCAGATGTTGTTGGTTCTGCTCCTTGAGATGGGTGTGAAAAGAAGGCTGACTCAAGAAAAGATTGACAGGGATAGAGAGATATTAAAAAAAAACACTAACATGTCAATAGATGGAGTGGAAGCAACATCAAATACCTACTATTATTTTTTCACAGAAGATTGGTGTTTATGCCACGATATGTTACTGCCTGATTTAGTAAAATATACCCAACATAATATACAATAGTTCTGGATACAGACTTGATAATAGATACAACTCTGTTGGGTTATCTAATAATAGAAATCCATCTGCCCCATCATGCAGATGAGAATCAGACTTCTCTCTCATGTCAGAATTCATAAGTTACGTGTTGAGATGAGTTCATCTAGTGCACTATTATGAATAAAGAAATAAAATGTCCCAAGTATTTTTGCATTCAAAACAATATAAGCAAGCTTATTGTCTTCATTATTTTTCTTATTGTTCCCCTTTTAAGGTGAGAACACAGTCTCGGTGATACTGAGTAACTTAATTGTATCACTTAATTAGCAATTGACAGAATATAGTATAGAACTCAGGCCCACGAATTTCAGAGATCATTCACTGAACAAAGTATCTTCCTGTTTGTATCTCAGTAGGTCAGGCTGTTCATACTAACATAGCCTGTGTTCTCAACTTCCTCCACAGAGAATGAGCCCCGATAATGTCAGCAGGCTGACAAGTTCTTCCAGAGATAGTGTCTGTTGTCAGGTACTCTGCCATGACGGGAATCCAGAAGTGAAACAGGCGTCATAGACTTGAACAGTCTCTCTTTGCTGCTTTGTAATAGACTTGTCAGGAACGGTTGCTGTGTGCTGGCATGCGTTGTACCCAGTCACTGAGGCGGGTCACTCTCCTCACCTGGGGAGTGCCCAAGCAACTGGGCTAAGGAAGAAACAAATGGAAGAAGTTTCTCAGGTCACACAAGGTCTCTCTCTGCAGTTAGAAACTGTCATGTGTGCAACCACCCGAATCCGCATGAATATTCCAAGTCCAAGAGGAAGGGAACGACTAAAGGATACAATTTTAAAAATACAACTTTGGATTTTTTAGCAGAAAGCCCATATCTAGATGGCTGGCAGCAGCAGTTCTCCCAGCAAGAGGCACCCTCTGCTCCCAGACATCAGTGGCATATTTCCCCTGGTTTTCTCTTCACACAAATGCGCTGGTGGCAGGCACCATATCGTCTGCCTCGTCGTCTCTATGTTCAGAGAAGAGTGGAAAATGAGGTGGCATGAAAATAATCTCAGGTGCCAACTCCAATGTTAAAGAACTGCAGGATTTGGGGGAATATTGGCATCTTTTTGTTCTTTTAGTTTATATAAGTTATATGAGGTAAACTCGATCATGATACATAGGGGAAAATCTTAGAAATTCAAATTATCTTGACACTGAGTATAAAAAATTTGACAGAAACATTCATTTTACAGAGAGAAGGTTAATCAAGTACTTTTTTCTGTAGAAACTAGATAGCCATTGCAAACATATCAAAAACAAGAGAACTGTCTTGATGATTTGAGAGAGATCCTAAAGATCTCTCTTTAGCCTTCATCCTTTAGCATTTAGGTCCTATAGAGCTCTTTGTGGAGCCCGGACATAAAATGAGGGGGAGGGACAAGTTATAAGAGCACAGCTCATGCAATCATGAAGGCTGAGAAGTCCCAGTCACCATATTTTATTTCATTTCATTTATTTATTTGCTTGTTTCTTTTCAAGGCAGGGATTCTCTGTGTCTTTGGAGCCTGTCCTGGAACTAGCTCTTGTAGATCAGGCTGGCTGTGAACTCACAGAGATCTGCTTGTCTCTGCCTCCTGAGTGCTGGGATTAAAGGCGTGTGCCACCACTGCCCGGCTCCAGTTTTCTATTTTAAGCTGAATATTCTAAAAAGTCAGAATATAATTCCTGGCCAGAACAAAAGACTTTAAGCCTAGGGAGTTGGTGGTGGCTCGAAGTCCAATCCTGCAAGGCAGAAATGTTGATGTCATGAAGTGGGAAAATTTGCGTGCTTTCTCTCTCAACCTGGAAACATCCATCCTCTCTGGCTTGTCACGCGGTTTAGGTTTTTAATGGATGAAACAATTTCTCAAGCACATACATGAGCACAATCTTCCTTTGTCTACTGATCTGAGTGCCAATCCCCTCCTGGGGAAAAATCCCTCACAGAAATATCGAGAAGAATATTTGTAAGAAATCTCAGCTCTTTGTGCCCTGTCATGTTGACGCACCTTTACAACAGAATTCTAGAACCTTTTAATATCATCAGCCAAACTGTGCTGTTTGCTCTTTACAGGTCTAAATTACTCCAGTGCTTATCTATTAAAAGGTTTGGAGCCCTTAAGATGGATACTGACTATGTTATTACATAATATTCTATAATCTATATAAGAAACTTCTGAAAGAAATGCTATTATTTACTATTATTGGACTTGTTTTAAAGAAGAGGGAATTGAAGTTTTAGAAGCAAAGTTACTTGTTCAAATATGGTTTTGTATATATTCATAGCTATAAAGATAATGACAATATTTTATATAATTATTAAATGTTCTCCATGATACTTCTGACAATGAGGAATCACAGAATTAATTAATTGGAACTCAAAATATTTGAATTTCTTTTATAAAGTCTCTAGACAAAAGAGGGCAGATTCGATTAGACATGCAATAGATGTGGATTGAACAAGTATTTCAAAGAATCCCATTTGACCACGGGGCATACTGAAGGAATTGTGGGAATATCCACAGGGATTCCTCATCTAAAAGTTGCAGATGTGATTTTATGCTTGAACTATAAGGCAAGACTTGAAGTCATTAGTCTGAAACTTGTGAACATTCTGAGGATGACTTTATGTATTAAACTGACCAAAGCTGTACAAGGAGAAAATGTCAAGAGAAAAAAGAATCAATGAAGATCACAGGTAGAATAGTGGGTGTGTCGTTATAAGAAGAATGAGTGATGATTGAGGCATCAGGAAATTTAGAAAGAATATTGAGGATGATAACTAGAAAGAGCTTATAAAATTAAGAAATACAGAGATTATGAACTCAATGGGGAGTTTTGAACATGGTAAAATGTCACAGAAGCATGTGAAGATTGTCAACGAGAATGGATTTCATGCTTATCAAGACGATGCTTTTGCAAGTCATGCTAAGAGGAGAATTATTATTTGGCGATTAGGACCATAGGCTATTAGGACTGATGTTCAAACCAGAACTGACGAAGGAGAGCCAGAACAATAGACAACATATTTTGTTTTGAAATTGAACACTCTTTTCCCCATAACTCTTCCAGCCTCATCCTTTTGATTGTAACTTCAAAAACATATTTTCCCGATTAATCAGCATTTGATGGTGAGTGGAATGACAGGTATATGAGAGTAACCAGAACTGAACTCTGCTGAAATGTGTGCTTCTTTTTAATTGTAGAGCAAAGCTACCAGAGACAGGGATGAAAATGTTGAACTTGAAAGGGTACCTAATGGTGCAGAACTAAAGTAGATATCAAAGAGCTTTGACGCCCAGATGGAGGTTCTCCACTTGACAGAAATCAGCCTCCCTTCCTCCAAGGCTGAATGAAAGGCATAAGACAAGATGTATAATAACAAAGATGAATTTTCAGATGCCAGGCTGCAATTTTCAAGCTATTAGCTCTGGGTGTTTATATTTCTTCCCTAAGGTGAAATAAGAGGGTAAGGATCTGCTGAAAATGAGGATGAGGTCAGAGATATAAGGTAAGAAGTATAGATTCTGAAAAACTAAATGAGACATAGAAAAGAATTCCAGCTACTTACAAGTAAAATGATTGACAAGAGCATCACTGGCTCTGCTGAGCTTGAGCCTTAAATTTGCAGTGGTGTCAGCAGGCACAGGCATATAGCTCATTCAAACTATTCTCAAATCTCTGTGTATAAGGGCACAGAATGAGCAGCAGTTCATTCCTATCTTTCATACATCCCAAGATTGAAAGGCATTAGACTTGCTTAGTTCAATTTCAAACTCCTTTTCACAGCATGCCTTTTCTACATATGACCCCAAAATGACACATAGGCCAATAGCGAGTATGACCAATCTGTGAGAGAATTGTGAATCCCAGAGACTTCCTTTGAACCTCTGAGGGTCATCTGCCACTTTGATCTGTAGACCCCACTCAAGCAAGCATGGTAACCCTGTGTTTCTTTCATGCTGTCTAGGGATATTTTTCAGGGCTTATCTTTAGTCACAAAATTGTAATTAAATATATATTTGTGATGCTTGAAATTGATTGCATGAACATTTTGTAAAAACTTAAAATCTTCATCAAGTCAAATACAATTGCAGCTTCTGATTTTTCTAACTCACAGGAGTCACTGTCATAAAGGTATGTTGGTTCCTCTTTGATCATCTTTCTGACCACTTACGCATCTTTTCAGGGAAAAGATAGTAAGAATACTTGTTTTGTACTGTTCTGTCTGCAAAGTGCTCAGGTTTTATAGGACATGCAGTGTTCCTTGCTCTCCTGTCTTGTATCCTGCAGGGAGTAGACATTATACAGTCACACAATTTATTACTTAATTATAATAGTTATATGTGTTATTAGTAGTATAATTTCCTTCTTTATATTTTGAGCAACACAAATTTATTAATGTAATAAATTAGCTATTAAATATTTTTGATGTGTAAGGAATACTTTCTGTGAACCCTTGGAAAACTGACCTATTCATATTAATTTACTGAAGGTTTCAACAAGCCATTGATTTAATATATATCCAGTGTACTCATTTCTTTATTGAATAATACATTTAATATGTATGGTATAAAGAAATGTAGTACATATGAACATATATGCGTACCTCTTCTCATTAAGAGCACTTTTGCTGACCAAGTCTATTGATTTATAATTTTAGCAATAGCTTTTTAAATCTTTAGAGGAAAATTTTAAAGAGAAAACTGGACATCATCATTGTTAGCAAAATATTCAGCATTAACCTTCACTTCTTTCCTTTTGTAACAACTATTGGCTGCCATGGCAACCTTTCCCCCAGCATTACACAATTCTTTTATGCGAAAAGCACAAGGCCTTGGAGACTTCAAATGTCTCCTTACAAAGCAGTCCCAAACCTTTACCCTGGAGCCATTACCATTCTGGGCCTCAGAAGCCCTGGCTACTCCATTTAATTTATTATGTCCTGCTTCAATCAATACCACTCTGGAGCACCAGGAAAGAGAAAGTCCAATGCATCTTGTTGTACACTGTATTCTCACAAAAAATACAACAAAAATTCTTTTTTAATTTCTCAGATGGTTTCAAAAAAATTTCAGCAGGTGCTAAACATCTTTAGCACGTACACTAATTTGTGTTGTTCTTGTTTGCTCCCTCTCTAGTACCCAACAAAAGTTCCATTTTTATTTCTTCATTCCTGTTGTTAGTCCTTTCTCTGAGCCCCTCCCCTTATCTACCTAGGTAATTGTTACTTTCAATTTAGGTCCAGGTGGAGGCTCTGCTTTTTATTTTTAGAAAGAGTTGAGAACCAGTAAAATGACACACTTGTAAATGACATCACAGTTTCCTGGTTTGGTGGTAGACAGTGATCTGAAGCTTTCTCTTAATTTTCCAGGCGGCCCAGTGCTGAAAAATGAGCTCCTCTCTCAGTTGTGATTTTAGCTGTAGTCACACAGCTTAGGTGCCATTCTGTAAATATGTCCTGCTTACAAGTGTCTTGGTGAGGATGGGATGAGGTACAGTGGTGACTAAGACAACAATAAAACAACCCTGCAGGAACAACTAGGCTTCTATGTATCAGAGAGAGACAGAAAGTAAACATGTTAATAAATCTGAAAAGTTATCTCTGAAAGCATCAAATGCCCTAGAAGAAATGAAGCAGTGGAATGAACATTTCAGGAGTGTTCATGAAGATTCCTCTGAAAATGAGATGTTCACTTAGGTGACATGAAGAAATCAGGCAACAGGGAAGCTTGGAGGAGCACATGACAAACAGGAAATGATACTTGAGACACCTAAAGGCAGAAAGGTCACTCTGGGCCTGGAATCTGTGCTGGGAGTAAAGGAGGGAAAAGTAATGGGACTAAAAGGCTTGATGTCATGAGGAACCACTTCTTGTAAGTTTCCTGGTAATGATGTTTAGCAAACTTTCTTGTTTCTTGTCAGACAGTCTTTAGATCACAAGCCTCCAAATATCAACGTGGAGACTTCTTATTAATTATGAAAGTTTGACCATTAGCTTAGGCTTGTCCCATTAGCTTTTATAACTTAAATTTAACCTGCTTTTCTTGATCTATGGTTTGTCACATGACTTTTACCTTTCCACAGTATAGCATGATCAACTTGTTCAAGTCAGTTGGTGAAACTTCAAGCCTAGATTCTTCTTCCCAGTTTCTCTCACTCTGCCTGGAAGTTCCACCTATTCTTTCCTGTCTTGCTATTGGCCATTTAGTTGTTCATTAACCAATCAGAAGGGGCCTTAGGCAAAGACACATCTTTACAGTGTAAGCAAATATTTTGTAACAATGGTGAGAAGTTGGGAAACTTTCCACACAAAAGGCAATCCAAAGAAGAATTTTTCCACTGACCTTGAAAATTGTCAGAAAAATGGCACTCCTGTTTACTGTGTGTGCTTACTATGTAAGCAAGCCTGCAAAGTATATTCCTAAAATACCTCCCTGGATGCTTCCACCACATCTGTGAGTAGGTTTCTGTAAATAAGTAAACGGAAACACATGAAGCCTAAATAACTCTCCAAGAGCTCTCAGCTGTGACATTCCAGGATAGTTGGATTCTGGAATCTTGACCTCGTCATCCCTTGGAAACAGACTTAATCAGTATGCTCATGTCTGCACTTCAATAAATGATCATTTGGAAATCACATCTTGGCCTTTGGAACTGCAGTTTGATGGACTCATCAGAGTTGACCATGAGTCACTAGTAACAGTTTATGGATATCATCATTGCCATCAACAAGATTAAATATTTAATGGACTGCTGCCAGATGCATGCTTGTGACTCAGTATGGTTGAGAATAACATTCGGTTGATAAGATAAAGCCACTTCTGCATCTAGGGGTCTACAATAACAGATTCAAGAAACTGTACCCTAAATCTATAGGGTGGGTATGGAAGCATACTTATTCTGAACAAATAGATCTTTTCTCATTGCTATTCCCTAAAAATGGACTTTGAGAATCATAATATTTTAATATTTATGCAGGTCCTGGAACCAAGTCATCCTTCAAAGACACTTAGGGACAAACTATGTATGGGACCATTTGTTTCCCTTGTGTATAACAACTTTCAAGGAAGAATAAAAACAACAAGATGGTTTGGATGGAGTAGAAAATATCAAAACAAAAGTCTCAGATATAGTCAAATAAAAAAATCAGGTTAAATTTATTAAAACCACTTTCATTGGATCCAGTGATGAAAACCTACAAGGCCACTGAAATTGTTCAAACAAAGGGCTGGTGATATTACTCAGTACTTAAGAGCACTTGCTTCTCTTTCAGAGCACCGAGGTAGGGATCCCAGCAGACAGTGTGCCACACAATGAACTGTAACTCTATTTCAGGGTATGTGATATGCTCTCTGGTCTCCACAGGCACTGGTCACACTCATGATGCACATAAGCACATGCAGGCAAAGCACTAATAAATAAGAGGTGAAATAAATTTCTGGAAACTTGAATGTTACTAAGGAAAACAGAGCAATCTAAGATTTGGGCTGATTTGTTTTCAAACTGAAATATAAGATGCTTAGTTCCTACTTACTCAGAAAAGTATGATTCCTGATGCATTGATGATGTGGGATGTAAAGGGAAATTATTTAGTAGCTCAATAGATAAAGGTGGAGGGAAACAGACAACAGACAACACACACACACACACACACACACACACACACACACACACACACACACACACACACACTTCTGGGGTCACTCCATACAGCCAGGAGATACTTTTCTACAGTGCTTCTGCTTGAAGAAAATAAGTCTCCCGTCTGTTCTATATTGGCAATCGCAGTAGTTGGGACCAGTTTCCTTTTGTGCTATTAAGAGTTATGAAGCTTACTAGGCGCTACCGTTACCATAATAACCTTCACTATCACTCAATCTACTAAATTCTATTTTACATTCACTAAGCTAATATGGAAAGTTAAACAGATGTAAAGAGCCAGGAAGCTCCTAGAGTCAGCAGATCTCTGTTCCCGTGTGCACCAGCAGCTGGCCCATCTGGCGCCAGCCCTCCATCCTCTGCAGTTGTGGTCTGTCTGCCTCCCAGCCACGTGCCAAGGCCTCCTCTAGCTGATGGAGCTTAGTTCCCCTAGGTTTTTGAAATCTTCTATTACTTACATGAAATAATTTCCTCGTTTATTTCCCCGACCATGTCCCCGAGGCTTCCTGAAGGCACCTTAGGTCTTACAGCTTTCCTTTGTGAACTTTGTTCCCTGACACCACAGTTCACCAATTCTCGCCCCTCTGCCCTCAAAACACAACATTCATTCTCCTCACCAGTGCTGTGTTTTCTAAAATTTACTTGTAAGACAAAATATCCTTTCTTCTAGCAGATGATATATCAAGAAAGTACCTCTGTGTTCTTTGGGTTTAAATAGGGAAGCTGTTGCTTGTCTATTCTTGGGTTCTGACAAAAACTGATCACAGTTATCAAATGGAACGTTCCCTGTTATTTCCAGTAACACTGTGGCCATAATTACCACCTTCACACTGCTCATAATTACTAAATATAGAACCCCAATATTTGATGAAATTTTTTCTTCGGATATGCTTGGGATATGTTTCTTCAATACATTTATAATACAAATATTTAAAGCTTGAAGGTAGGGATGATGAATATATGGTTTCATAATTTAGATAAATGAACATGACTGCAACATGGAATTTTTTAAAGCAAGTCTTCACTTTAATTTTCTTTTTCATTCACTTTAATTTTCCTTTTTTCAGGTTACTGATCTACTTAGAATTTTAGAACTATGAATAAGAAAAGATACATATGTTAGTATTTTATTTCCACTTAACTTTTACTTTAATGAATGTGGAAATTACTGTGAGATTCAGTTCGATCTCTCAGAATTCATGGTTTAGTAACTAATGAAAGGGTGAATGTTTATTTGTAAGTGGAAGGCATGCCATTACTGCATCAATGGCTGAGTGGTCAAAACAGGAAAGTTTGAGTTTACTGTAGTCTGTACAAACATGCAGTCTCATTTACGGTGCTGTTTTGCTCAGTCTAACAAGGATCTGTGTGGGGGGTGTGTTTTCTTTTTTTTATTTTAGATGAACTTGAGTTTTGCAATAGACTTAAAATTTTTATAAACTTAATTGTCGAAAACTGCAAATAAAATATACTCAATACTGAAAGTTGTGGAATCTTACTTTAACTAAGCAAAGATATGTGGCATTTGTTTATGTTGCATTTTCAAAGATGTAAAGATGTGTTGCATTTGTTTAGCAATGTAAAGATGTTTTTCTTTGCCTGCCTGAGGCACTTGATTCGTCGAATAAAAGCTGAACATGCAATAGTTAGGGGGTAGAAGAATAGTTGGGGCTGGTGGGCAGAGAGAATAAGTAGAGAGGAGAGCAGAAGAGAAGAGAGAAGGGGGGAGGAAGAGAGGGAGATGTCCATGGCCAGCCATCCAGACAGCAGTCAACCAGCCAGACACAGAGGAAAGAGCAAAAATAGGACATACAGAATGAAAGAAAGGTTAAAGGAAAAAAAAACCCAAGGCAAAATGTAGATGAAGAGAAACAGGTTGAGTCAGTGGCCGAAGTATAAGATAAGATGGAGCAATCAAAGCTAATAAGAAATGTCCTTGTCATGATTTGGGAACTGACTGGTGGTCCCAAGGTAAGCCTGTTGTAACTGAAAGCTTAAAATTTAACACAAGCTTCATGGTTTCAATTTTGAATGCCAGTTTTAACTAAACAGAAGTCCTTTTGGTTGTTTAGAATTGGGGTTTTGGTTTGTTTTGGTGTGTGATTTTATTAATATTTACTTGTAAATGAATTTTGAGATTTGTGTAATTATAAAGCATTTCATAAATATGTGTATATAAAGAATCAAATATGAAAATATATGATAGCCACATACACAGCGACATAAGTTTAAGGGTATAAAACGTGTCAACTTAACTATAGACTTTTCTATTCCATTTCTCTCCTGCTCAAATTGCCTTTATTTTCTAGAAGAAACAACTCCCATATATTTTTCTCAAAAATATCCTGAAGGAATTAATAAAAAATTTAAACTACTCACAGTGAATTCTGTGTCAAGATACCAACAGCAGCACCTTTATCTCACTACCTATTTGGGGTGCCACCCCATGAACACATCACAACCCTACTTACGTGTTGATCTTTATCTGGGGTCTCTGTCATTGTTCAGTATTATACTACATGTTTAGTGCTTAAAGTATATCCCATAGCTACAATTTGTTAAGTCATTACAGTCACCTATTTATACTTCTCCAAAGCATGAATACACTGATATGAAAATCATATGAGGATGGATTTAGATGATTACGTTTCATTTCATTTCATAATTTAGTTCCAAACATTTTGTAATTTTCATGTAATTTCACTTCACCTACATGGAAGTATATTTTTCACAAAGACTTGGAGATTTCTTAGTTATGTTTCCTACTGATTTCTAGCTCAGTTCCATTTGTTTGAAAATATGCTGTGATGTTTATTCATTGAAGTATTTTCAGACCTGGTTTAGCATGGAATCTGATGCTTACTTGAAAATAGCACAAGTATTCGTGGCACCGGGTATAGCACCAAATACTTGAAAGTTATATCAACTATTTGCATTGCTTTGTTCAATATATTCTTACTGACTTTTTCTGCCTTGTTCTTTCAACTGCCAAGAGCTGTATGTTAAGAATCTCATATAATGTTGTGGATTTTAGTAATATCAGTTTTTTTTGTTGAAACAAGTTTATACACATATTATTTTTCCAGTGGATTGAATTTGTCATTATAAAACATTTCCCTTATAATCTAGTAATATTCTTTATTACAGTGTCCCCTTTACCTGGTGTTTATGTCTTATATCAGTTTTTTTCGTGTAAGTTTAAATCTCATTCATTACAATGTGTTGTACATGCAGGAGATTAAAGAAAACAGAAAATA
Source organism: Myodes glareolus (assembly GCF_982192425.1). NCBI lineage: Eukaryota > Metazoa > Chordata > Mammalia > Rodentia > Cricetidae > Myodes > Myodes glareolus. The sequence continues at coordinate 56,343,118 of NC_142038.1, forward strand.
TGTTCACAAAGCACAGTTGATACTGAAAATGTACAATTTAATGTGAAGCTCCATGACTTTCATTCCAGATGCCTTTTCTAATTGTATAGAAGATGTTCTCTGAATTACATACACTTTGAGTCTAGTTAATTTCAGTATGTGATGTTTTGTTAATTGGAAAGATTTTTTTTTAAAAAAAGTAAAGTTTCTATAAAAAAGAAAACAAAACATAGATGCCGGTATCACAGGTACTGCAAACCAGGTTAGAGTATACGCCTGAAGTGGACTGTTAAGAGTGAGAAGAAGGACTGTGCTGTGTTCAAGAGGTGGCGGAAGGGCTCTCTTGTGTGTAAGGGGTAGGGAGAGAGGCTCTCCTGTGTGTAAGGGATTGGGGAAATGGCTGTCCTGTGTGTAAGGGTGGGGGAATGGCTCTCCTGTGTGTGAGGGGCAGGGAGAGGGGCTCTCCTGTGTGTAAGGGATTGGGGAAAGGGCTGTCCTGTGTGTAAGGGGTAGGGGAATGGCTCTCCTGTGTGTGAGGGGCAGGGAGAGGGGCTCTCCTGTGTGTAAGGGATTGGGGAAAGGGCTGTCCTGTGTGTAAGGGGTAGGGTAAGGGCTCTCCTGTCTGTAAGGAGTTGGGGGACAGGATCTCCTGTAGGCAGCTTAAAGACATTTGGAATCAGGTCTTGTTCTTACTGTTCAAGATTTTGATAAGAAGCTTACAGAGTCTGATGCTCACCTATTAATCTTTTGTAAAAATCTTCTTTTATTGTTTAAAATAATTGCTTAAATGTTTGAAAGTATAATTGCATCATTCTCTCCCTCCAAACCTCCCCTTGCTCTTGTCTCAGATTCATGAATGGAGGCCCCTGTCCACTTCAGCATGGCTGTCTAAACATTATCTAAAATTTGGATAGAGTTTTAATGCCAAGTTTCAAATTGTTAAGATGGCAAACAGAAAGAAGGTGGAAACTCAAGGACACAGGAAATAGCATCATAGAGTCAACTAAACTCAGCACTCTGCTGCTGCAGGTTGCAGAAGAGCAGAGTAATGCGAGGCAGCGCATGGTGGAATCGTTAAGTGCTATTAATCCTATAGATGCAGTGTATGAACCTCATCCCTAGGAACCTGTGATTAGCTCAACGCCTTCCCAGGTTCTTGCCTTCAGAACCTTCTTTGTCATATGAGTCAGAGTGCATCTATCTTCTCTGCTTGTCAGAGCTGCATTAGCTACCTTGTGACATCACCAGACTGTAACATCAAATAGGACAGGCAGTGGGAAGTCACCACCTATCAGCAGCCTAACTCCTCTCAACCCTGTCACCTTGTGTCCAAATATAGTCCCAGAGTTCTCTAACTCTAGCAGTAAAGATAAGTTCTACGATGCTGATGAATTCAACCAAAATGACTCATCCTCAAACTGCTTAATAGATTCTTCTGGATCTGCCTTCATCTTCAGACACAGCCATTCAGGAAATAGCCTACAACACCCAGACAACTCAAAATCATTGAATTTCTCCATGTCCAAAAGAACAAATTATGGGGTTCTTTTTTTTATTCATATGACAGCAGAAATGCAAATGGGTAAGTAGGGCCAATGGAGGAACACAGACTATCATGCCCAAGCGAGGCTCTGAATGGACCTTAGGAAGGGAGTTGTTCCAATATTTATTCTTTAAAGAAAATGTAGTTTTTTCTTTCTTTCTTTCTTAAAAATTTCCACCTCCTCCCCTCCTCCTTTTCCTTCCCCCTCCCCACCTTTCCCTTCCTCTCTAGTCCTAAGAGCAGTCAGGGTTCCCTGCCACGTGGGAGGTCCAAGGTCCTTCCCCCTCCATCCTGGTCTATAAAGGTGAGCATCCAAACAAACCAAGCTCCCACAAAGTCAGTCCATGCAGTAGAATCAAAACCCAGTGCCATTGTCCTTGGCTTCTCAGTCAATCCTCCATGTCAGCCACGTTCAGAGAGTCTGGTTTGATCACATGCTCCATCAGTCCCAGTCCAGCTGGCCTTGGTGAGTTCCCATTAGATTAGCCCCACCATCACAGTGGGTGGGTGCACCCTTCGTGGTCCTGACTTCCTTTCTTATGTTCTCTCTCCTTCTGCTCCTCATTTGGGCCTTGGGGGCTCAGTCCAGTAATCCAATGTGGGTCTCTGTCTCTATCTCCATCCATCGCCAGATGAAGGTTCTATGGTGATATTCAAGATATTCATCAGAGTGGCTATAGTATAGGGCCAATTCAGATGCCCTCTCCTCAGCTGCTCAAGGAACAAGCTGGGGACATCTCCTTGGACACCTGGGAACCCCTCTAGAGTCCAGTCTCTTGCCAACCCTCAAAATGGCTCCCTTAATTTAGATATATACTTCCCTGCTCCCATATCCACTCCTCCTCCATTCCAACACCAAATGACACGGTGTCTTTTTGGTCAATAGAGTTATAATAGAAGGACACCACATATCTGATTTGCACAAATGAAGAAAAAAGTGAGAGAGTTGGGACCAGAATGGTTATGAGTCCTGCTGCCTTTAGAAGGATGTCAATTTAAAAATCAAAACCATTTTATATAGCAACTGAAGCAAAACACAAGCTTGAAGAAAGACAAAGTACAGAAGCCCATGAAAGAATAGAAAATGGAATTTGGTGAGAGATGGGGTTATTCCATAGAGACAAAGAAAGCTGATCTGTGATGCAGCCTTACAGGAATGTCTTGGTGTGGGGAAGGATCAGGCTGGCAACTCAGTTCATACCTGGTGACCAGGCCAGCAGGCATAATGAAGCAGCAACTCCTCTTCATCAGGGCAACCTATCACTCTCTTCTTATTGCAGTGTTTCCTACCTCTGGGACACTGAACTTTGTGAGCCAGATGAACAATGAAAGTGGGGAATGCTTCCCTTTATTTATTTCCCTCTGTGACAGTCACAATTTTAACTTCAGTTCTAAGAAAAATAGCAGGCTTTTCTGAACCTTATGCTTTGACAAACAGTTATGAAGCCAAGTCACAGTATTCAGGACTCTATTTCCGCTGTTCAAGCATAGAAACTTCATTTACTCTTCACATGTTAAACACCATGGATCACGTGTCAAGTTTTAAGCTGGAGAAAGGCTAATTTATCACAGTGACAGTGTTTTTCTTCTTGATTCCTTCGTCAGAAAGTTGTTTTTGAAAGTCCATCATGCACTGTTAGATGAGATCTCTGAATTATATAAGAATCTCCACTTCAGCACTTGAAATGTTCCCAGCACAGTCATTCTATAGATGATGCCAAGACCCCCAAAACTCATCTATGATGTCAGTACTACTCTTTTGTGTAAAAGAAGAGAAAGCAGACACCAAAAGACCACCTCACTTATCTATGATTGCAAATCAAAAAACAGTTAAGATGGGACTTAAGGTGGAATTCACCTACAGCTGTGCTGTTGACCACTGAGCTTCCATGCAGGTTTTGATATTTGAAGAACTGGCTTTGAGTTATACTGACTTTTCCTGTAAGGGATTCAGATTTCTCATTTGTCCTTCAAGTCTAGAAATTCTAGAACTTTCTCACAATCAAATATCACTTTTTGCCTTTGTTCATAAAGTTGAAACACAAAGGCCAGAGTGAGGAGAACATTTTTTTAATAAAAGAAAAGCCTCCCTTCTCTTTCTAATATTGTTTATTTCCCTCCCTAGGTCTCTACAGAAGAAGGCATGAATCTTGCTCGAGAATACAGCTGTGCCTTCTTTGAGACCTCTGCAGCCCTCCGATTTGGTATTGATGATGCTTTTCAAGGCTTAGTGCGAGAAATTCGCAGGAAGGAATCCATGCTGTCCTCGATGGAAAAGAAATTAAAGAGGAAGGACAGCCTGTGGAAGAAGATAAAAGCCTCGCTGAAGAAGAAGAGAGAAACCATGACATGACACTTTGCTTTTGTGCCCATCCCGTTTCTCTTTCTGGATTTTATCAACTAGGCAATTGTTCCTCTCCCTCCCTGCCTCCATGTTCCCCCACTCTCAATATCTACCTGCAGGCAAAAATTAGACTTCTATAACTGTGTGTCTTGAGATAGTTTTATTTTGCCTTTAACAGCTGGATAGATTTTGTCAATCAACTGGATAATGCTATTTAGATTTTACAATATATTACCAAATAAAATTAACATTCCAATTGCCTCATTTTCCTGTAAAGAGTTGCTTCATTTCGTATGCTGTCTGGTTATAAAGAAAATATGCAAACTTGTAGCTGGGATGATAAAAGGCTTAGGGGATCTGCTTTTGCCTGATAGCTCTGGCTGTTTGCACTTCACAAATCTGTAAATAATGAAGAGGCTGAAAGGGTGCAAAGCAAAAGGCCAAGCCTGGTCTTCTCTTAAGTGGAAGAGTTTTGGTATTTCTTCTTGAGTCCTCTATAGGTGAGCATTAGAAAAATGGCTGATAATATAAACTGATGGGTTGTTAAAGAACAAAAATGATATGTCCCCATAGTCACAGTGCTCAGCCTGCCATACACTGTTAAAGAATTATCACTGTGAATTTATAGTGAAGAAAGAAAGTGGTTCCTGCGGTGGGAAGACAGATACTATGTGAACTTGGTGATACATATGCCCAAGAAAGGAGCTGTGACCCTCTCAATAAATTCCTCTTAGGATTGCTTCACCTGCATAGTGGCCATCTGTGTGCAGGGATGTGGCCTTCGCAAACCGAATGTTCTATTCATATTGCTAAATTCCCTGTCTCATTTTCCTTAAAATACTTCAAGAAGCTGTCATCGGAAGTGCTGTTGTTATTTGTCTTACAATGGTTCATTGTGTAAAATAAAATCTCCCATTCACCCTTTTTCCCCTTGTGTAAATTAGTTTGTTTAAACCCAAGCTCAGAAAGCAGGCACTGGAAAGAATGATAATGGACACGTGAAAAGGAAAGAACTAAAAAGTTAAGCCTAAAATAGAATCTGTCAAAGCAATTTTCATGGATTGAGGGCAGTTTTATCATAAATTAGGGAACAGCAGGGTTGAGGGACAAGAATCTCATCCACTCAATTTTTTTCCCTTCTTTGGCTCACGATGCTTCTGGAACTGGCTAAGTGCTGAGATTAGAGAAATGAATCATTCAGACATGGACCCTGACTTCCTGTAGTTTAACATTTACTTGGCAGATTCACTTCACTGAAATAATACTGGAATCATAAATTCTTGTAAAGGAAAAAGACACACTTCATGTATATAGATACAAGGGAAATATAGGTTAGGGTTTTATCAATTTCTAGCTGTTGAAATAAAACTCAGCGTTTTAGAATATTAAATTTTGGGGTGATTTTATACCTTAGACTAGGATTCTTTTCTTAGGCTCAAGAAGTTGGTGTTATTGATCTTTTGTTGCAATAACTGTCACTATATCCCTTGAGTTTTTCTAAAGTCACATTGTTTATACAGTTTTCTTCATCCTGAAATTCTGATAAAACCAAATCCATTACACATTTCTCTTCTAAGGTATTTATCATTAGAAAGGTATGTCCGAAAAGAAAAGAAAGTGAGATAAAAATTAAGATTGCTAAAAGGCTCTAAGTCATTATAAAGTTAAATTTATGTTTGGTGGGCACATAAAAATTATACATGTTACTAAAGTTCCATGTAGTGAAGGATTCTGATAGTTAGAATCTGTCTTTGCCTTCTACTCCTTCCATTTTGAACAGCTAATCTTGTTTTTTCTGTTAAGTTGCTCATTCAGCCCCAGCATTCCTTTGTGTCCTGAGACTGAGACATAAGCCCCTCAGTCTATCTCCTGTCCCCAAGAAAATGCAATTTAGAAAATAATTGGTACTATTTTCTCCATGACCAGTCTGTCTATTTGTAAACCTAGTGATTTCGTTGTCCATGTGTTATACCTGACACATTTTCTATACAACCAAGTACTTAGGAGCTTTATTTTTCCTTTGATTTTTAAATACTCTGCTACTGACTCTAAATGTCTTATTCATTGTTACTTTTACTATTTCTTCTTCACTATAACCCTTGAGTAAATAATTTATATCACTTAAATTATTTGTATATAATTAATAACTTATGCTAAATAATTGTCATCATCTAAAAATTCTCTATAAAAGTTGGATTAGAGAATAGATTTCCTCTATAGCTACATTCAATGACTATTGAATCATTTCAACTGGTATAAGGTCAAAATACTAGGATTTTTGTCTGTGACAATAGTCTGTAACTTTGTATCTGTATCCTGGTCATCTCATGACATCTCTAAAAATAAGAAATTCACAATGTGCCTGTGATACTCTACTTTTAGTGTCTCTGGCATTTTCTAGCCTGGGACTCCAAATTTTAATCAGACTTTTCTCATTTTACAATCCTAAAACTTCTTTAGGTATAGGTATAATAGCAGCCTCACTCATCACTACCTATTTTCTCTATATTAGAGTTTCCAGAAAAGCATAACGAATATAATGCAATTTCTATAAAATATTTATTAAATTGACTTATAGGATTACAAATAGTACAATTTCTAAAACAGACACACAGGATGGAGAGCCATAAAATCATTAATAGTTTTGTTTGAAAGATAAAATCTTTGGAAAGAGAAAGAGACCAAAGATATAGTCTCCATCTGAGGCCAACCTCTCCTCTATCTGAGAAGGTTGTGGCCACAAGCTGTAGTTTATGAAATGGTGCAACCCCCCATTGATGAAGGACTTTACAGCTAACTTTCTGATTTTCTCAGACTTTCATTGCTATAACATATTTATGATAATTTACAAAGGTAAAAGAATCTCACTTTTGAGTATATTTTAGATGTTCAAATATATAATTGGTTGGGTCAGAGGCATTTGGATCTATCATAACAAGAACATATGATGAAACAAAGCCACTTACCTCATGGGTTGGGTGTGAAAGAGGAATGTAACATGAAGGCCAGCTTGTGGGGTTTCTGTCTTGCCCGGTACCCCACAGCTGGCAAACCCCAAAGAAAATCACACACAGGACTCCATAAGGCTATAAACTGATTGGCCCATTAGCTCAGGCTTCTTGTTAACTAATTCTTACATCTTCCGGTAACCCATAATTCTTTTCTGTGTTAGCCATATGGCTTGGTACCTTTTTCATCTGTCAGCTCACATGTTGTTTCTTTGGTGGTCTGGGCAGGAATGGCGGAGGAAGCTTTCTGCTTCCCAGAATATTCCCGTTCTCTTTGCTCCACCTCTACTCCCTGTCTGGTTTTCCCACCTATACTTCCTGCCTGGCCAATCAGCATTTATTTAAAATATGATTGACAGAATACAGACAATTCTCCCACACCAGAGGAAGATGCAAGAGATGGAACCCATCATTTCCATGGAGAGCAATAACAAATAATTTAAAGAGATCTCACTAGGTCCTACCTCTTAAAGGCTCATTCACTTCCCAATAAATCTCAAGGGTTTGGATAAAGCTTTCAACTAATAGTCCTTTGGTGTGTTTGTTTAAACTACAGCACTAATCCACTCACCAGACTTCTCTGAAAAATCTTTATGGAAATGTCCAGAAGTATGTTTTACTCATTGTCCACTCAGTAAGTCCAGACAAGTAGTTGACCTCGAAATTCTATCATCACAATTAGGACCATTGTCTGACTTAATGGCTACTTTAAAAAACTGTGCAGAGGATCCTGAAGTAAGAAAACAAAGAAAATGTAAATTTGAAAGTGGTGAAAATAGAAGGATTTCTGAGAGGAATAAATGAAATCTGACCATCAAAGCTGGAGCTAGAAAGAAAGAAACATATAATTCACTTCTCTAGTCTGCACCCAACCCCTCTTGTCCTTCAGTCAAGCTGGTCTCCAGTCCACAACCTGGAATAAGTAGTTTCCTCTAAGACTAATAATTCCAATTGTTCACTTTTATAGAAAAGTCTTTAAATAAAACCCTTTCAAGAGTGTAAATGGTTATGTCAGTGAGTTTTATCCCATTTACTTTAAAATTATTTCATAGCAATTAATCTCATTCATTGAACAGAAAGATTAATTTAAAAACAGTACATGAAAAAACTTTAGTAAGAAAGTCCCCCTCTATAGATGAAAAAGTATGCTCAGAGGAAAGACAATCTGCATATATGATAGACCAGACAGGCTGTCTGCCCTGTGTTCTGGTTGCCCTTACTCTACTCTACACTACTTCTTAGGAGCCTAGCAGGCCAGCAGCTAATTTCTACAGTGACATTGGAGCCATTCTCATTTTATTTTTGATTGTCCCTCCAAAATAAGGCAGAAAGGAAGATGATATGACAATACCAATTTCATTAGATAAAAAATTCTCACCCCAACTGTTGCTAGAATGAATTTAGTTTATGACTGTATCATCCAGTTTTAGTAAAAATGTGTTTGAAAACAGAAGATTTCTGTCACACCTAGCATGCCACTGTGGATCACAATAAAGATTTATTCACTGGACCAACTATGTTGAAATTGGCATATTTTCTAGCTTTCTCTAGAAATGTAATTTAAACCAGCTAATCAATAAATTAAACAAAAACTTTTCTTGAACAGACCCAGAGTAACTCTTTAAAATATATGAAATACTGAGTTTGATTACCCTCCTTTTAAAGTTAGGCAGACAAGTTCCTGGAAACATTGTATGGTTAGTGTGTATAAGCATGGATAGTAGAGTCAGCTAAAGATGTTTAAATGTGTTGTTGGTAGGAAATGCTGAACTCACAGAAATTATGCTATATAATTCTGTGTGGAAGAGGAAAGGGAGACATAAAAGCATATTCAGTGGAATGAACATTATCATGACACATACAGTTTGATCAAAAGAACTATGTGCTACCGACTAGTATCTTCAGCTGGTACTCCAGATGAAGCAAGAACTGTATAACTCGGGGTGAGTCATAGTCTTTGCCTGGTTAAACACTAAGAAACTCCTTTATAAAATCGTGTCAGGGGCAGAGCATTCTCTGAACAGTTTGAGTTGACCTTTGACATATATGGTGCACTTTATTTTATTGTACATAGTCTGATACTAGTGTAGGTTAGTAAGAAAAATCACTGATAATTGTAGGTTAATGATACAAGTCAGTTTGTCCTTTCACATCTCTCAAAGAAAAGAATGCTATAGCAGTACATACATGGCTGCAAAAGCCACACTAAAATGATAAATGACCCAAAAATTCTCAAGCAGCTAACTCATTCAGATAATTCAACATTCATTTTTTCATATACTTATCAACTTGCTCAATATTTCTGAACTCCTCTTGTGTGTATGACACACTGCTTGGAATTATTAATTAATCTGAGCAATGAAACAAACTATTGTATGCTTATGCAAATATTTTCTCACCAGAAACTATTTCAAGACCTAAACTAAGCTCCAGGGAACACAATTGTCCCCAAAGAGCTCAATTATGGCACACAATTCCTGGAGGTTACAGATTATTCACTGAGAAAGACAGCCTTAAAGTGAACTCATCATGTCCAAATTTGTACCATAACCTTTGGTGCCAAGGAGAGTTATGGGATGCCAATATCGTCAATTTTAGAGAACACAGAATTGATTATATTGTTCATATTAGGAAAACTCCGATGAAGAGGCCACTGCAATTTCCTGAATAATGAGGGTTGATATGGTGTTAGAAGGTGAAACACCCTTACTTACCAAGAGGAGAGAGGAAAGTTTCTGATGCTTCCTCAGGAACAACATTCCGGTCATTAGCCCCGTGGTAGGCACATGAATAGCAAATTGGGGGCATGGTTAATAAATGCATCGGTTACATATTGAAACAGAAGATGACATTAGAATAAGGCCTGTGTGTCCATTAAAGTTTCAGTTAGATTCTGGTCTCTATCACAAGAAAAGTAAGGAACTATGGAAGGGCTCAGTGGAGGAATGAAGTAACACACATTTACTGTACGACACAGCAGTTCTGGGTGGAAAGAACAGAAAACAGAAGGTAAAGCAGCATGATTGTGTTGTAGATTCTTATCAATCATCTAACAAATTTGTAATTACTCCAGGCCAAATAAACATTTTAAAGAGTTGGTACTTAACTGGAGAAAAGTTTCACTATAGTTTCCACTGTGATAGTCACACGTTCTTGCCTCCTTTTTACAGAGAATTTCATGAGGCTCTCCCCTGAGCATGTGAAATCTGTTGTTCAGAAAAAGAATTCCACCAGAATTCACCAGAATTCACCAGAATTCTGTGTCCAGGAACCACATCTGTTGCTTGCCTCCGTGTGGTTTCTTCTTCCAATTGTATTTATTCCTATGGTGCCCATCTACAAGGTTAAGGCAATAGTGTCTCCATGATGCTGTCCTGGGTGCTGACCTTCCCATGGTACTATCCAGGGCACAGATACTTTCTCTTGTGCTGTTGAAGATGCTGACTCCTTTCCAAGTACTACCCAGGGTGTCAAATCGTCCACGTTTCTCTACAGACTGTTTATCTTAATTATGTCTCCATTGCTGGCTAAACCACTGTGACCAAAAGCAACTTGAGTAGAAAAGGGTTTATTTCATCTTGCACATTCATCTTTTAGGAAATTCAGGGTCAGAACTCAAGCAGGGGAGGAATATGATAGCAAGAACTAAAGGAGAAGTCTTGGAGGTATGCTTCTGAATTTCTTTCCATTGTTTTCTCAGCCTGCAATCTTCTGAACTCCAGGACCACTCACAAGGAATTGCACTGCTATTCCCATATAGTTTATTAATTAAGAAAGTGCTCCCACAAGATTATCTGAAGGTCTGCATTTTGGGGGTCAATTCAGTTGTGGTCCCTTATTTTTAGGTAAATTTAACTTGTATCAAATTGACAAACAAGCAAAAGCAAACAAACAAAACTAACCATCGCACTGTCAAATCTTCCACAGTGCTCTCTAGGGTGCTATCATCAGAAAGTTAATTTTCTACCTGCTGCAGCACCTAAGTTTTGCTGAGACAACTTAATTCTCCAGAATGAATTCTTGGTAAATGGGAACACACAGTAGGAACTGATATAAATGAAATAGTTTTCTCCTGTTATTTATTGTTCAATGCTGTGATACATTGGGTTTGGGGAGCAACCTGTAGAAAAGAGCAAAAGAGAAGAGGAGTATATCCAACTCAGTTAGGATAAGCAGATATGTTTGTAAATGATTGATTATGACTGTTCTGAAGAAACGCTGTGAACTTGAAAGAGGTTGCAAGTAAGGGAAATGGGTGTTATTGCATTGCAACCAACTAGACATTAGGAATTTCATAAATTTTCAGAAAATTTGTGATTTCTTATTTTAGATAAGAAGAATTAATGAAATAAAATGAACATTTAATCTTTCATGATTTTCTTCCGACATCACATTTCTATATCAAGGTCTCTAATAAGCATGGACTAATCAGTTAATGCTTTTGAAACATAAGCAGTTAATACCTCTAACTCTAAATTTTTAGATTTATGAGGGAAAACAGAAAATAAACACATAAAAATCCATTTAAAAACTGCTAAAGAATACAGTTTTACTGAGAAACTCTCCTTTTCTACATTCTTAACAAATATTTCTTCTCAGTAGGTCTGAGGAGCCAAACTAGTGTCTTGAATGCCTCTTTTTCTTGATCCTAATTTTCTTCATAATCTGTTCTTGTTCAGAAAAAAATGGGTTATTCTCAAAATTACTTAACAATAAAATAAGGCAGAGGTAGGGAATTGGTTTACCCAGATCTCTGGTATTAATGAGAACAGGAGTGACTTATATGAGAAACTGTAAAAAGTTTACTCAGAAAATCAAAATCCTCAGCACCAATTATCAACAAAATCATGGTAGTAGGGATATCTGTTTATACAACAAAGTAACAAAGATGCTTTATTCCTTGAGCATTCTCTTTATAATCTACTATGAAAATTCTCCAACAGATATCAATAAAGAGATTAAATCCAGAAAGTGGCCACTGGGTAGAATATTAAGGGACTGGAAAAGATTACATTGAAACTCTTGAGTGTTCTTTTGGTTATAGATTTCCTCAAGTTATGATGAGGAGGGCAAAATAAGAAACAAACATTTAAAAATACCAAGTAAGTAAAAAAAGAGAAATAAAAGACATGAGTGTAGCAAAAAGGTTGTTATCTCCCAGCCACAGAGAAGTGACCCTGAAGGAACTCAATATTCTATATCTTAGTGCTGTATTTCTAACCCCAAGAACAGTGGAAAATGTATCAGTTATTTTAGTCAATGCCTCTATAGTGTTTTCTAATAGCATCCTTCAAATTTAAAATAATCATATAAATGGAAAGTCTCCTGAAAATTGAAAAAAAATTTCTGAACTCATTCAGGAATTTTTACTGACACCAAATCAGAAAATATGTCATAAAATTCAAAATACATAAAATATTTCTGACAAACTTAGATTCAAGTAATAAGATTGTATCAATATCATGAAAGGAATATAAGCACAGCAAATTTATAAATGTATAAATACTGTCATGTGCACTGGTCACTTGGTAGAACTTCCTTTATGTGAGCAGTTAGAGATAAAAATCACCTATCATATCATCTGGTGGAGAAAAATAATTTCACAAAACATAATGGCAACCCAAGATAGCTAATAAAAAAGGACAAGAAAAATGTCAGAAAAAAACTCTCTGCAATTTAACAGTAGAAGAACTAAACTTGGCTGAGCTTGACTATATACAAAAACTCAGCATAGAAAAATACTTAGCAATAAAAGACTGAAGGCACCTCTCCTGAGGTGTATGGTGATGTTCATACTGTCACTGGTGTTTAGCATAGTATTGAGTTCTCTGTCCACTTTAGTAAGACAGGGTCATGAGATAAGTGGTAATTATAAAGATATTCTAATGAGCAAGAATGATGCAAACTGATATCTACTTGGAGACAATATTTTCTATATAGAAATATCTTAGGATTGTTTAAAAAGAGTAAGATTAGTCAGTTCAACAACTGACTAGCAACTGACATAGTAATATGTCAGCACAAAAAATTCATTCTAATTTTCCTACACCAAAATATTAGAAACAATTTAAAGGTGCACCACCATCTACAATTGCTCTAGAGACAATAAAATGAAATAAACCCATGAAAAACGTGTAAAATTTATATGATTCTCCCTTCCTCCTGTGGCCATAAAATTTCCCCAGCTCAGCTCCCTTGAGTGCTGGACCTGGGCGGTAAGCACAACCTGGCAGGAGGCAGTTCCTGCGTTTCAATAGCCTGCCTGAGGACAGGTGGGTCCTTTGTCAGATCAGCGACATTCCTGGCCAGCAAGGGGCACTGAGCCTCTGGTGGACATACATCGGAGGGGTGAGTTTGCTCCTGGCCAGTGGCAGAAGCCCAGCAAGGAGAAGTTCAGACTTTCCCCATCCCCCTTGACTCCCTGGTCACCCTGCAGTGGTGGCTCCACCCTGCTAAGCTCTCCCACCTCCCATCCAAGCTTTCATCCAGGTATACCTTCCTATATTTCTCCCTTCCCCCTGGGGCCATAAAATTTCCCCAGTTCAGCTGCCTTGTGCAATGGGCCTGGGCGGTAAGCACAACCTGGCAGGAGGCAGTTCCTGTGTTTCAATAGCCTGCCTGAGGAAAGGTATGCCTTCTGTCAGTGAAGTCCCTGACCAACAAGGGAACCTGACCCAATATAAGAAGATCCAATAGAGAGCATTTGAAGGAAGAGATGGGCAGACACCAAGGCAAGACCTCATCCAACAATCTGAAAAACAACATGAAAACACCAGACCCCAACAACCCTACAGTAGAAGGACTTGAACACCTTAATCCAGAAGAAGTGGAAAAAAGTGCCATTATGAAAGCAATAGAGTCCTTTAAACAGGATATGAAAAACTCCCTTAAAGAATTGGATGAGAAGTATAAAAAAGGTTTGAAGAAATGAGTAAAGAAATGGATGAGAAGTATAACAAAAAGTTTGAAGAAATGAGTAAATCCGTGAATAATACCCTGGGAAACCAAGAAAAAACAATCACACAGGTAATGGAAACAGTTCAAGAATTGAAAACTGAAATGGAGGCAATGAAGAAAAAACAAACCCAGGGCTGGCTGGATATGGAAAATCTAGGTAAACGAACAGAGACTACAGAATCAAGCATAACCAATAGAATACAAGAGATGGAAGAACGAATCTCAGATTCTGAAGACTCCATAGAGAAAATAAACGTTATGATCAAAGAAAACGGCAAATCCAACAAATTCTCAATACAAAACATTCAAGAAATCTGGGACACAATAAAAAAACCAAATCTAAGAATAATAGGGATTGAAAAAGGAGAAGAATTGCAGATCAAAGGCCCAGAAAATATATTCAACAAAATTATAGAAGAAAACTTTCCCAACCTAAAGAACGATATTCCTATGAAGGTTCAAGAAGCATACAGAACACCGAATAGACTTGATCAAAAAAAAAAAATCCCCTCGCCATATAATAATCAAAACACAAAATGTTCAGATTAAAGAAAGAATATTAAGAACTGCAAAGGAAAAAGGTCAAGTGACTTATAAAGGTAAACCTATCAGACTTATACTGGACTTCTCTATGGAAACCATGAAAGCCAGAAGGTCCTGGATAGATGTACTACAGAAACTAAGAGACCATGGATGGAAGCCCAGACTACTATACCCAGCCAAGCTATCGTTCATTATCAATGGAGAGAACAAAATATTCCAGAATAAATGCAAATTTAAACAATTCGTAGCAACAAATCCAGCCTTACAAAAAGTAATAGAAGGAAAATCGCAACCCAAGGAATCCGACACTTCCTACAATAACTCAGATATCTAGCTACCCTTCACAACCACAACTCAAAGAAGGGAAACACACAAACTCTACTACACACAAGAAAATAAAAATAAAAAAAAAATAACCGGAGTCAACAACCACTGGTCATTAATATCACTTAATATTAATGGACTCAACTCACCTATAAAAAGGCACAAACTAAGAAATTGGATACAAAAACAGGATCCAACATTCTGATGTTTACAAGAAACACACCTCAACCACAAAGACAGACATCTACTCAGAGTAAAGGGTTGGGAAAAGGTTTTCCAATCAAATGGACCTAAGAAACAAGCAGGTGTGGCCATTCTAATTTCCAACAAAATTGACTTCAAACTAAAATCAATCAGAAGAGATGGAGATGGACATTTCATACTCATAACAGGAACAATTCATCAGAAAGAAGTCTCAATCCTGAATATCTATGCCCCTAATATAAAAGCACCCACTTATGCAAAAGGAAAACTTTTAGAACTCAAGGCAGTCATCAAACCACACACACTAATAGTAGGAGACTTCAACACTCCTCTCTCACCAATGAACAGGTCAATCAGACAGAAACTCAACAGAGAAATAAGAGAATTAATAGAGGCAATGAATCAAATGGACTTAACAGATATCTATAGAACATTCCACCCAAATAGGAAAGAATATACCTTCTTCTCTGCAGCTCATGGAACCATCTTGAAAAATGACCACATACTCAGTAACAAAGCAAACTTCCACAGATACAAAAAAATATTAATAACCACCTGTGTCTTGTCAGATCACCATGGATTAAAGTTACAATTCAACAACAATGCTACCCCCAGGAAGCCAAAAAACTCATGGAGTTGAACTGTCAACTACTAAATCACACCTGGGTCAAGGAAGAAATAAAGAAAGAAATTAAACTCTTCCTTGAATTTAATGAAAATAAAGACACAGCATACTCAAACCAATGGGACACTATGAAAGCAGTGCTAAGAGGAAAGTTCATAGCTAAGTGCCCAATTAAAGAAAATGGAGAAAGCACACATTGGAGACTTAACAGCACACTTGAAAGCTCTAGAAAAAAAAGAAGCTGATTCACCCAGGAGGAGTAGAAGACTGAAAATAATCAAACTGAGGGCTGAAATCAACAAAATAGAAACACAGAAAACAATCCAAATAATCAATGAAATAAAAAGCTGGTTTTTGGAGAAAATGAACAAGATCGACAAACCCCTCTCCAAACTAATCAAACGGCAGAGAGAGAACATGCAAATTAATAAGGTCAGAAATGAAAAGGGAGACATAACCACAGACACAGAGGAAATTCAGAGAATCATTAGATCTTACTACAAAAGCCTGTATGCCATAAAATTGGAAAATGTACAAGAAATGGATATTTTTTTAGATAACTACCATATACCAAAGTTGAACCAAGACCAGTTGAACAATCTAAATAGACTACTGTCAGTCATGAAGAATTAGAAGCTGTTATCAAAAATCTACCTACCAAAAAAAGCCCAGAACCAGATGGTTTCAATACAGAATTCTAACAGAACTTCCAGGAAGAGCTAATACCTACACTCCTTAATGTATTTCACAATGTAGAAAGAGAAGAATCATTGCCAAACTCTTTTTATGAAGCTACAGCTACCTTGATACCAAAACCACACAAAGACACAACCAAGAAAGAGAATTACGGCCAATCTCACTCACAAACATCGATGCAAAAATTCTCAATAAAATACTGGCAAACCAAATCCAAGAACACATTAGAAAAATTATCCATTATGATCAAGCAGGCTTCATCCCAGAGATGCAGGGTTAGTTCAACATATGCAAATCTATCAATGTAATCCATCATATAAATAAACTGGAAGAAAAAAACCATATGATCATTTCATTGGATGCTGAAAAGCATTTGACAAAATTCAACACCCCTTTATGATAAAGGTGTTGGAGAGATTGGGTATACGAGGATCATACCTAAATATAATAAAAGCAATATATAGCAAGTCGACAGCTAACATCAAATTGAATGGAGAGAAACTCAAAGCTATTCCACTAAAATCAGGAACACGACAAGGCTGTCCACTCTCTCCATACCTCTTCAATATAGTGCTTGAAGTTCTAGCAATAGCAATAAGACAACATTAGGGGATCAAGGGGATTCAAATTGGAAAGGATGAAGTTAAACTTTCGTTATTTGTAGACGATATGATAGTGTACATAAGCGACCCCAAAAACTCTACCAAAAAACTCCTACAGCTGATAAACACCTTTAGTAATGTGACAGGATACAAGATCAACTCCAAAAAATCGGTTGCCCTCCTATACACAAAGAATAAAGAAGCAGAGAGGGAAATCAGAGAACCATCACCTTTAACGATAGCCACAAATAACATAAAATATTTGGGGGTAACTTTAACCAAGGAAGTGAAAGACCTATTTGACAAGAACTTTAAATCTTTGAAGAAAGAAATTGTGGAGGATACCAGAAAATGGAAAGACCTCCCCTGCTCTTGGATTGGGAGAATCAACATAGTAAAAATGGCAATTCTACCAAAAGCAATCTATAGATTCAATGCAATCCCCATCAAAATCCCAGCAAACTTCTTCGCAGACCTTGAGAGAACAATAATCAACTTTATATGGAAAAACAAAAAACCCAGGATAGCCAAAACAATCTTATACAATAAAGGAACTTCTGGAGGCATTACCATCCCTGACTTCAAACTCTATTACAGAGCTACAGTATTGAAAACAGCTTGGTATTGGCATAAGAACAGAGAAGTCGACCTATGGAATGAATAGAAGACCCGGATATCAACCGGTTCAATAGAAACCTATGAACACTTGATTTTCGACAAGGGAGCTTAAGGTATACAATGGAAGAAGGAAAACATCTTTAACAAATGGTGTGGCATAACTGGATGTCAGCCTGTAGAAGAATGAAAGTAGATCCATATCTATCACCATGCACAAAAATCACGTCCAAATGGATTAAAGACCTCAACATTAATCTGACCACTTTGAACCAGCTAGACGAGAAAGTAGGAAGTAGTCTACAAGACATAGGCACAGGAGACCACTTCCTAAGTAGAACCCCAGTAGCACAGGCAATAAGAGAATCAATGAAAAAATGGGACCTACCGAAACTGAGAAACTTCTGTAAAGCAAAGGACACTGTCAGTAAGACAAAAAGGCTGCCTTCCGATTGGGAGAAGATCTTCACTAACCCCTCATCAGACAAAGGTCTGACCTCCAAAATATACAAAGAACTCAAGAAACTAGACACTAAAACTCTAATTAACCTAATTAAAAAATGGGGTACTGAACTGAACAGAGAATTCACAACAGATAATCTTCGAATGGCCAAAAGGCACTTAAGGACTTGCTCAACCTCCTTAGCAATCAGGGAAATGCAAATCAAAACCACTTTGAGATACCATCTTACACCTGTCAGAATAGCCAAACTCAAAAACACCAATGATAGCCTATGCTGGAGAGGATGTGGAGTGAGGGGAACACTCATCCATTGTTGGTGGGAATGCAAACTTGTGCAGCCACTGTGAAAATCAGTGTGGTGGTTTCTCAGGAAACTGGGAGTCAACCTCCCTCAGGACCCAGCAATTCCACTCTTGGGAATATACCCAAGAGATGCCCTATCATACTACAAAAGCATTTGTTCAACTATGTTCATAGCAGCACTATTTGTAATAGCCAGAACCTGGAAACAACCTAGGTGCCCCTCAATAGAAGAATGGTTAAAAAGGGCGTGGAACATATACACATTAGAGTTTTACTCAGCGGTAAAAAATAATGACATCTTGAATTTTGCATGCAAATGGATGGAAATAGAAAATGCTTTACTGAGTGAGGTAAGCCAGACCCAAAAAGAGGAATATGGTATGTACTCACTCATAAGTGGATTCTAGCCGTAGTTAAAGGTCTTTGAGCCTATAATTCGTGATCCTAGAGAAGTTAAATAAGAAGGTGAACCTGAAGAAAATCGTGTAGTTATCCTCCTGGATATTGAAAGTAGACAAGATTGCCAGACAAACTGGGGTGCACGGGGGGGGGTGGGTGTGGAAGTAAGGGGAGATGGTTAGAGAGAAGGGAGAGGGGGAGGATTGGGGATGGCTTGGGGGAATGGGATGGGGGGAGGGAGGAAGGATGGATATGGGAGCAGGGAAGTATATATCTCAACTAAGGGAGCCATTTTAGGGTTTGCAAGAAACTTGATTCTGGAGGGGTTCCCAGGCCCAAGGAGAGGTCCCCAGATTGTTCCCTGGGCGGCAGAGGAGAGGGTGTCTGAACTGGCCTTGGCCCATAACCATACTGATGAATATTTTGCATATCACCATAGAACCTTCATCTGTCGATGGATGGAGACAGAGACACATATTGGAACACTGGACTGAACTCCCTAGGTCCAAATGAGAAGAGGAAGGAGGGAGAACGTGAGCAAGAGAGGCAGGACCAGAGGGAACCTTCATCTGATGATAGATGGAGATAGAGACAGAGACCCATATTGGAGCACTGAACTGAGCCCCCAAGGTCCAAATGAGGAGCAGAAGGAAGGAGAACATGAAAAAAGGAAATCAGGCCAGCAAGGGGTGCCTTCGTCCTCTGATACAAGGGGACTGATCTAATGAGAGCTCACCAAGGCCAGCTGGACTGGGACTGAACGAGCATGTGATCAAACCGGAGTCTCTAAATGTGACTGACATGGGGGCTGACTGAGAAGCCATTGACAATGGCATCGGGTCTTGTTTTGTCTGCATGTACTGGCTTTTTGGGATCCTAGTCTGTTTGGATGCTCACCTTCCTAGACCTGGAGGGAGAGGGGAGTAATTTGAACTTCCCACAGGGCAGGAAACCCTGACTGCTCTTAGGACTGGAGAGGGAGGAGGAGAGGGAGTGGGGGGTAGGAGGAGAGGGAGTGGGGGTGGGAGGAGAGGGAGTGGGGGATAGGAGGAGAGGGAGTGGGGGGAATGAGAGGGTATGGGGAAGAGGGGAAGAAGTGGAAATTTTTATAAACAAATAAATAAATTAATTAAAAAAGATTTATATGATTAAAATATCACCATTAAAAGCTTCCAAACAAGGAAGGTCACCAAGATCCTTCCTGGCTATGATGACTATGAACCATGTAACAACCAGCTTGACACAATGGCTCAGGAGTGGCACACATAACTTTGGCTGTAACCAATAGCCCTGAGATTGGATTTAAGACCCACGCAAGAATAAGGAAACCATATTCGGTACTGTAAACCTAGCTAACAACTCAGAAATAGTCAAATCACAGGTATTGGATGAGAATCTAATACTGTTAATTTATTAAAATAACATAAATCCTAACAACCATCTAAGCATTTGTCCTTATACCAACAGGTAAATATATCTTGACAAGAGATGAAGAGCACTACAGAAAGCCACAACCAATCAAAATACAGAGTCATGGAGTTCAGTACCAACGAATACATCTACAAAACACTCTACGCCTAAGACTCGAGGAACATTGTAGAAATGCCTGGCATATTTTATCACTGAAAAAAATCATAGTTATGAAGAATGTACATGTGGGTGACACAGTATTATAACTTTAGGAACAGTGGGGACAGTAGGTAGGTTTTTATACAAAGGAATGACAATAAGAATATTATGTAGCTAAGTGTCTTGATTTTAATGGTGTTTACACAGATTGTGTGTGATGAAATGCACAGAACTACCATACTTACATAGATAAGTGCATGTAACACTGGAGAACTGGAAAATCCAAGGAAAATAAAAGAAATAACATATTGTTCAAAACATGTGTGTGACATAATTTTATGTAGTGCTAGGTACCAAACTGGGTCTAGTGACAAGGAACATGAAAACTGTACACTATGTTAACTAGGTTTGTTTTAGCAAGTAAACTGCAAGGAATGCCTACAGTTTGTGACAGACTTCCCAGTTCTTGGGAAAACCATGCAGTGTGGACAGAGACCCATGTGTATGAGCCATTCACGTTGCAGCTGAGTGACATCTGAAATTAACCACCCCGGTTTTTGTTTGTTTGTGTGTTTTGGTTTTGGTTGTTGTTGTTATTGTTTCTGCTGATGAGGAGGCAGGCTTGCAGCAATAAAAGCTGTCAGGCATTTTGTTTGTAGATGAAGGACTAGAATACCACTCTGCTCTCCCTTTATCTCTCAGGATGCTGCATCCCAGCACATTAAGGTTATACTTTAGAAACTGCAGCTGATGAGAGGGAGTGTGGAGTAGGGAGTGATCCAAGGCTACCCAGACAACTGCACTGTAGTCTGATTGTTGATATATTTATTACATCAAAAGAGATGCCACCATCATCAGAGAAAATGACAACAGATGTATGATCAGAAGCTATGGTATCTATCAGGCTGTAATAAATTCCAAATAAACGTATAGCTTGCCAAATCATAAATTACAATAAAAAGTAAATTGGTCAAGCCCATAAAAATTCTTTAGAGTACATCAATAAGAAACAGAATAAAAATAAAATATGTCCAGCTATGATCATTCTTATTATTTAAAAATACAATTAAAAACAGTGAATGAAAACTATTTCATATAGCAATATCCACTCAAAGACAGTGAGGAGGGTTGAAATCTTGAATAAAGTTACCTAGGACAAATTCCTGAAAGGATGCATAGCTAGATGAACTGGAACCAGTGCCCAAGTGGTACCCTGAGTTTTGTTCACCATTTAGACAAAATGAAAATCCACATGTCTAACAAAACACAGCAGGATGCCTTTGTGTGGGAAATAAGCAGTACAGAGAAGCTGGAGGGGCAATGCTTGGAATTCAGAGTTGAAGGAAGATTCCAAATATGGGATTTGTAAATCACAATATTTATCAAGTAAATACAAAATGGAATGATCTAAAACAGGAAGAAAGAAGGCAGATAACTTACAAAGTACCAACTGTAATTTCAGTACAACTTTGGTCAGGTATGGTGCATGGCAGAAGCCATGAGGTGGGAGCGAGAGACAAACACGTGTATGTTTCCTGGAAGTGCTTTCTCTCATGCGTAGAAGAAAATACTCCCCAGAGGCCAACTCTGGAAAAAGCTTCTCATGTGGTCTCTGGCCTGGAAAGATAATAAAATCAGTGTCCCCAAGGACTTTGCTCTGTCTTTAGCTTTGTTGGTATTTATAGCCTTGTGATTTTATTGAACAAATCTAATGTTATGTTCTTTCAAAGATATCTATCATTTGTTGTTCAATTATTCAAGAAGACATTATCTTAAATAATCAAAAAACCCTCTTAAAGTTTAAGAAAGTTCATCTTTCAGAGCTATAAGGGTCATTGTCTTTAACCTGGTTAGCTTTTTTGTCAACTTGACCCAAGCTAGAGTCATTTGGGAAGATGGGATCTCAGTAAAAAATAGTGCTACCAGCACATTTGCCCATAGATGAGTCTGTGGGGCATTTTCTTGATTAATGATTGATGTAAGAGGACATAGTTCACTGGGGATGGCGCCATTCCTGGAAAGGTGGTCTTGAGTTGTATAAGAAAACAGACTGAGCAAGCTATGGGGAGCAAGCCATGGCTTTCAACCTCAACGTTTCTGCTTTGAATTCTAGTCCTAACTTCCCTGAATGATGAATTATAAGCTGTAAAATGAAATAAAATCTTTTCTTCTCATGTAGCTTTCTTTTGGTCCTGGTATTTTCTTACAGTAATAGAGATCCTAAATAAAACACAATCTGTTGATTGACAACAATAGTAAATTATATTTCATAAAGCCTTATGAGAATTCGAGGTACTCCCAAGTCCTCTGAAGGTAGTACATGATTTCCTGTGTCTCATTTGTTAATCAAATCAATGATCTTTCAGTGAATCAAAGTCACAAGCAAACAGAACTTTTATTCTTACTGACACTGCAGCATTAGCCAACTTACTAAATGTTCTTTAATTAAAGTGCTCTTTCAAATTACCAATTCCTCAGCATATCATCACAACTATTTACCAGTCTGAAACAACACCCTTGTGATCTAGACAGTTCTCTTTTAATTATTCAAAGAAAGTTAATCTGAAATTTCTTTGATACGTATGGTCTAAGTAGGCATTTTCCAGAGGCTTAGTAATAGAGCACAGTATGACTGAAGCTGTAGGAAAGAGCAGAGACCACCCCAGGGTTAAATGTCTTGCTTCATCCCAAGTCCAGATCCACTCAACTATAAAAGTTAAGTCTTCAGAGAAGATGTAAGGGCTTCATTTTTCAAAAAGAAGAAGACAGAAAATGCAAAATTGGAAGCAACATGTTCTTTTGTAGCGTGGCCTTTCTAAAAGCAAATTCTAAGTAGAAAAATTCAATTTACAGGAAACATTAATCCACCTTATTATTTACTTTGCAAGTGATTCTTAATCTGTGTTCACATCCACTTTCATGTATATAGACCTTACTCTGACCTTTTGCTTTCAAAATAAATTTATAATTAATGGAAGCTGAAAGCCATAAAAGGCAAAGCCAAATCCCCAAGGAGTAAATGAAAGAAAGAACAGAAGGGAAACAGGGTCAAGAGCTTGAATAATAGCATTCATTGTTAGCACGAGATAATAAGGCTTGTAGAATATCCATAAAAACCTAAGATAAGAGCAACACAAAAGATCAGAGGGGGGAAATTGGAGTAGAAAATATTAACAAAGAATGTATGTTATATTTTTCTTATTCAACCCATTAAGGGCTTCTAATCACTGTTCAACCTCAATGTAATACCTAAATTTTTAGATTCCTGAAGTACCCAGATCTTCTCCCTGCTCTGCACCCAAATATAAACCTCACATAACACTTTCCTAAGTGATTGTTATAACAGATTATAATTAACTTAGTAGCACAGAGATTTATTTTGCAATAGTTCTGGAGTACAGGGGAGTATCAGGATGCTCCTTCTGAAGACTCTACGGGAAAAATATGTTCATGGTTCTCAAAGGTCTCTAGGGGAAAAATATGTTCAGGGTCCTGAAAGGTCTTTGTCTTATAGCATTCTTCCAGTCTTTTTACTGAGTCTTCTCATGGTTGAAAGGGAAGGCAGCTCCAAGACCCCTTTTGGAGGACCATTAAGCACATTCCTAAAGCCTGTTTCTATAGCCTCTTCTGAGCAACATCATATTATGACAAGGTTTCAACATTTGATTTCATTCCATTGCCATTGCCATTTTCTTTTTTTTTTTCTTTTTCTTATTTTCTTCTTTCGAGACAGGGTTTCTCTGTAGCTTTTGGTGCCTGTCCTGGAGCTAGCTCTTGTAGACCAGGCTGGCCTTGAACTCACAAAGATCCGCCTGCCTCTGCCTCCCAAGTGCTGGGATTAAAGGCGTGCGCCACCACCACCCGGCTCCATTGCCATTTTCTAAAAACACCAAGAAAGAGCCTGCTTCTTCTTCCTCGCCATGTGGGAACACAATGAAAGAACAGTTATGTGAAAACTTGGAGGACTCCCCAGAGGTGACATCTGTTGGAAAGATGATATAAGCCTTCCAATCTCAAGAACTGCTGTTATTTAACCTATACACGCTATGACATTGCACTTTGGTATTCCAGACTGACTCAGATAAATGGGAATATAATATTCAATACTCAAGTAAGGTAATACTTACATAATCTAGTAACTAAAAAATGAACATACTTCTGAGGGTTTCGACCCACTGTGACATTCTATATGCAATCCACTCAACAAAAAATAACCTATGGGTACTATCTAACCCAAGACTAGAAGACATATGATTAATCTTACTAAAATTTGCATCTTACATTTTTCCATTCGTTGTCTCCTCACTAGTCATTGAAGTCTGTAAAGAACTCAGATAAGACTGGAAATCATATATGTATATGTATATACAAACAAATAACATTATGTGGATCAAGTAGATTATATTTATATATTTAGGTGTGTGTGAGTGTGTGTGTAAACCAAATTGGATAAAAAAGGGCCAGACCCATGAACTTTAAAAAGAACAAGTTGGGGGTAGGAGGTACATGGGAAAGGTTAGAAGAAAAAAAATAGAATGGGGTGAAATAATTACATTTTTGTTTAAATAACTTAAAAATAAATTTGTGTCTAATTACTCAATGTTAATAAGGACCTAGGTTATTGAATGAAGCACATTCTAAATAGCTCACAAGCTAAATATTTGTGATGGTACACAAGTTACAGGCTGGCTCTAAAGGTGAGTGACAGAATCTTGAGAAGGTCAAGTCTCCTAAGAGTTAGCAGGGTCCTCAGGGATTATGTTCTTGGAGAGCATTTCAGAGTCCCAGCTTCATCTGGTTGATTTCCTCTTCGCTCACTGGCTTGTGAAACAAATGTCACATATCTCCTGACATTGTTATTAGGCATGCCCACAGGGAACCAAAAGCCAAGAGTTTGCCAGCTTTTAGATGGGAACTTCACAAACTGTGAATGAAACAACAAAACAAAACAAAAATGCTCAGCCCACTCCTCTTTATAAATGATCACTTCAGGCATTATGTTGGAACGAATGCACGTTGACTGAGTCTGCAGAAGCCTGGTGAAGTTGTGTATACCATGGGCAGTATAGAGGAAAAGCAGAGCTAGCATTTGGAAGGGTCTATCCTGAGAAAGAAATTCTATATGGTGCCAAGATACTGAGATTTTATTTCAAAGGATATGGGAACCCTTCCAGAGCTAGACAGCATTGAGAAAATTTGATTGAAAAGGGCAAGATTTAAAGCAGAAGGGCTCACTGAGACTCTCCACCAGCAAGTTAATGGCCACATGATGAGAAGAGAATCAAGGAGCCAAAAGAGAAAGAAAGAAAATCAGTGGCACAGTATAAGAGCAGCATCTTTGGTTCTTTCGTTTGTCTGTTTCATAATCAGTTACTTGCGGTGATTTGGTGCTAATTCTCTTTCTCATGGGCTATTTAGCACAGCATTTTGAAATTTTCCAAAAGTAATAACAACAGCTATAGCTATGAGGCAGGCAGCTTTTGTGATCCTCAGTCATCCATCCCCAATCCATTTGGCACTTCTCCCTTAGCAGTGACCTGTGAAGCCCCAGACAGGGTTGCCAGGCAGAACAGCTGGAGATAACACAGCTGAGAGCCCGAGCAGTCCGCCGCAGAATCCTCCTCAGCATTTTGGCAGGGCTCGGAGCAGCCTAGCTTGTCCAAACCCCATTCCAGGAAAGGCCCCATGATGCCAGGCTTAGGGATGCAGGAGCGCCAGGTTGGACTGAGGCATGATGGCACATTCTGTGGATTTCTTTCATGCCTTTAGGGAAGCAGTGTTTTGAGCACAGTACCAAAAAGGAAAACAACATCATCCAAACATCTCTTATCATCACATTTTTTCCTCTGGGAAGGAAAGTGAGTCAAAGTTCAGAGTACTTAGTAGACAACAGACTAGCAGAAACCAAGCTGATTTCTTTTTTATAATATTATTTTACTCCAGGGGAAAGCACTGGAATTGGCAAAGAGAAAATATTTGAAAAAAAAATCACAGATTTAATGACAAACCCAAGATCTGAATCTATGTGTGCTTGTTCTAAGCGCACTGTCTATGTAGGAGTCTCTGAATTTACTGATTCTTCCCAGTAACTAATTAAAATAGAGACCTGCAATTAGGTATTGATGAATGCATAACAAGAATATTGTGGTAAGTTTATTATTTATTTTTTAAATAGCGACAGGGTCTTCCTATGTAGCCCGAGTTGACTTTGAAATCACAATGATCCTGCCTTGGACAGCTGAATGTTGTTACTACAGCATTCACGAACATGCCCAGCTTAATAACAGAACTTTTGTTCACACAAATATTTCCTATACTTCTGAACTTTGTTCTTCTTATTAAAAAAAAAATATGAATCCTATCTGCCTTCTTATTTTTGGTATTAATTGGGATAATAGATATAATACTTTAAAAATGTACTAATCTTATGAATTATATATATATAATATATATTATATATAATATATATAAAGCACTTACAGGGAGCCCAGGAACCCCCACGCGAATGTGTAAAGAGCAAATGAAATCCTGAGGGACTGTGTATTTTTGACATGGTGATGGCCGTGACAAGGACTCAGTACCTCATCATGGGAATGGATGCAAAGCCTTTCCTGTATTGGACAGACTTAAAAATGGCAGCGCCTTCCTCTTGTCTGAATATGAATGCTGGCAGTGTTTGCAAAAGCTAGAAATTAGATTCCTCTTTGTACGCACAGCCTGAGTATGCTGGCCTAAAGAGGCATTCTACCCAGATTAGCTGACTCCTTCAACATACAGATATCCAGTTTGACCAGGTTAAAGGTGATATTTTTTTCTCCAGTGTGTATTTTTTTCCTTCTTCATACTCATTGTCAAAAAAGTAAAAATAAAACCAATCAAAAAAGAAAAGAAAAGAAACAACAACCAAAAAAAAATCAACCACCAAACAACAACCAAACATCCAAATCCCAAACCTGGTTATCTATAGGTGTATGGAATTATATGTGGGTCTTCATGGGTATTCAATTCTATTTCAGATTTGTTTTTATAGACCGGGGCATTCTTCGGCCCACAGATCAAGGCTCATGCTAGTTTAGCTGCTTTAGAAGTGAGTCAGACCTCACCAACACAACTTTTAAGTATTTTTATGATTAATGGACCAATAAAATATGACTTTGCAAATGTCCAGATTTTGTCATAGGCCTCAACTGGCTAGTTGTGGCTGTGCCTTATCATTTATGTATTCTACATTTGTTTCTAATAAAGTGTCTCTTTTTTAAAATCAAAAAGAATCAAACAAACAAACAAAAAACCAAACTGTGACCTTTAACTATAGGATTTTGATTATTGGTGAAAAGATTGAAATCTGGGTGTAATTTCTGCTCCTGGGTGGAAGCAAGACAGTATAACATACCCAAAAGATCATAAGATTAATATCTAGCAGAGGCTTTCTGGTCGAGAACAAAGTCATGCTGTTTTCCACTCACTTAAGGTTAATGTAGAGGGGCCACTAGGTCACCGGGAGAGGAAGCCTCAGCAGCACAGTAGACTGCAGTGACAGCAGTGGCCTCTGGTGATTGTCTGACCACTGGAACTTCATCTTGCCCCGACTGCAATTGGAGGAGCAACCACTGGAGCAATAACTATGCCTGCATCAAGAGGAATGACCATCTGAGCCTTAAGTCCATTGGTATCAGGAGAAAAGATTACAGAAGACTCTGCCATGCTTATACTTGAAGAAACATTCAAGGAGATACAGCCCCCAAACTATACCAGTGGGAGGAAAAGAGACACTCCTGAAATACTTGTTCAAATTGGAGGAAGGAAAAAATAGAAAACAGAGTAAGAATACACTCAACAACATAAAGAGCAATATAGCATCACTAGAAACTAGTTGTTCTGCAACAGCAATGCCTAAGCATAATAACACAGATGAAGGAGAAGAAAATGACCTTAAATATAACTTTATGAAGATGATTGAGGCCCTTAACGAGGAAAAATTTCCTTAAAGAATTAGAAAAAAAGACAAACAGAAAACTGGAAGAAATCAACAAATCCCATAAAGAAAACCAAGAAAAAGCAATCAAACAGATGAAAAAGATGGTTCAAGACTTGAAAAGGGAAGTAGAAGAAATAAGGAAAACATAAACCAAGGGAAATCTGGGTAAACAATCAGGAACTACAGAAGCAAGCACAAAGATCAGAATACAGGAGATGGAAGAGAGAATCTCAGGTGTTGAAGATACAATAGAGGAAATAGATACAACAGTCAAAGAAACATTAAACCCAACACATCCTTAACACAAAATATCCAAGAAATCTGAGACACTATTAAAAAAGTGAACCTAAGAATAACAAGAATTTAAGACGTCCAGCTCAAAGGCACAGAAAATATATTCAACAAAATCATAGAAGAAAACTTTCCCAACGTAAAGTAGGATATACCAATGAAAATACTAGAAGCTTACAGAACACCAAATAGATTGGACTAAAAACAAAACAAACAAACAAAAAAATCCAACCAAAAAATAAATAAAAAACAATAGTCCCCTGTAGTAAGGAGGCTGTCTGTTTATTCCTGGCTGCTCAAGAATAAAAACTGTACTAATTAAATGACTGCTTGGCCCATTAGCTCTAGCTTCTTATTGGCTAACTTTTACATATGAATTTAATCCATTTCTATTAATCTGTGTATCACCATGTGGCTGTCTCCTCAACTCACCCTTTAATAATGAAAACTCTAAACATAGAGAATAAAGAAAGAATATTAAGAGCAGCAAAGGATAAAGGTTAAGTAACACATAAAGGCAGAATTACACACAACTTCTCAATGGAAACAATAAAATTTAGAGAGTCCTGATCAGGCACCAAGCAGACACTAAGAGATTACAGATGTCAATCCATAGATTATCATATCCAGCAAGGCTTTAAACCAATAGAGAATGAGAAAACAAGATATTGCATGACAAAAATAGATTAAATCATACCTATTCACAAATCCAGCTCTACAGAAAGTACTAGATGAAAAATTCCAACCCAAGGAAGTTAGCTATACCCACAGAAATACAAGCAATAGTTAATCCCACACCAGTAGAAATGAATACACAATACCACCACTAAAACCAACAAAAACAAAACCCGAAAATAGCAGGAACTAGCAATCACTGGTAATTAACATCTCTTAATATCAATTACTCAATTTACCTTTCTGGTTTTTATTGTTTCCATTGAGAAGTTGTGTGTAATTCTGCCTTTATGTGTTACTTGAACTTCTTCCTTTGCAGCTCTTAACATTCTTTCTTTATTCTGTATGTTTAGAGTTTTGATTATTAATGGGTGAGGGGACAGCCACATGGTGATACCTATACAAAGATACAGGCTAACATCTCAGGTACAAAACCAGAATCCATCCTTCTGCTGCATACAAGAAACACACCTAAACTACAAAGACAAATATTACTTCAGAGTAAAGAGTTAGGAAAAGATTTTCCAATCAAATGGACCTAAGAAACAAGCTGATGTAGCTATTCTAATATCCACCAAAATAGACATCAAACTAAAATTAGTCAAATGAGTGATGAGTCTAGTTCCTCTATTATATCTTCAGCACTTGAGATTCTCTCTTCTATCTCTTGTATTCTGCTGTTTATTCTTGTGTCTGTGGTTCCTGACCATTTTCTCATGATTTCTGCTTCTATAGTTCCGTCAGTTTTATTGTCTCCATTTCAGTTTTCAAGTCTTTAATAGTATCTTTCATATGCTTGATTGCTTTTTCTTTCCTTTTTTTAAAAAGGGATTTGCTGATGTCTTCCAATTTTTGTTTGTCTTTTACTCCATTTCTTTGAGTGAATTTCTCATTTCCTCTTTAAGAGTTTCAAACATTCTCCTGAAGTTATTTTTAGATCATTTTACATTTCATATTCATCATAGGAAAAAAATCCATCAATATAAAGTCTCAATACTGAACATTTATTCCCCAAATACAAGGGCATCCTCATATGTAAAAGGAACACTTCTAAAGTTTAAATCATGCATCAAGTCCAAGACATTAATTGCCAGAGACTTCAATACCCCACTCTCACCACCAGACAGGTCTACCAGACAGAGAAATAAGGGAACTAACAGATGTCATGACTCAAATGGTCTTAACAGGCATCTATAGAATATTCAACACACACCAAAAAAGAATATACCTTCTTCTCAGTACCTTATGGATCCTTCTCCCAAACTGACCACACACTAGATAGCAAAGCACATCTCAACAGATACAAAAAAAATGGCATAACCCTCTGTGTTTTATCTGATCATCATGCTTTAAAGTTAGAATTCAATAACAATACTAATTGCAGAAAGTCCACAAACACATGGAAAATAAACAACACTCAAATGAATCACCACTGTGTCAAGGAAGAAATAAGAAATAAATTAAAGACTTCCTAAAATTCATTAAAAATGACTGCACAACACACCCAAACCTATGGGATACAATGAAAGCAGTACTAAGAGGAAAGTTCATAGCACTAAAAGCCTACTTAAAGAAGCTGGAAAAATCCCACACTAACAAATTAACAGAACACCTGAAAGCTCTAGAACAAAATTAAGAAGACTTACCCGGGAGGTCTAGATGACAGGAAATAATCAAACTGAGAGCAGAAACCAACAAAATGGAAGCAAACAAACAAAAAAACCAATATAAAGAATCAATGAGACAAAGCAACAAAATAAACAAACCCTTATCCAAACTCAGTAAAAGACAGACAGAAAACACCCAAATTAACAAAATAAGGAATGAAAAGGGGTACATAACACAGACACTGAGGAAACCCAGAGGATCATCAGCTCATGCTTCAAAAACCCATACACTACAAAATTGGAAAACTTAAAGGAAATAGACAATTTTCTGGATAAGTTCCACATACCAAAACTAAATAAAGACCTGATAAGTAAATTAAATAGACCTAATAGGCACTAAGGAAATAGGAACAGCCATTAGAAGTCTCCCAAACAAAAAAACCCAGGGTCACATAATTTCAGTGCAGAATTCTATATGAGTTTTAAAGAAGACCTATTACCAATACTCCTCCTCAAATTAGTTCACACAATAGAAACAAATTCAATGAAATCCCATTAAGCAAAATTTTTCACAGAGTTCAAAACAACAATACTCAACTTCATATTTAAAAACAAAAAACCCAGGATAGCCAAAACAACCTTTTACAATAAAAGAACTTCTGGAGGCTTCACCATCCCTGAATTCAAACTTTGTAGTTCTTCAAACACTACACTTATGAAAACAACTTGGTATGGACATAAAAACAGTCAGGGGACAATGAAATTGAACTGAAGCCCCAGATATCAATCTACACACCTATGAACACCTGATTTTTGAAGCTAAAATTGTAAAATGGAAAAAAGAAAGAATCTTTAACAAGTGATGATGGCATAATTGGATGCCGAATGTAGAAATAGATCCATATCTATCGTCATGCATAAAACTCAAGTCCAAATTTATCAAAGATCTCAACATAAAAACAACCTCATAGACAAACCTTCTATGAGGTTCAGTATGAGGTTCTACTGAACCTCATAGAAGACAAAGTGGGAAGTACACTGGAACGCATTGGCATAGCAGACCACTTCCTAAATATAACTCTAGTAGCAAAGACACTGGGAACAACAATTAATAAATGGGACCTTGTAAAACTGAGAAACTTTTGTAAATCAAAGTACATAGTCGACAAGACAAAACTCAAGAAGCAATACACAAAAATACCAAACAATCCAATTAAAAAATGGGGTACAGACCTAGACAGAGAACTCTCAACAGATGAATCTCAAATGACTGAAGGACACTTAAAGAAATGCTCAAACTTCTTAGCCATCAGAGAAATGCAAATCAAAACAACTCTGAGATACCATGTTACATCAGCCAGAATGGTCAAGATCACAACTACTGATGATAGCTTATGATAGAAAAGATGTGGAATAAGGGAAACACTCATCAATTGCTGGTAGCAATCAGTATGTCACTTTCTCCAGTTTCTCAGACAATTAGGAATCAATCTACCTCAAGACCCAGAAATCTCACTTTTGGGCAGAAACCCAAAGGATGTTAAATCATAACAAAAAGGACATTTTTTCAACTATGTTCATAATAGCATTATTCATAATAGCCAGAAACTGGAAACAATCTCGATATCTCTCAACAAAAGAAGGGATAAGGAAGATGCAGTACATTTACACAATGGAATACTACTTAGTGGGAAAAAATAATGGCACCTTGAAATTCACAGAAAAATGTATGGAACTAGAAAAAAACATTACTGAATGAGGTAACTCGGATCCAGAAAGACAAATATAATATATTCTCACTCATAAGTAGGAATTAGGCATAAAGCAAAAGATAACCATCCTACAGTTCACAACCCCCAGGTAACCTAGACAGCAAAGAGGATCCAAAAAGAGACACACATGGATTCACTTAGCATGGAGAAAAAGATAAGATCTCCTGAGTAAATTAAGAGTTTGGTGGGCAGGAAAAGAGTAGAAGGGAATAGGGAATGAAGAAAGGGGAGTGGGGAAAATGGATAGCTTAGTAAAAAAATAAAAATAAAAAAAAGAAACTAAATGACACCAAACAGAGAGGTCTGGTGAGCAACATGGCCACTGACAATACAAGAATAAAAGAAAAAAAGAGTTCACGTTGGAGTCTGCAGGAACAGCTCAGGGCTTGCTGGCCAACAATGAAAGTGAGACCCTAGCACTCACATAAGACTAGAGCATGGAAACACGTGTCTACAAATCAGGCGCTTGGCAGGGAGACAGATCAATCATTAGAGCTCACTTATCAGCCTTTATAGAAGATCAGGGAGATCCACCTTTAGTGAAAGACCATGCCTCAATAGAAAAAATAGACAGCAACTGAGACAAAACGAGGTTAACCTCCAGCCTCCACATGTGACCACATACAAATGCATGTGTGTTCACATTAACACACATAAACAGACACACACATATAATACACACACTTAACACTAGTCAATAGACCTGTTCACCAATTGGAGAGTACCATGCCTGCCCCCCAGGAAACCTTCTGACTAAAACCATCAAGAAAGCATTTAAAGTCTACCTAAACATGTAGCGGCATGATGGTCTCTCTGACCATTATCTGCTTCTACCTCCTGAGAGTTGAAAGTGTTGCACTTCCCTCTGTAACAAAGTTTTTCCATTTATAACATGCTATATTTAATCCTTTTGTCTGACCATTGCACAATCGTGCACCTGAATCATAAATCTTTATGTACTTTAGATCAGGCTTTACAAATATGTGAAAATAGCTCTCTAGGAAAGTCAGATTAGAAATCACTGCATGAGATAATTCCCATGCTCTCTTCTACCCCTTGGAAATTTATGACTTTAATGTATTTTACCAATAGACCTATGTGTCTAATAAACAGCACTGTTTTCCATAGCTGAACCATTTTTCTTTGATTTTTATTACCTCATAAGTATATATATGGGATACATATGTATTATTTTTAATGTAATCACAGTAGTACAAACAAGACTAGGACATATAACAAACCTTTATGACACTTGCAAATGTCCGATTTTCTCTTGTCTTTCAAAATAGCACATAAGCTGTCTATCTTCTAGGGAGCCAGGATGCACATAAAAGTGGTTTCTGTGTGAATGCGCTAGGATTTTATCTGAATCATTAAATCCACATGTCAGGCTGCTCATGTTGTAAAACCAAAGGCAGGGGATAAAATTGAACATTTTAAAAAGTCAATTTTATTTGCCCCACGAGGAAATGCTTTCTTAACATCCACACCAGAAAGGTATAAAGCATTGTGGATGGAAGATAGCTAGTTTCTTTGTTAATCTGCAGTTTAACCTAAAGTGTGACTTTCAGAAGTCAGAAAAGGCAAACATCTTCGCCTGCCTGGGAAGTGGAAGACAATAAGCCAGCAGAGCAGAGGGACTTGAGCTGCCACAAAGCCAGCCAGTGCTCGCATCTAACGCAAAAGAAACTGTTCATTTCTCTCGCTGGCAAGAGGTTTTTATAATGTATTTATTTTTAATATTCTATATGTATGAGTAATTTGCCTACTGGCACGTATATACAGTGTCAGCAGAGACCAGAAACAGAGCACTCCCTGGATCATGAGTAATAGATGGCTGCAAATGGCCATGTGGGGTGCTAGGAGTAGAATCTTCTCCAAGAACAGCAGGAGCTCTTAACCACTCTGTCTCTCCAGGCAAAGGGACTTTTTATAGAAGCAAGTTCTCAGTCTGGCCTTGAGCTTGCCATGTAGCTGAAGACGAAATGTCCTTCACATTCTGATTCTCCTGCCCCTACAATATCTAGATGCTGGCATTATGGTTATGCAACATCACATCTGGCTGACAAAGATATGGTAATCAGGTGCTACATCCTCACCCATCTGGAGTGGTCTTATATTTAGAAAAATTTGGAAAAGTTTTGTGGCAAATTATTTAAAATGCTGAAGTCTTACAGAAGCCAGAACTTACTGATGGAGTTACTTTACTTATAGGATAATGTAAGATACCTTTCTTATGTAACATCATTAGGATGAAAGTAACTATAAGAATAATATAAAAAATTTTCCCTTGGGAAAAATATAAAATTACAAGAAAAATTCAAAAGAAAAGGTTATAATTTTTATTATTTATGTGTAGGGGTGGTTATGCCAAGGTAGCATGTGGAGATCAGAAGACAACTTTGTGGAGTTGGTTCTCTCCTTGTACTTTTCTGTGGGCTCCAGGCACTGAATCCAGGGCACCAGGCTATATGGCAAGTACATTTATTCACTAAGTAATCATCTTTGATGAAAGATTGTATCTTAATTAGATAAATAAAAAAATCCCCCATAAATAATTAAGAAAAGTAATGATTGAACACCTTCTGTTTACTGTATTTGAATTCCTTCTGCGTGTTTCTGCCTGAATATTTTTCCAGTATGCACTACAATTTTAATACAATAAAATGATTGTATCTATTAAAAAAGAAAAGTAATAATAACTAACAATGACAAGAGATAGTCATTCAATGCATTGTACGTCAAGATAAACATTTTTACATGCACTATCTTAATAAACTCATGTATCATTTCTATAAGGTAGACAGGCATTATCCCAATTAGGTGGTTTGTTTTTTCTACTCTATGAAATTTTTATTTAATTAATTTATTTTACATCCCGACTGTGTTTTCCCCTTCTTCCCCTATTCCCATTCCCTTCCTCATCTCCCCCCTGCTCCACCTCCAAATCCACTCCTCCTCAGCATATTTCCATCAGTTATTAGATGAAGACTCTCTGATAATAATTGGGGTAGGCACCATCTAATCAAAGGAGAGGACCAATTCAGGTTACATATCCACTATTATTAGGACTCTTAACTGGGATTACATCACTTATCCCTTTCCTTTCTTCAAACCCTCCACGTATTCCTCATATCATTTTTCACTCATGGCCTATTTTTCATTAATTATTATTACATATGTAGATGTATGCATATATATATGTATATATATATATATCAACTGCTCATTTTGTATAATGTTACTCATATGTATGGTTTCATGGGTGACTCTAGTATCAGATAACAGTTGCTATGCTCTTCCCTGGGAAAGGACACTTCTCCCACTCCCAGCATTTCTTAGGTACCTGAAATTCTTTGTGTGGGGTTAAGACCTCATGGTCTTTCCCCCATTAACTTTGGCATGTCCATTGTTGTCATCTTTGTTCAGCTCATATTTAGCCAATCATGTTGCTAAAACTTTATAGGTGTTGCTCCTGACCTTACTAGGAAGCACATTTCACAGAAAACTCCCGATACTCTGACCCTTACAATCTTTCTTTGCCCTCATAATAGTGTTCCCTGAGCCTTAGATGGGGAAGTGTTTTGTAACTGTATTTATTGGAACTGGGCTTCACAAGTCTGCATTTTTATTGGTTATGGGTTTTTTTTTTTTTGTAGTGGTCTTTGTCTGTTGCAAAGAAGTTTTCTGAATGAGGGGTGAAGACTACATTTACTTGTGGTTGTAAGGACGATGGTTGTAGATTGTTGTTAGGGATTATGCTGCTTTAGCAAAGTAGTGGTTATAGATTCTTCTCCGAAAACCGTGATTTAATTATAACTGAGTAGTTAGTTAGTTTTCCAGTACCAGGAATGGTCTCCCTCTTGTTGAGTGGGTCTTAAGTCCAATTGGTCCAATTGGAAAGCTGTTGGTTACTGTGAGGGCATGTGTGAAACTACTGTATCCTTAGTGTTATTGTGCTATGCTGGCCATCAACGATGTCCATAAGCATCATAGCTGGGTGGGACTGCAGCTGGCCTCCTTTGGAAGCTTACATGGTAACTTCTGGTACCATGAAAACTAATCCTCAAGAAAAAGATATTCAAGTCATTTCTAACTCAGGGGTCTGTGGGCTCTGTTTCTGAAATGCATGGTATCTTTAGCAATGACAGTTTACCTTCCTTGACTGTTGGAAGGGGGCAGTAACCAATGATAATAGCATTAGACTATATGTTTTTAGTTTCCTTCTTCTTGAGGTGGTCTTAAGTCTAATTAGAAAGCCTAGTTACCACCAAGGTACACTTGCCACTAATGTACCCTTAGTGCCGTGCTGGTTGATTTTGTGGTGCATTTATGTCAAACCTGGTAGCACTGTTGGTTGCTTCCACTGGAATAGCAGGGTACCAGTAATCTGGATGAAGAAAGGAAGGGCTAGTTAGGGAGGGACAGGAGTTAAATACAGAAGGAGTAAAGAGGAGGATAAAGTAACAGCAAGGATATCTGAAAAATCAAAAGCATTGTACTATTAACTACTTAGTCTAAAAAAAAACGAAAGCACACATAATTTTAATATCATAATTAAGTGTATAAATGCACATATATTGTTCAAGTGAAATTTTTACGCTGGAATGACAGCTTGCCCTCCAAGAGTAAAAGGCCATCTAATAAAACCCCAATCTCAGGCATGAGAAGCCCTCTTTTGCCAAGCCGTCTTTTGGTCAGGGTTAAAAAGAGATTCCTAAAACATACAGCCTATAGCTATTTCCCTTGGTTTCCTCCCAAGAGTGGGAAGTATACTCCTATCTGAGGACAAGCTCTCATGGTACCAGAAAACCTCAAAAAATTTTAAAGTAATGTCATGAGTCTTTCTCTGTCCCACCAGCCAGCTTCCAAATAATGATATAGAGACTTCTTATTAATTATGAACGCTCAGCCCATAGCCTAGGCTTGCTCCTAACTAGCTCTTAAAATTGAAATTAATCCATTTATATTAATCTATGTTCTGTCATGTGATATTACCTCCCTTCCATCTTGCACCTTCCATTTATTCTCTATGTCTCCTGTGCATGTAGATTTTCCTCTCCTTCCTTTCTCGCCCTGGAAATTCTGCTTAAACCTCCTGCCTAACTATTGACTATTCTGTTTTTTATTATACCAACCACAGAAAATACATCTTTACACAGCATATAAATATCTCAAAACAAGAAAGGCATTTATTTATATGAAATTGCACAAGTTATAATGATCAGACCAAAAACCACAGTTCAAGTCTCTTTCAGAGACAGTTGACACATTTATATGCTAGAATATGCTTTCTGTGGACAATACATTATCAGTTATGGGTAGTTTAGAGGACTAAACTTGTTTTGTATGTAACCTTACTGAAGGCTTGAAGGACTTATTTTGTCTTCTGTTCTTGTTCATCATCCTAGGAAACTCAAGTTAAAAGTCTTAGTACTGCAGAGTTTATTTTTATCAAGCAGGATGAAATGGACTCGTGAGATCTCACTTTGTCCTGAGCATTCCACTGTTTATTAGTAGACAGCAAATAAATGGAAGACATTCTTGAGAACTATTGTTCATTTCTGTTCTTCTATCACGTATTTCTACAAGCCCACTTGCTCCAAAATTGAACACCACAGTCTACTTTTATTCTTGTATTCATTGAGTCAAGAAAAAACAAGTACCTCATATAATTGATCAATACTCTAAATGTCTTATACGGTTATTGGGGTTTACAGTCCTAATTGAAAGTATGACTAAATGGCTGTCCACTTTTAATAATATAGTTATTATGACTCTTACAGATCTGTAGGCCCTGAATATGCCCCAAAATTGAAGAGAGTATAAAGATGAAATAAGATGTGATGCTGTCCTGCAAAGTCATTTAACACTTTCTTCATCACTGGCCAGGAAAGGTGCATGCACTATTTGTAGTAGAAAAATCATGTCTCCTGTGAACTGAGATATGATATCAGCTATGAAAGTCATTACCTGTACGTTTTGCACATAGGTGAAATTGAATTATTAGTTTCTCATATGAATACTGTAGACGGAAGAAAGCGAGAAGGCTGTTCTTATGCTAACTCAAACACATATCACAAAGAGGTAGGCTTATGGCCTCAGCATTGCAAATAGACTTGATTCCTGAGAAGTATATACTGACCTTTCTGAATCTGATCTTTTTGCCCATTTCTACATTTGTGTATTTCTAAAATTGAAAGGTTCATGTGTGGTATCTGAAGGTATTGTGTCATTTCTGAAAATGATATCGTTGGGCAAAATACAGCTCAGTATAGTCGAGCAAATTAAGGCAATGGTGGGTCCAGGCAGGGCTTACCTTTACTGTCCTTGCCTTAGAGTCCAGCATTGCCATGATTAACATTCAGGACATGTATGTACCACCCTGTGCCCTGGTCCCCAAGCCACAGTATCTCCTTATTATTCTTTGCTCACTGGGGGATAAGTCAAATTTTGAGTAATCCTCTCCATTTAAATAGCCATTTTGTCAGTGGAATATTTAGGGAAGTCTTGACAATATATGAAGACATAACCCAGTATAAATCCTCACTTGATTGCTTTGAAACCAGGCTGAGTTTCCTGCCAGAGTGAACCCTCATTATAGCACACTAATTAAATCTGGCCTCATACTGGTGCCTTAAAGTTTATTTGGCTACTCCCTTTTAGCCTGGTTATTTTTTGAAGAAACCAATTTCTCCTTCAAGACAGTTCCTATTTTACTGAGATTTCTGTTTACCCCTCCTCCCTCAAGAGCATCACCTTGTAGCCTATGCTCCAGCTGGCCTACTGTAGTGAATTCTCTGCAAACTCAGTACCCACTTTTCAAAGATCCAGAGCCATAAATGTGTGGCCCCTGCAGATTTCCCCCATTTTATGGACTATGGACTCAATGACATTTTTTTTTTACCAGGGATCATCTTATATTCTCTGCATTTACAGTGAAAGTGTATTTTGCCCACTATACAATGATTTCAAATGAAATTTGGTCCTGGGTTCCAAAGAGTCGTGAATCTAATGGGCAATCCTTTGTCTAATGGAAATATCTTTTGTGTCTGCTAAAATTCCTTAGCTTTCAAGTAATTATTTTTCATACACCTCTAAGTACCCTTCTCTGTATATTTCACATGACCTGCCACATAACAGGCATGATACCATGACCTGGACTATAGCTCTTTATATATCCTAACTCTGAGACAGCTATAACCAGTGTGGTGATATTCAGAAGGTTCTAGGCTGGGAAATAGGAGGACTGCATTTGCCCACCTACTTACTGAGGGGCTTTGAGAAACGTAATTGGCCCACACAGTCTGTAATTTATTCTCCTATATGCCCTCAGTAAGGATATATACACAAGACTAATTTGTAAACGACAAAGATCTTAAAACTCTGTACAAAATGCTTGAGCTATCTTCTGACTTGAAGCCCAAAATATGGGCACTGCATTTGTGGCCTCATGAAGCAAGGCTTGGTATCTACTGAGTACCTACTCAATTAGTTTTGCTGCTTATTGCTGCTTACTTCATATATGAGTGATCTGAGAGAAAGTTATCATAGTAGTCAAGCATTAAAAAAAAGTCAACCATCTCACTTGGAATTTCTTTGTATTGTTAATATTCTATCTGTATTAGTATTTTTGATACTACTATTATAATATTAAATACTACCACCTTGTTTAAACATTAGTGGTTTTTGAGGTGTCTCCTGGATCCATCTCATGCCTACTGTTCCTGCTGGTGATGGAAACCTGCCCCATCATGGAAGGCTTCTATTTATAGCCAGTTCTGATTGTCATGTGTTTCTTATTGCTGGCTTTTAAAACCCAGCCAGACCTTCACTCTGGAGCAGCATCCCAATTCTCCTGCTGGATATCGCTCATCTGTTTACAAGGCAACAGGCACACATAACCCTCCTTGGCACAGATCACCGGTGACAAAATATGAGAGCAATAATTTCAGTTTACAGGCCAGCAGTGAATGTTGTGTTTATATCCTCAAAGAGGGAACACTGGAGGTGATTATAACTTCTAGCTGCTACATGACCCACCTCATATAAATGAGGCTGACAAGCACTAGGAGAAAACTATGTTGTATGATTCTAATTGGTTGTACAATGATGATGACAGTTAAAATGATGACTGTTGTGAGGATAACCACGTAAACAATAGTTTATTACTGTGTTAGAATAAACTTTCATGTCTAAAATATCTGCTGTAGGAACTCCTTCAGCCAATAGCCTTTAAGATATCAGCCCACATTGGGTGTGGTCTCATATACTGTAAATAAAGATGAAAAGCATGCGTGAGCCTCTTGGCTGCTGAATTTGGTTCCAGTTCCCAGTGCACACAGAGAAGTTTGGATGACTACTATTTCTGTGAGTTTATTCCCAGATAAATGAACTTTTGTTACACTCTATTCTGGGTTACTGTTGAACTCTTTTATGTTTCAACAAATTGACTCTTACCATCTGGGGCATGGATCCACATAAGACCCAAAAAAGCTTAAGGAAAAAAAAACGAGGGCTTCTAGATCCACAAAAATGAGAGCCAGGCACAGCTTCTTGGTAGTAACATTTTTTTTTCAAATAGGCACTCTTTGCTAGCTGCACAGCTTCTTTAAAAGCCAACATCCTGGTTTGTGCTGGCATCACAGAATGGCTTTGGCTCTTTTGGGAGATCCTGTTATAGAACATAATGGGGTTTCTGAGCAGAGTGGTACAAGTTGCTTAATGGTGACATAGACCCGCTGTGTCCCTGGAGGTGATATGATGAGCATAGCTCACAGAGCTGGGGTAAATGTGCCTCTGCCCCTGGACTACTTGGTGAACTGGATATGCAAGATCCGCAGAGAAATGACTGCTGAACGTGCCTAAAGGTGAGACAATTCTTTGGGTTTCTTGCTTCATGAAAGAGTCTGCCAGACATTCTGCAGGATACAGAAGAAATTTTCTGCATCATGAAAATGTCTGCTGGATACTATGGACCTGTATGCTGAAGATAGATGCCCCAGTGGTACAGAAGAACTTTGGGTGACTGTCCAGGTAGTGAAATATCTCTGTCAATTCTATAGTTTTGGAGGTTGATTACAATGTACTTTTTGTTTACTTAGCTAATATTATATCCTTCTGGAGTCTTTGATGGAGTTGAAGAATAGAGAGCAATAATATAGTTCTCCTTAGTTATGATAAAAGATAAAATAGATACAACTGTAATTCTTGCTTGATAATTTTTTTATGTTATTTTTCTATGTTAAAGTTAAAACCTTCCTTTTTTATTTAAACATAAAAGTGGAGGTGATGTGAGATTTCCCTGTGTATGCTGTGATTACCATTGATAAATAAAGGAACTGCTTTGGACCTATAGCAGAGCTATAGGGGAACAAAGATAAGTGGGGAAAACTAAGATGAATGCTGGGAGAGAGAAGGCAGAGCCAGGGAGACACCATATAGTTCCACTGGAGACAGATGTTGGAACTTTAGCTGGTAAGCCACAGCCACATAATGATATACAGATTACTAGAAATGTTTTAAGATGTAAGAGTTAGCCAATAAAATGTTAGAGCTAGTGGGCCAAACAGTGATTTAATTAATACAGTTACTTTGTGATTTTTTTCGGGTCTGGGCAGCCAGAAAACAAAACAAGTGGCTCCGTGCAACAAACCTTCCTTTTATTTAAACAGAAAAGGGGAGGTGATGTGGGATTCCTCTCTGTATGCTGTGAATACCATTTGTTAATAAAGAAACTTTCTTGGGTGGTGATAGGACAAAAGAGTAGAGCTAGGCAGGGAAAACTAAACTGAATGCTGGGAGAAGGAAGATGGAGTTTAGAGATGCCATGTAGCCTACAGAGGGGAAAGATGTGAGCTGTCAGCTGGAACTTTGCCAGTAGGCCACAAGCCTCATGGTAAAATATAAACTAATAGAAATGCATTAATTTAAGGTATGAGGTAGCTAGAAATATGGTTAAGCTATTGGCCAAGAAGTATTGCAAATAATATAGTTTCTGAGTGCTTGTTTCAGGTCTGAGGAACTGAGAATGAACAAGCAGCTTCTCCTACAACATATCTCCTCTTTCACTCTCCTCTTTAATTCCTTCTCCCTGCCTTTGGTCTCTGCTCCTTTCACGAACTCCCTTTTACTGTCATGTGATATAGACTAATATCCATTTTCATCTTGATTTTTTTTGTTTTTCCCTCTCCAACACATCTTTACAAAACCTTTTTCCTTTGTCCTACCTGTCTCTTTCTATTTTCATGACCTATGTATGTATATATGAGTTAAAATATGTAAGTATATACCCATATATATACATACATCTATATACTCTTATATACATGTATATATGGATTAAAACACATCTGCATCTGAGGAAAATATGCAGTATTTGTCTATCTGTCTTTCTGAGTCTGGGATATTTCACTTTGACCATAAAGCTATTTCTAGCTCCATCTATTTTCTTGATGTCTTAGTCAGCATCCTATTGCTGTGAAGAGACATCATGATCACAGTAATTGGGGCTTACTTAAAGTTTAAAAGGTTTAGTTCATTATTGTAATGACAGGGAGCATGACAGAATGCAGGCAGACATGATACCGGAGAAGCTGAGAGTTCTACATCTAAATCCACAAGGATCGGGAGGAGAGAGAAAGAATGACTGGGCCTGGCTTGTGCTTCTGAAACCCCAAAGCACATTCCCAGAGACACACCTCCTTCAATGAAGTCACACCTCTTAATCCTTCCATATCTTTTCAAATAGTGTCAATCTATGGTGGACACCATTCAAATCTATGAGGGGCACTCTTATTCAAACCACCACATTCCACCTGGTTTATAGACATATTGTAATGCCAGAATGCCTTCAGTCCAACTTTAAAAGCCCTCACTCATAGTCTATGATGATCCCAACCCTGCTTAAAAGTCCAAAATTCAAAGTCTTTTCAGAGACTCATGGCAATCTCTTAACTGTAACCCCATGAAAAATAAAAATAAAAAACAGATGACATGTTTCCAATGTACAATGGCACAAAATATTTATTACCATACAGAATGGAGGAAAG
Source organism: Myodes glareolus (assembly GCF_982192425.1). Taxonomy (NCBI): domain Eukaryota; kingdom Metazoa; phylum Chordata; class Mammalia; order Rodentia; family Cricetidae; genus Myodes; species Myodes glareolus. The sequence goes on from NC_142038.1 coordinate 56,386,666, forward strand.
GGAGCATAGTGAGGAAAGATTGCACCAAAGCTAGACAGAAAACCAGCATGACGCACTCCAAACTCTACGTCTCCATGTCTGATGTCAAAGTGCTTTTCAGACCTCCAACTCCTTTTAGTTTTGTTGAATGTAACACATGTCTCTATCTTGGGCTGGTTTCACACTTGGTCTGCAATTCTATCAGCAGGTGTCCCTTAGCTCTGACTCTCTAACATATTCAGGTCTCCATTGACTGAAATACAGGCTTCACTTACACAGTTTTACTCAATGCCTCTTTGGGTCTCCAAACAAGGACGCCTCTGACACAATCCTGATCTCTTGGTGGCTTTCCTTGCCATGGAGGGCAATTTCAAACTCTCTCTATAGTCAGAAACACATGGCTAAAGCTGTCAAGTTCTTCTGCTTTCTGGGTACCCTCATTCAAGTACATGTGCATTAGCTTTCTGTTTTTGATGGTTTCCTTCACAGCTTAAGCTTTTTAAAAATTCCTTTTCACAAGTGATATGGGAGGGGTCTGCCCTGAGGTCACTACTCCCTATTATTCCATTTAGGATTTTTAGACTTTTTATCTCCTTGAGCACTAGATTTATTTTTATTACACTTCTTGGTGCTCTTTTTCTCTTCAGATTATACACCATGCTCCCTGCCATGACAATGGTGCTAGATAGTTTTATGTCAACATGTAAATTCACAAATGGCACTGGTCAAACTGGATAGATGCATGTAGAAGAATGAAAACAGATCTTTATCTCTCTCCCTGTACAAAACTCAACTCCAAATAAACCAAGGACCTAACATATGACCAGATTTCCTGAATATGGTGTAAGATAAAGTAGGGAGTACACTTGAACTCACTGGCACAGGTAATGACTTTCTAACAGGACTTTGATAGCATAGGCATTAAGAACAAAAATTAATAACTGGGACTGCATGAAACTAAAAGGTTTCTATACAATAAAAAAAAAACAGAATGATTGTATCCAAGTAGCGGCCTACAGAACGAGAAACAAATCTCTATCCACTATACATCTGACAAAGGGTAAGTATCCAGAACATACAAAGACCAAACAAAATACATAAACATCAAAGAAATATACGAGCCAATAGAAATAAACAGAGTTCTCAAAAGATGGAATACAAGTTGCTGAGAAACAAAAATGCCCAATATTCTTACTTACCAGAGAAATATTAATTAAAACTACTTTGAAATTTCATCTTACCTAGTCAGAGTGTACAAGATCCACAAGACAAATTACAACACCTGCTAGCAAGGGTGCAGAGAAAGGGGAACCCTTTTTTATTGCCAGTGGGAACATAAACTGATATAGCTACTATAGAATCAATGGGGATATTCCTTTAAAAGCTGACAATAGACATACCACAATATTCAGCTACACCATCTTGGTTATATAATCAAAGGACTCTTCATCTTACTACAGAAACAATTGCTGGTCCATATCATTGCTTCTTTATTTATAATAGCTAGAAATGGTAACCATCCTAGATGCATGTCAACTGATGAATGCATAATGAAAATGTACTACTTTTACACAACGGAACATTATTCAACTTTTAAGAAAAACAAATTATGAAATTTTCAGGAAAATGAATGGAGCTGAAAACAAGCATCTTGAGCGAGGAAACCCAGATCCAGAAAAACAAACATTGCTTGTTTTCTCTTATTTGTGGATTTCTCTTAAAGATTTAGATATGTATATTTCAATCAAATTATCCATTGAAGTTAGGTAGCTAGTAAGAGATCAGCAAGAAGGATGGGATCTTCCAAGAAAGAAGAAACTGAATATAGTGTTATACAAAAGTAAAGAAGAACTTGGGATAAAGGATTAAATTCGGAAAGGAATGGAAGGGCAGAGTAAATGAGAAACTATGTGGAAGGACAACTAATACTAAAGAGTTATGAAAAGCTGTTTGGAGATTTACCATTGTAGAAACTCCCTAAATATATGCACATAAAAAGGAATTTAAATGGAGTAACCATATAATGGGGGAAACAACGTCCCAACTAGACATCTTATGCAATAAAGTAAAACCCCAAGTATAAAGGATGGGTTGCACATAATTTAATTGTTGGCAAAGGTATCCCATAGAAGACCCCTCTAAACTTTATAAGCTATTGTCAATGATATTAGTTACCACCAACAGTCTGACAGTAAGTCCACATTTCTTAAGATACCACATAATTATGCCACTGAATGTGAAAAAACTGAGTCGGTGCCCAGCTAGAAACATCTTCCTACAGACAGCACTCATGTGCTGAAAGGTACTTTGCATTGCACTATAGATGAAAACAATCACCAATATCATATAGTTACAAAGCCTGACACTGAAAACAGTGACCTGCCTGCAAGACCTATTGATAAAATAGTAGCATAAATATTATGGATGTAAGAAACCATTTCCTGATTGGAATTAAGGCCCACTTCATAAAATAGATCTTAAATCTGACATTGCTAATAAATCTAAAAACCTGAGACTAGATGGGTCATAAGACCTAGGAGAAAGACTTCTACTATGATTCTGCCAAAGAAATGCAACAAAAATACAAGCCTTAGTAGCATATTACTGTACCCATAGTTCATTTCATCACTCAACCAACAACAGAGAAGCTTCTTCTTGTAGTATACGGCAATTAACACGAAGAATCTTACCTGGATAATGTGTAAAGAATGAGACTGTAGACAACTCGTCACTAAATGGAATGCCTCAAGGGTCTATGCAGAAGGGGAAGTGGTAGATGATGCCAAGAAGACAGAATTTTCCAGACACAACACAGCTGATGTACTTATGGACTGAGAGACTATGACAGCACGCATTGGACCTGCACACATTCAACTCAGAAAAATCCCAGCACAGATAAGGACCAATAGACACAAAGTCCCATCCCTAACTCGGAAGCTATTTACTAATTACTAATATCTGCTAGACAAGAAAATCTTGTCCAGCAATGGAGTGACACTGGGCACATCAACCAAATTTCAGGACAAACCATGTGCTTGGAATTAGTTAACCAACACAAAACAAAGTCCCTGATTTTTGTGTGTGTGTGTTTGTAATTTTGGTTTGATGATTTTGTCTCTTTGCATTTTTTATTTGTTTGAATACGTTTTATTTATTGATTTATTTTTCTTTCTATTTATTTATTTTTAGAGAGAGAAGGATCTGGAAAGACTTGAAGGATGGGGAAGAATATGCTCAAAATATGCTGTATGAAAAATTTAAAAAAATGTTTTAAATGTATAAATCCACATCAGGGGGCTTCAAAGACAGTTTAATGACTGCAAATACTTGCTGCTCTTCCAGAGGACACAAGTTTGGGTCTCATAGATGACAACCACTTTAACACCAGTTCTTAGAGACCTGACATCCTCTTCTGGTCTTTGCAGTCACAGCACTCATATCCACAAACCCACACTCTCCAACACACACATGAGAGAGAGAGAGAGAGAGAGAGAGAGAGAGAGAGAGAGAGAGAGAGAGGTAACTAATCCATGAAATCTTTAAATAGACTCCTCATAGGATGAATAATATATAAAATTGTTAAAGTATCCAGGAAAATTCATTAAGGAAAAGAATATTCACTACATTAGCCATGGTTTCTTTTTTACCTTTTCTTTTTAAATGAATAAATATAAAGGAACACCAACCAAAACAGTTCATCTGCTCACCTGCATTTTTTACTTGAGAAACTATTGCCAAAGGGGAGGCAGGGAGCAAATCACGTAGATAAAAATCTTCTCCTGGGCTCCTTATCATCAATTGTGATATCTCTTTCTTTCAAAAACACACAGTAATCTTCTTCCAAGAGCAATGCTGACGACACCTAGATAATAGCTTTTCTAAAGCTGCTCAAAGTTAAAATAGTTCGGAGATGTATGCTGAATTAAGTGTTTCAGTGTAGACTAAGCCAACTTCCGATTCTCGTGAGGCTTTCTCCATAGAACCTACCAGGGCTGGGTCAACTATACTGCACACCTAAGCTGTCATCTAGGGTCCTGTATCTTCTCAACTCAAGTTTTCTACAGCTGTTACATTCAAGTCCATTGATCTGATGAGGCTGCATTTCACGGTTGGTGATACTTGGGAACAAACTGGCACACAAGGGCTGCTGGGCAGAGGTGCTTCTTTCTGCTGAATTCCACAGCAACTTTCATCCCTTCCCCAGGGCTCCTTGTGGATTGCACTTTGATGATGGCAAACAGTGTTGTTACCTCAATTAGGATGTCTTCTCCTTTAAAGAATGAATTATGTTTATTCATTTGAGCAGTCTCAAAAATTTCCAAATTTCCCGTGTATATAAGCAATTAATAATAATCTGTAGAGACGAATACAAGATGTATAATTTTCTATTCATTTGAACAAAATGTAACCATAGAAGTTCGATAATGCCCAAGGAAAACAATACATCTTAAAAATAGGTTCACAGCAAAGTGAAGACTGCTCTGACCTTTTATTTGCATTTTCTACTTGTGTGTTTTGTCTTTAGGAGAAATTAATTGCTTAAATCAGCAAGGAAATATGCGAATGATACTGAAAGGTTATGGGAGATGTTAAGAAAAGATACTGAGGCAGTATGTCTGGGCTCATTCCCTGACAGTGTTCATTAATCCACTTCTCAATCCCAGGAGGGCAAATTAGAGCATATAAAGCAGAAAGAATTAAAGACACATTGCCTGTAAGTGACCTACAACTGCCACCAAATGTGTATCTACTCAAAATGCATGACTCTGATTTTTTTCATTCCCTAAAGGCCAAAGCCTATGAAAATTCTGCTGCTTCACAGACAAATGTGTGTGCCAAAGGCTCTCTTTGCTGTTTTGTGTAGATAAGAAAGCTCTTTATTTTAAATAAAACATATGCTGCTGGCAAGTCCTATACTTGGGTTATTTGCCCCAATTAACTGGAATAGAGAGGAAGGTAATATTTCCCGGCCTCTTTATATTTCAACCTATGCAGTCAGGCTGTTTCAGAAATTAATCATGGTACTAATATGTTGGAAGTAGTGATTTGCATGCAATGTTCCGTTAATATCACTCCACTATCATATTTCAGTAATCTTGCAGACAAATATCAGAGACCTGGAAACAGAAGGCGAGCGCAAAAGCTAAGGTCCTTGGAATCATCACCAACATGTAGGGTGAATAAGACCAGGATGGAACTGAAACATTCAATTTCAGAATTTTCACAGAGGGTTGAAGAAGTGGCTAATTTTCTATTTCTTTGTGTAAAATATTTTCTATTCTGTCACACAAGAATTTGCTTCAGAATTCTTTTTCCCAGGATCTGTTTCTAGTTAATGATTAAACCTAGCTAACTCCTGTAAAGACCAGAAGTAGCCTGTGAAGATAATGTCTATACCCATTCTGTGGAGACTGTCCTGTAGTAAGCTTCTGTAGAAGGTCTAGGCTCTGCCACAGTCTCCGCAGATCCCACTGCACAGCACGGCCCTGTGTGGAGCAAGAAGGGGACAGCCCACCTCCAAAGTACTCTCCAGCACCTCCTTCTTCAGCTCATCAGCCTTCAGCTCCTATCAGTGATCTCTAATTTTCCTGAAATCTTTAATGCAGCTGAACTTCTCTTTTTGGTACTCATAAAGAAGGACTTACTGACCCTCAGTCTGTCACTTTTCCTGACTTGAGTCAGCTCACTATCCTTTATTGGTTGATCATATAAAATAGGGCTTTTAAAATTAAATATAGACCTTTTATTGAGAAATGAATATACCTCATGCTTATGACCAGAATATATAAATAGGAAATAGACGTGACTGAGTGAATGTGTGTGTATGTGTGTTCAAGAGATATGGAAAATTAGAACTCCACATAGGCACGTCAGAAGAACATGTAATCTAACAGTAAAATAATGAAATGAAACAGTAAAACAATGAAATGAAAGAAAACAATTAAAAAAATAGTCCAGTCAATATCATAAATAATGAATAACACCACAATACTATGATAATAACGTAACAACTTAGGTATAACAGATGAATGTTCTGAAAAACACAACTTCTCAAAGCTTTCTTATAATAAGGTAGACAACTTGATTAACTGCAAAATATAAAAATGAATTTATAGAAGAAAAAGAAACTACTAAATTCTAAAATATCTAAATAGTATTCTGCATAAACTTTGGTGGAATTTAATTCTTTTGTCTGTTGTTTTGTTAAACTTTTCATAACAGAAGTGTATTCTTCCTCCTCTTCAAAAGTCATAGGAGAAAAACCAGCATGTCACTGGGAGTTCAGCCCTGTGAGGCATGCAAGGGGAGACCTTTCCTTGCTCCTCCAGGTTCTGGTGTCTCCATGTATGCTGGGCTTGTGGGTATATTGTTTCCTTCTCTTCCTCTGTAGTCTGGTTATTCTCTTGTCCTTTTGTCTGCTTCAGATAACTCTGAGCTTTAATCAGAATACTTGTCACAGCATTTGAAGCTAACTGGATAAATTATATTTCTTAGAATCTTAAACTTCACCATATCTTTAACTTATAAGGTGATGTTCCCTTTTATCATATACAGTGCTATTTATAGTGTCTGAGTATTAAGATCTAGACTAAATATCGACATCAAAACTGAACAAAATAATTATTAAAAAGCAAACTCTAAATTAATGTTACCCCTCAAATCAGTGAGGAAAAGTCTGAACAGATTTTTTTAATTTGAATACAACACTAAGTACAACATGCATTGTGATCAAAAGTAAGTAGATTATTTTTAAAATGCATGGTTTCTTGAGCTTCTGAAATGAAAAATAAAATTTACCACACTAATGGGAAAGGAAAGAAAATTAATGATCCCCTTAATGTCTGGAAAAAGAGAAACCTTTAATGAATTTGTAAATCTGTTCCTGATAATTCTTCACAATGTGCTAAAAAGAGAACAGAGGTTCTCCTTCGCTCAGTTTCTCCTTAAGACCAGGGATAAGATCAAATTTGTGTGTGTGTGTGTGTGTGTGTGTGTGTGTGTGTGCACATGCGTGTGCAGGTTGCACTTGAGGCTAACTCCAGGTAGCTTTTCTGTTATTTTTCTTCTGTCAGATAGAGAATATTTGGCATTCTCTCCCTGGATCCCTTAGGTGATAAGAAATGAGAGTATTTTCACCCACACAGTATAAGCCTTTTATGCTCTGGAATCTTCCGGCATACAAAATTAATAACAGTTGTGCTGAGGAGACAGCTTGCTCAGTGAACAAAGTACCAGCTGTGCAAGTATGAGAACCAGGGTTTGCATCCCTAGATCATACATAAAAGACAGGTGATGTTGGTGACCTCCGCCTGTATCCCAGGGCTCAGCAGGTGTTTTAGTCAGTGTTCTATTGCTGTGCAGAGACATCACAACCACATGGTGACTTTTATAAAGGAAAGCATTTAATTGCGGCTGGCTTAGAGTTCAAAGGCTTAGTCTGTTATCATCATGGTAGGAAGCATGGTGGCTATCAGGCAGACATGGTGGTGAAGAGGAGCTGACAGTCCTACATGTGTATAGGAAGGCAGCAGGAAGAGAGACAGTTATAATGCCTGGCTTGAGCATATGTCAGCCCAAAGCCCACTGCCAGTGACACAGGTCCTCCAACAAGGGCACACCTACTCCAACATGGTCACACTTCCTTATCCCGTTCAAGAAGTGACACTCCCTGACGACCACATATTTAAATACATGAGTTTATGGGAGCCATTTCTACTCAAGCCACCACAGTAGGCAAAGACAGAATTTGGGGAAAGTGAAGGATGCCCTGGGAAGAGAAAAGCAATGGTTTATAGAGAAACCGTGAAGCTCACACTTGGGAAGTCGAACATGAGACGGCCTCGTCTCCTCTCTCCTCCTTCACCTCTTTTCACATCGTTTTGGGAATCTAATTCCCATGTTGCTACTATGCCAGTCTAGTTCCCTAAATGAACCCCTCCCCAGTTCAACAACACATCTCAGATAAGGGAAAATCTGCCCTATTCTAAGGTTGCGATTAGTCTTCCACTAGAAACATAAGGAGTGGAAGAAAGTCTCAGCAGGCAGCATTCAGAGTGTAGATCATTCCGCATCTTTTCAACCTGCTGCAGACAGGAAGTCTGACACAACCTCAAGTTAGCCCCAGTATTCATTTCATTGCTCCTACACCAATCTCTTTTCAATTGCTAGGGTATTTTTTCCTCTTAATTTTTGCTTTAGGCATTTTTCATTCTAGTGATAAAACTCATGCTTACATAACAGAAAACTTCAGAAGGAGCAAGTCACTGTCACTTCCTTGGCAACTCTGTTACAAGTTTCTGATCTGACAGTATCTGCTCTCCAATTAAGGGAAAGAGTTATTCCATGAGTCTTCATAGGACAGCAGGAGAGCCAAGAGAATGCATACTGAATAAACTGCCTTCATCTGTTAATCAAACACAAATATGTGAACTGCATAAGGATGCTTGTGCAAGGCCAGTGGCAAACTCTCTTCTGCGGAAAAGGAAAGCTTCTACCCTGTTCTATCCTTTCCCCTAGGAACGTTCAAAGAAACCAGCAACAGAGCACCATGGCCATTTTGTTTGCCTCTGCATGTATAAAACCTTGCGATATTTTGTCAGAACGGCATTTTTGCAAAGCAAACAGATTTAAAAAAAAAACTAGAGAAAGGAAAAATGTAGCAAACTTTAAAATTCCGATTTCTTTTTCAGAGAGGATGTACTTAGAGGTGATGTCCTGCAATGCTTGAATTAGCAAGTGAGGTATTCAGATTTCACTTGTGACAGGAAGGCAACCATACAAATGTTCTACATCAGAGAAGAAGGAAAAGGCACATTTGGAGACTAAAGAAGGTGACTGCAGTAGCAGTGTGCCTTTGGAGGGGATGGAACAGGTTTTTTTGTGTTCTAAAGTGTTTCTATGTTTAAACAGCAACCTTCTAAATTAGTAAAAAAAAAAATTGAGACAGTTTCATGTATCCACAGCTGGCCTAGAATTCTCTGTGTACCTAGGATATCTCAAAGTCCTGGTCTTCTTGAGTTCATTTCCCGAGGACGGTGAGTATAGGCAGATGCCGCCATGCTTAGCAGTGGAATTCTTTCAGTGGCTTGCCAGATGCCACTTGCAAGAGACCTGTAATTGTGTTCCTTTTCACGTACATCTAGGAAGGCACTGACGGTGTGACAGTGTGTACCCCAAGGAGAATTAGAGTGAATAAAGCATACATCCAAATACAACACCACACACACACACACACACACACACACACACACACACACACCCCACACACACACACATGACGCTTGATCTGAAGGTGAGCATTATATAGCTATAAAATGTATATATAAACATATATTAGGTTACATTTCAATGACAAATAGCATCCAGATTTTTAAATGATTTAAAGCAAGATGTCCTCATTAATTCAGCTCTGTGGATCTGCGCTCGGTGCATCTGGGCTCCTGATGGTTTTAGTGGTGTTATTTATTTAACACCACTTTCCCAGGTGTCACTATGCCTACTCCAAAGGGAAGCTCAAAAGCACTTTAAAAATGCTTTCCCTCATCTATTACCCACATTTGCACTTTACAGCCCCTCTCTTTTTCTTAGTCACTTCCCTTAGATTTCCCGTCTCCAATCGCGTATTTGTTAAAGAATGATAAATTTTTCAGTGTGCACTCTGCATCCACAATAGAGTTCTGTGTCTAAGAAGACTGCTTCATACCCTGAATTAAGTAGCAGAAAGATCCAGTCCCATCCTCAAAATTCCTTTCTCACTGAAGACAGCAGTTGGTGAAATAGCCATTGAAAGAGACTCCCCCCCTCCAATCAAGGGTTGGGAACTGACTCCAGGCAACATGTTTCAAATTCATGAATTCTTTTTGAAGGATACAGGAGCCACTAATATTTGTATGACTTTTATAGCTGCCTTCTCTACATTGTATTACGATTCAGTCATTGGCCAAATTCCATAATGTTGAGGTTTATTAAAAGAGAAAATAAAAGCATACTTAGTTTATAAGCAAGTACCCAGGCACTTATTCCTCTCTGTTCTGTAAGATTTTAGTCACTGCATTATTTTCCACCTGAAACAACCGCTTGATATCACGTATGACCTCCTTTCAATCATGAGGAAACTGAACTCAAGGGACAACATAGGATTATCGGTACCATTCCTTACATGAAGATAAAGAATATCCTAGATTTGCATGTTCTGTTCTTCTATATTTGGGGGCCAATCCATAGAGGGTAAACAGCTTTCATTTTCACCACTGAACATGCATTTCTTCATGTTCCAAACTAATTCTCAAATGCCTAGTCTCACTAGGACAACTACCACTACATTCTTCTCTCCAGAATGTACAGGCTGTGATGAAGACACACTTGAAAGTAGGCCCGTTTGTTCTGGGTTCAGAATATTGACACCACGTCCATGGAATGGATCTCCATGAAGAGCACTACGTGAAGCTGGAGCTGATCTGTAAGCATATGCAGGATTTCACACACTGCACTTAGATATTTGATGTAAGTTGTAGCTATTTTAAGTGAGTGGCCTGCTTGGAAAATGCTGTGTTGGAAGTCAATAGAGTTGACCTGCTGATAAGTGTGCTGTAAATAACACATTTATATCAAAGCTATTTATTTTCCTTATTTGAATCCTCCATTTGAATTAAATCCCCTCCATAAAAGCCTCCCCCTTTCCTTCATTCTTTCCCTTTCCTCCCTTTTCTTTGCTATTGACTAGGTAATCTGGTGCAGGAGAATTGTCTGTATTCTGTCAATCATATTTTAAATAAATGCTGATTGGCCAGGCAGGAAGTATAGGTGGGAAAACCAGACAGGAAGTATAGGTAGAGCAAAGAGAACTGGAGTATTCTGGGAGCTTCCTGTCCAGACCACTGAAGAAGCAGCATGTGAGCTGACAGCTGAAAAAGGTACCAAGCCACATGCCTAACACAGACAAGAATTATGGGTTACCGTAAGATGTAAGAATTAGTTAATAAGAAGGCTGAGCTAATTGGACAATCAGTTTATAATCTTATGGAGTCCTGTGTGTGATTTCCTTTGGGGTATGTGGGCTGTGGGGTGCTGGACGGGACAGAAACCCCAACAAGCTGGCCCTCATGTTACAGTAATCTCAAATACACTTTCTAGTTTTTCTATAATACAGTAAGAAACACTGATTAAAGCATTATTATAGAATACTATAATGATATCATTGTTGCTACTTAATTGACACAAATGGAAGACAGACACAATATGCTTTAGAGATGCGCCTGAGCACAAACTGGTATATCAACTGAGATCAAGACCAAGAAATTCCTAGCCCTGTTTTCTGTGATTCAATACTTAAGCCAGTGGAAGGTCACCTATGTCATATATGAGAGAGTAATGGTAGATTACTTTTCTATCTAATGACAGATTTTACTTTTTGACCATGAGCCCCAGTTCACATCTGTTCAAGAGGCATGAATTCCTATACTAACACTGTGTTTCTGGGTCAAGCTTTTCTGGTTGATTCTCAACTACAACAAATCTACAATGCTTCTCTTTCTCTCAATGAGTAAGCACTAACAATGGCACTTATGAAATGGTTAGGTAGCCAACATCCATGAATAAACCTTCATTAATTCCTATCTATGAATAACTTTCATAAGCCACATTAAAAAAATCCTTCTTAGACAGTAAGAACAGTGTCAATCATACAAACTGGACTGTCTTTTAAATGAATGTTAACTGTAAGAAAATAGGTTGGGGCAAATGATAGATGTCCCTTCTGTTTAAAAGAAGGTTCCAAGCACACATCTTGAAATAGTAGTCATTTCCCCCCCAAATCTCTTCATTCTAGATTAAGACATCACTTGTTCATTTGGTCTTTCATGCTTTGGGAGAAAAGCAACAAAGAGTTGAAGACTGAGAATTCCTTATGGATTGAATTGAAGATTGAAGACTATACAAACACACACACGCGCGCACGCACACACACACACTTCCTATTCTCAGAGTGTAATTACAGTCCTTTCTTATCATCTACAGAGAAGAAAGAGGTTTGATATTTCCACATCATTTACTTTTCCTGATTTGTTGTCTGCTCACTGGGCTCCAGGGTTGGACACCTGCAATCCTGTCTAAACTAACCACTTCCTACCTCACCCTTAATCATGTTCAAAGTACGTTCAGATCACTTCTTTAAATGTACCTGCTCTCTCTCTCTCTCTCTCTCTCTCTCTCTCTCTCTCTCTCTCTCTCTCCCTCTTCCTTTCTCCTTCCCTCCCTCCCTCCCTTCCTTAATGACAGAATTCCATCAAAGAGCTATGGTACTCTGACCTGGATTGCACTTTCTTTAGGAAAACTTAGAAGAGAAACTAAGATTAAAAATGACTCTCAAGCTCCCCCTCCTGCTGCGTTTCCACACTGTGCAATGCCCCATCAGGCCTTTCTTTTTCTTTCATTTGAACATCAAAGTGACTAATCTCCACTCAAATAGGAACTTACTGTTTCAAATGACAGAAAAGCTCACTTTCTCAAGGAAGGAGTTTCAATCAGGAGATAATGTCTGTGTCATTCATTCTCCCACAGAGCACTGAAGGTAATTTAGGGGAATAAACAGAAACTTAGTTCACAAAATTGCCATTGTTGACTGATTCCTCTGTTGTGATAAAAAAAGGAAAGCACATTTGTATGACAGAATTTCTGACATTCTGGCTCGAGTGGCGCTTCCCTTACAGACCCCCCATGCAGTGATGTCTGTCTGTCTTAAATTACTTTGGAGTCACTTTGTGCCAGTGCTTGGAGCTGCTTTCCCATAGCCACATATGCAGACTGTTGTCCTCAGGTAGAGGGAATTTGCCCTTTTTAGGTATGTGCATGATTTCAAAGTTAAACTTCCTTTCATTCCTCTAGAGCTAATTCAGCTGGAGTTTTATGCTTTTCTTTCTGTTGTCATTTAGTTAAGATGTTCAGAATTCTATACTTAGTTTAAATACAAAGTAAGGATAAACAAACTGAAGTTTTTGAGATATTTCCATAATCATTCATTCTACGTAGAGGTCTGGGTCATTTTCTCATGGCAAGTACTTGGAGTTACTTAGAAACATTTTATACAAGGAACTCTCAGTAGTATTCCTGAACTTCTGAAACAGACACATTTAAAAGAAGAAGTGTTTGTACACACAGACTGTATACCTTTGAACTGATTCCTTCTTGAAGGCCACAGAGCCAATTCACCTCTGCCTCCTATAGGGTGAGATCCTATATAAACAGTGGCATGGAGAAACTACCCAATTAGACTGATTCATGGGCAGAGAACAAGATTTATTGGTGATCAAACTGCCAAAGCCATCTTTTGAGGGTAGAAAGAAGAGTAAAATGGTGGGAAAGCAAGCAGATTTTCTGCAACAGCAAGGTGGGAATCTGAGCTGATACAGGCTGTCAAGATTGACCTGGAACCGGGTGCCCTTGACAATGGTAGCTGACTTTTGGGGGACGGTTAAGGGAGGCTCATGGTGAATGGAAATTACCCTAAGAGATTGGCTTTTCTAGTAACAGAAACCTCTAGGCTTGTCTACCTATATTCGTATGTTATTATTATAGTCACCTTGGGAAATACAAGGAGCTACCAAGTGTATCTATCTTGAAACACCTCCTAAAACAAGGGGCTGAGAGCTCTTGTTACTTTATGTCTATTAAGACATATTGTATTAATGATTCTAAAATCTACGACTACTTTCTCAAAGTTTCTGCTAATAAAAGTTATTCTTTATCAATTAGAGAAATAGCTGAACAGACTTTTTCTTACTAAATAGAATTCTTGAAAATCTTTGTAGTCATACAGTTTCAGGTGACTTAAACAATTGTTGTTAGTATCCATATACATATTAACGTATGTATTGTGTATGTGCCCTAGAGAGATCAATAAATGTACCTGACAGTTGGATCAAGCGGGCTATTACACCTCCTAATACACCTTTACCACCTTCACACACGATTCTTGAAGGGTTAAATAAACTGGGGTATCAACTCATTTCTATGCACAAAATGCACTTTTAGAATATGTTGTGTAACAGTGACAGTTTTTTTAAATTAATTTACTTTTTAAAAAATGTTCATGTTTTGGTTATATTCTTTCAATTCCTTTAATTTCTCTTAATCTTTCCCACCTCCCACTCCATCTAACTTAAAATTTCTCATATCCCAGTGTTTTATGTTGGAGCCTGCTCCAACAAGATCAGATGGGGGTATCTGGGTAGGGGTACAAGAATTAAGGAAATGTCAGATTGAAAGAAATGGAGACAGAAAACACAGAACAGATTCAGGGGACTTCCAGCGCACACTGCGCAGTCACAGGTTTACTTCAGAGCCTGCTTATATACAAAAGTAAAAAAAGGCACAGTGTAAACAGTCAGTATCTAACCACAGACCATTCCTGTCCTTGAGTAAGCAGACTCCTGTCTACCGTGCGTCTGCGGCTCATAAGCAGGTTCACTTTCTATCTCGATGGTTCTAAGGGTTTGGCATCAACAGTATTCTTTCTATTAGATTGTGTGTGTGTGTGTGTGTGTGTGTGTGTGTGTGTGTTTTCTCACGGGCAAAATATTCTTTCTTATGGGCTTAATCAGAACTTTCTCAAAGCCCTCAAAGATGCAGGCAGAGCAGGCAAGCTTGAACTCAAATGACTTCTTTAAGTCAGAATTCACTCCAAAAGAAAACTGAGTCACACAGTTGTATCTACTTTTCCATTTTTTTCTTTTAGTTCCCATAGTATAGTATAAATGATGTATTTGTATTATATTTACTCTTCCTTCCCTTTCCTCACTTCAAACACTCCCATCTGACTCTTCTTGCTCTGTCAAATTCATTAACTGTTTTTCACTAATGATCCTTACATGCACACATGTGCGTGTATTTATATACTGTCTTAGGGTTACTGTTCCTCTGTTGAAACACCATGACCAAAAGCAAACTTGGAGGAAAGGGTTTGTTTGGCATATACCACCACATCAAGTTCCATCACTGAGGGATGTTAGGACAGGAACTTAAACAGGGCAGGAATCTAGAGGCAGGATCTGATGCAGAGATCATGCAGGGGTGTCAATTACTGGCTTGCTCTCACGTCTTGCCCACTTTTCTTTCTTTTCTTTTCTTCCTTTTTTCTTTCTTTTTACTTTTTAAAGATTTAATGATTTATTGTATATACTGTGCTCTGTTTACATTCTGTTTACATGTATACCTATATGATAGAAGAAGACACCAGATTTCATTACAGATGGTTGTGAACCACATATGCTTGCTGGGAACTGAACTCAGGACCTATGGAAGAGAAGCAAGTGCTCTTAACCTCTAAGCCATCACTCCAGCCTCTAAGCCTGATTTCTTATAGAACCCAGGACCTCCATCCTAGGGAAGGTACCACTCATAATTGGCTTGGTCCTACCTCATCAATGAGTAATTAAGAAAATGCCCTACAAGCTTGTCTACAACCTGATCTAAAGGAGGCATTTTCTTAACCGAGGTTTCTCATCTCAGAAGATTTAGCTTTTGCCAAGTTGTCATAAATCTATCCAGCACACACATATATTCCAAAATATAACCTGCTCAGTCTGTATAATGTTATTTGAATGTATGATTTCAGGGCTGATCATTCGGTATTGGATAACCAATGGATGTGGTCTTCCCTGCAAAAGAATGTTTCTCTGATTTTCAGCATTCTTAGTTGCCTGCAGATCATTGTGTAGAGTTGAGGCCTCCTGGTCTTTCCCTCATCCTGTTTGGTGTTGTTGTCCTTGCTCGCCTTACGTTTAAGCAGTCAAGTCACTGAGATTTTATAGGTGTAGCTGCCGGAATTCCTAGAACATACAGTCTCACAGCAAACTCGAGAATCTTCTGGCACTTAGAATCATTCCACCACCTCTTCTGAAATGCTCCCTGAACCTTAGGTCTGGGACTGTTTCATAGATATAGTCTCTGTGAGCAGGATCCACTTTCAAGTAGGTGTGGTTTTCTATCTCTACCAGTTGCAAAGAGAAGTTTCCTCAATGAGGGGTGGGGACTATATTTTTCTGTGGTTATATGGGCAAATGCTTAGAATGGAGTTACCATTATGATGGTTTATTAAACAGGTGATTGTAGATTCTCTTCCCAGATCCATGACTTCACTAACCCTGGGCAGTTGACTAGGTTTTCAGCACCTGGGATGGTTTCTCTCTTGTTGAGTAGATCTTATGTCCAATTAGAGAGCTGTTGATTATTGTCAGGGTATTATGTTACTGCTGGACCTTTAAGATTATCACGCAGTAGTGGTCATTGTAATGATCCATAGATGTCATAGGTGGGTAGGATTCTTGATTGCTTTCCTGCTTTGGAAGCTTGCATGGCACCTTCAAGTACTGAGGAACCTGCCTTACTCCACTTTGAAGGCAGGAACCGTTATGCTGTATTGTTAAAAATAGTTTTCTATTTACTGTAAGAGCTGAGCTGTTCTGTTTTCAAGAACCTGGCCTTCCCTAACCCATGATCTTCACTTGTTTTTGAAAATACCTTTGCCCTCCCTGACCCTCCATGCACCCTCACTAATCACATTGTGATCACATGATGTTTTTAGGGATTTTTTTCTGTATTTACTTGGTGTCCTACTGTCTCTTTTTTGTAAAACTGCTTTGCAACTACTCATGATTTTACACCCTAAAAGGGATTCAAAAAATGGATTTGGAGTGTTAATCCCACTGACCAAGAATAAGACCACTACCACAGTTTAAAGCCAAATTTGAAGCAAGCTGTAATTAAATACTGGCCAAGTAGATGGGCTTTGGCCAGGTCCACTGACACGTTTCCAGTAGACGGCCCTAAATCAAGTTTTGCAAGGGCTTAAGAAGGAAAACCTACAATTCACTATATTTCCCATCAGGTCCAATCAGGGGCAAGAATACAAACTGATGTATTTCCTGCCTATGTACCTCCTGCCCACAAGTGATCAAACACATTCTATGGGTCAAACAAACTTGTTTAAGGGAGTGAAAACACATAGCTTGTTATCTCCCATAAACAATAGCCTCCAGCACTTGAGGAACTGTCTGTCCTTGGGCTAGGAGCTTGCAGACCAGAGGTGTTTTTGTTTCACAGATGTCTAAGGCATAGTAACTGAAACTTATACTCTAACAGGGATGCTCTCTTTAACCAAACTTAGGGGGCAGCTGCTGGTCAGATCTTGGGTACAACCCAATAAAAAGTCAAGCCTGCTTCAAATTTGGCTCAAATTGTGGTAGTGGTTTTATTCTCCCTGGTGGGATTAACAGCACCATGAAAGCTAGTACTCAGAAACTTAAGTGGACAATTTGGCCAGTTTCAGCTCAGGGACCATTTGGTCCTATGTCTGAAGTATATGGTACCATCACCTCTAAGAGGAAGATACCTTTCACCTCTGAGGAAACCAAAGACAATTGTCATAGCATGTATGATCTAGGAGTCTCTTACACAATCCCAACAAATGACTCAAGAGAAGATTCTGGTTTTAGAGATTTTATTAGGTGGTCTTTGGTTCTTGGAGAGGGCATTGTCAATCCATAGAGAAAGTTTTCTTTAAAGTCTATCTATCTATCTATCTATCTATCTATCTATCTATCTATCTATCTATCTATCTATCCATACATACATATGTGTGTGTATGTATGTGTCTACATAATGTTGTAGAATATTTTGATCACATTGTGATACTCTAGATTGTCAATAAAGTTTATCTTGATCCAGGGGGTGGAGTCAGTTACTAGCTGACTGGAATTAGCCATAGAGCAGCAAGAAATATGAATAAAAATGATGCATGGGAAAGAAGGAGAAGGGACTAGTGTTTAGGTTTTCTTTTTGGTTCTAGGAAAAGGGAAGAGATGTGTTTCTTGCGGTGTCTCTGGCCAAAAAGCAAGGTCAGCTGGTTACTACTCAATCTCTCGAGCTAGCATTGTTTTCATGTCAGCCTTTGATTCCTGAGTCTTATTGATAAATACCAAGACAGATATTTAATTTAAATTTACATTTTGAGGCTATGGCCTGAGTACCTGGTAGGAGGGAACTGTCTGCCATGCCATAGGGTGACAGATGATAATTAAAATATCAGTAGACTCATGTGTAGCCACTAAGCCTACAGAAAAATATCAACAGAATATGTGTATCATAGGTTTTACTTTCCCAGAATTCATTACTGTTATTTTTCCTTTCTTCCCCCTTCTTCTGTAGTTACCTCCCTCCCCTCCCTAAAGAGTCCCCTGTTAGTGCTCCAGTCTTTGAAGAGTGGAGTCTAAAAATAAGGCAGGCTAAAGTCTCACACAATAGCCAACTTTATTCAGTGCACCAGACACAAGGTGATATGAGCTAAGGTCACCTGAATTTAGGCTTACACAGTCACAGGGGCAAGATCACATTAGCTCAAGCTGTAAGCAGTCACCAGGACAACTCTTGGGAATATAATTTAAATATTAGTGAAGTGACAAGAAATCTGGAGCAAACTTATTCCTATTTACCACATCTGGGGGCGGGGAATGGCAGGAAAGCACATGCCAAGAACAGTTCATATAACAGAGAAACAGAGGTTGCAAGATTTTTGTCTTGTTTCTTTGGATTTTTCTCATAAGCTCTCAGAAATTTTCCCCACACAGCTTCATTTCCTTGTTCTGACATGCCCTTTTCCCCGTTGTGCCCACCAGATCACTGCTATTGCCTTTCGCTCTCTTGTTACAATACCCTAGCAATGGTCTCATTTTACTCTCTTGGTTTCTGCAGTTAACCCAGGATATATCCTAACATCTGAAGTTCAGTACTAGAGAAAAAAACATGTGACATTTTCTTCCTGGGTCTGGATTATCTCACTCAGTATGACCTTTACAATTCTACCCATTTACAGGCAAAGTTAATGATCTCATTTTACTTTACAGATGAATAGGATTCCATAATATCGATTGAAATAGCTTAAGAAAGGTCTGGTTGCCCTAATATTACATCTCCTCTCCTTGGGAGCCACATTTGCCTGTAAACAAATGGCTTCTCACACCTCTTGATAAAGTGTTTAACAACACCAGAAGGGGCTTCCTGTAGTGGGATATTATTTTAAGATGCGTAAGATGTGTTACATTCATTTATGCTGTGAAATACTTGTTTAATGATGCAAAGATGTGTTGCATTCGTTTATGTTATCTTTGTTTAACTTTGTGAAACTGTGTTACTTTGCCTAACACCTATACCTGATTGGTGTAATAAAGATCTGAACAGCCAAAAGATGGGCAGGATAGGCAGGTCTGTCAGACAGAGAGAATAAATAGGAGGAAAAAATGGAGAATGGGAAGAGCAAAAGAGAAAGAAGGGGAAGAGGATGTCAGGGGCCAGCCACCCAGCAAGACACAGAGTAAGATATAGAGAAAGGTATATGGAATAGAGAAAGATAAAAGCCCAGAGGAAAAAGAATGAAATAATTAGTTAAGAAAAGCTAGAAACAAGATGAGCTTAGTCAGGGAGTTTATAAAAAAGAATAAACTTCCATGTATTTATTTGGGATCTAGGTGGCAGGCCCCCAAAAGGTAAAGAGAAAAGAATTAAAAAAAAAAAGAAAACAAGAAACAATACAACACAAAAACAAAAAAGACAAAGCAAAACAAAAAGAACCAACTACAGCTTCCTTTCCTGGTGAGATTTGTTCCTGATGTATTCAAATAGTTTAGTTTCTCTGGAGGAATTTTTACCTTATGTGGTATTTTATAAGATCAAAGGTTACACTGCAAAACCTTCCTCAACCTACACCAGGTATGATGTAATTGATGAGTTTTGAGTTTAAAGATCATATCCAGCTTTGTCTCCTACTTAGATGCCCAGAGGGAGAAGATGGTCTCAGGGCAAAAGCCGAGAAAGTCCATCTCAAAAGCATCACGTGAAACTGACCCAAATCACACAACTTCCGGTCCTCCAGGAAACAATGCTTCCCCAGGAAACAAAGTTTTTCCCTCCACACTCCTAGGTAATAATGTTTCCCTCCCACACCACCAGGAAACAGTGTTTACTCCACACTTCCAGGAAACAATGCTTCCCCCAGTCCCTAGAAAACAATGTTTCCCACCCCAGGAAATAGTGCCTTCCCCCAGGAAACAACACCCTCCATAAACAATGTTTCCCCCTTACCCACAGGAAACTGTTTCCAAATTAAGGAAATGTTTGGTGATAAAACTTTCAGCAGGTACTCTAGCTTTATGTACGATAATTACTACTTTGAAAGCATTTGGAAAACTAGACAGGAACATTTATTTACTGTCTCCAAACTGGTTTATCATGTGAGTTTAACAAAGTCCTAGGCAATATAAAAAACAAATAAACAAACAAAATCACAAGCAGCCTGCTTTGATTACAATATAAAACATCTGCTAAAAAAGATAGGATTGATAATTCATAACAAAAGAGCTATTCAGAAATGTGTGAGCAAAATTACATGCCAAAGTTAAAAAGTAATAAAAATATTTTTGTTAGAATGGAAGCCACACCCCAACCTCTGGCATCCATATATCTAGAGAGTCTGGAATGTCTGGATGGAAGTTCCACCCCAACACCCCAAGCCCCCTCCCCTGGGCGTTGCCTCAGTCCAGATTCCACCCCCGAGAAAGTCTGCCAAATGATGACCCCTCCACAGAGATACTCAAGACCACTACCCCCCCACAAAGAACAAACACAGGGTTTTCCAGTCTTCCTTTCCTTTGTTGTGTTTTGTGTGTCCTCTGGGATGAATGTGTACTACAGTTTTTCTTCCCTACTCTCTATTTTGTCTTTCAAATGCCTTCG